>NC_091443.1:71064746-71434917 GCF_964237555.1 Oryctolagus cuniculus
ATGGCAGGGCAAAGTTACTACTTATCAATAGTCACATTGAACATTAATGGCCTGAACTGTCCAGTTAAAAGACAGACTAGCTGATTGGGTTAAGGAACAAAACCCATCTATTTGCTGCTTACAAGAAACACATCTTTCCAACAAAGATGCATACAGACTAAAGGTGAAAGGCTGGAAAAACATATGCCATGGCAACAGAAATGAAAATAGAGCAGGCGTAGCCATCTTAATATCAGACAACATAAACTTTAACACAAAAACTGTTAAGAGAGACAAAGGGGCACTATATAATGATTAAGGGATCAATTCAACAGGATGATATAATGATTATCAATGTATATGCACCTAATTACAGGGCACTGGTTTATTTAAAAGATTTGTTAAGGGACTTAAAGGGAGACTTAGACTCCAATACAATAGTACTGGGGGACTTCAATACTCCACTCTCAGAAATAGACAGATCAACAGGACAGAAGATCAACAAGGAGACAGTAGATTTAAACGACAATATAGCCCAAATGGATCTAACAGATATCTATAGAACTTTTCATCCTACATATAAAGCATTTACATTCTTCTCAGCAGTACATGGAACCTACTCTAGGATTGACCACATACTAGGCCATAAAGCAAGTCTCAGAAAATTCAAAAGAATTAGAATCATACCATGCAGCTTCTCAGACCATAGAGGAATGAAGTTGGAAATTAGCAACTCAGGAATCCCTAGAGCATATGCAAACATATGAAGATTGACCAACATGCTCCTGAATGAACAATGGGTCATAGAAGAAATCAAAAGAGAAATCAACAACTTTCTGGAAGTAAATGAGGATAACAGCACAACATACCAAAACTTATGGGATATAGCAAAAGCAGCGTTAAGAGGAAAGTTTATAACAATGGGTGCCTACATCAAGAAATTGGAAAGGCACCAAATAAATGAGCTTTCAATTCATCTCAAGGATCTAGAAAATCTGCAGCAAACCAGACCCAAATCTAGTAGGAGAAGAGAAATAATTAAAATCACAGAAGAAATCAACAGGATTGAATCAAAAAACATTACAAAAAATCAGCCAAACGAGGAGCTAGTTTTTTGAAAAAATAAACAAAATTGACAACCCATTGGCCCAACTAACTAAAAAAAGAAGAGAAAAGACCCAAATCAATAAAATCAGAGAAGAAAAAGGAAATGTAACAACAGACACCACAGAAATAAAAAGAATCATCAGAAATTACTACAAGGACCTGTATGCCACCAAACAGGGAAACCTATCACAAATGGATAGATTCCTGGACACATGCAACCTACCTAAATTGAACCAGGAAGACATAGAAAACCTAAACAGACCAATAACTGAGACAGAAATTGAAACAGTAATAAAGGCCCTCCCAACAAAGAAAAGCCCAGGACCAGATGGATTCACTGCTGAATTCTAACAGACATTTAAAGAAGAACTAACTCCAATTCTTCTCAAACTATTCAGAACAATCAAAAAGAGGGAATCCTCCCAAATTCTTTCTATGAAGCCAGCATCACCTTAATTCCTAAGCTGGAAAAAGATGCAGCATTGAAAGAGAATTACAGACCAATATCCCTGATGAACATAGATGCAAAAATCCTCAATAAAATTCTCGCCAATAGAATGCAACAACACATCAGAAAGATCATCCACCCAGACCAAGTGGGATTTATCCCTGGTATGCAGGGATGGTTCAATGTGCGCAAAACAATCAATGTGATACACCACATTAACAGACTACAGAAGAAAAACCATATGATTATCTCAATAGACGCAGAGAAAGCATTTGATAAAATACAACACCCTTTCATGATGAAAACTCTAAGCAAACTGGGTATGGAAGGAACATTTCTCAATACAATCAAAGCAATCTATGAAAAACCCACAGCCAACATCCTATTGAATGGGGAAAAGTTGGAAGCATTTCCACTGAGATCTGGTACCAGACAGGGATGCCCACTCTCACCACTGCTATTCAATATAGTTCTGGAAGTTTTAGCCAGAGCTATTAGGAAAGAAAAAGAAATTAAATGGATTAAATTAATTGTAAGGAAGAACTCAAACTATCCTTCTTTGCAGATGATATGATTCTTTATTTAGGGCATCCAAAGAACTCTACTAAGAGACTATTAGAACTCATAGAAGAATTTGGCAAAGTAGCAGGATACAAAATCAATGCACAAAAATCAACAGCCTTTGTATACACAGGCAATGCCACGGCTGAGAAAGAACTTCTAAGATCAATCCTATTCACAATAGCCAAAAAAACAATCAAATACCTTGGAATAAACTTAACCAAGGACGTTAAAGATCTCTAGGATGAGAATTGCAAAATCTTAAAGACAGAAA
Organism: Oryctolagus cuniculus; assembly: GCF_964237555.1. Classification (NCBI taxonomy): domain Eukaryota; kingdom Metazoa; phylum Chordata; class Mammalia; order Lagomorpha; family Leporidae; genus Oryctolagus; species Oryctolagus cuniculus. Next base: position 71,067,116 of record NC_091443.1, read on the forward strand.
TAGAAGAGGATACCAAAAAATGGAAAAATCTTCCATGCTCATGGATTGGAAGAATCAATATCATCAAAATGTCCATTCTCCCAAAAGCAATTTATACATTCAATGCAATACCAATCAAGATATCAAAGACCTTCTTCTCAGATCTGGAAAAAATGCTGCTGAAATTCATATGGAGGCACAAGAGACCTCGAACAGCTAAAGCAATCTTGTACAACAAAAAACAAAGCCAGAGGCATCACAATACCAGATTTCAGGACATACTACAGGGCAGTTGTTATCAAAACAGCATGGTACTGGTACAGAAACAGATGGATAGACCAATGGAACAGAACAGAAACACCAGAAATCAATCCAACATCTACAACCACTTATATTTGATCAAGGATCCAAAACCAATCCCTGGAGTAAGGACAGTCTATTTAAAAGATGTTGCTGGGAAAATTGGATTTCCACATGCAGAAGCATGAAGCAAGACCCCTACCTTTCACCTTACACAAAAAACCACTCAACATGGATTAAAGACTTAAATCTACGACCTGACAACATCAAATTATTAGAAAACATTGGAGAAACCCTGCAAGATACTGGCACTGGCAAAGACTTCTTGGAAAAGACCCCGGAAGCACAGGCAGTCAAAGCCAAAATTAACATTTGGGATTGCATCAAATTGAGAAGTTTCCGTACTTCAAAAGAAACAGTCAGGAAAGTGAGGAGGCAACCGACAGAATGGGAAAAAATATTTGCAAACTATGCAACAGATAAAGGTTGATAACCAAAATCTACAAAGAAATCAAGAAACTCCACAACATCAAAACAAACAATCCACTTAAGAGATAGGCCAAGGACCTCAATAGACATTTTTCAAAAGAGGAAATCCAAATGCCCAACAGGCACAGGAAAAAATGTTCAAGATCACTAGCAATCAGGGAAATGCAAATCAAAACCACAATGAGGTTTCACCTCACCCTGGTTAGAATGGCTCACATTCAGAAATCTACCAACAATAGATGCTGGAGAGGACGTGGGGAAAAAGGGACACTAACCCACTGTTGGTGGGAATGCAAACTGGTTAAGCCACTATGGAAGTCAGTCTGGAGATTCCTCAGAAACCTGAATATAACCCTAGCATTCAACCCAGCCATACCACTCCTTGGAATTTACCCAAAGGAAATTAAATTGGCCAACAAAAAAGCTGTCAGCACCTTAATGTTTATTGCAGCTCAATTCACAATAGCTAAGAACTGGAACCAACCCAAATGCCCATCAACAGTAGACTGGATAAAGAAATTATGGGACATGTACTCTATAGAATACTATACAGCAGAAAAAAAAAAAAAACAATAAAATCCGGTCATTTGCAACAAAATGGAGGAATCTGGAAAACATTATGCTGAGTGAATTAAGCCAGTCCCAAAGAGACAAATATCATATGTTCTCCTTGATTGGCGACAACTAACTGAGCACCAAAGGGGAAACTTGTTGAAGTGAAATGGACACTATGAGAAACAGTGACTTGATCAGCCCTTGTTCTGACTGTTGATGTACAATGTAATACTTTATCCCTTTTAGTATTTTTTTTGTTCTAGTACTATTGGTTGAACTCTGTAATTATCACACAATTATTCTTAGGTGTTTAAATTTAACTGAAAAGAGATCCCTGTTAAATATAAGAGTGGGAATAAGAGAGGGAGAGGATGTACAATTTGGGACATGCTCAGTCGGACTTGCCCCAATTAGTGGAGTTAGAAACGTGCCAGGGGATTCCAATTCAATCCCATCAAGGTGGCATGTACCAATGCCATCTCACTAGTCCAAGTGATCAATTTCAGTTCACAATTGATCACACTGATAGGTCTAAGAGTCAAAGGGATCACACAAACAAGACTAGTGTCTGCTAATACTAACTGATGGAATAAAAAAAGGGAAAGAACGATCCAACATGGGAAGCGGGATACACAGCAGACTCATAGAATGGCAGATGTCCTAAATAGCACTCTGGCCTCAGAATCAGATCTTAAGGCAGTCGGATCTGGCTGAAAAGCCCATGAGCGTATTTTAGGCATGGAAAGCCAAGACACTCTGGAAAAAAAAAAAAAAAAAAAAAAAACTAAATGAAAGATCTCTGCAAGTGAGATCCCAGTGGAAAGAACGGGTCCATCAAAGAAGGAGGTACCTTTCTCTGAAGGGAGGAAAGAACTTCCACTTTGACTATGACCCTGTCTGAATAAGATCAAAATCGGCGAACTCAAAAGGCTTCCATAGTCTTGGCAACTCATGACTAGAGCCTAGGGAGATTACTGACGCCATAAACAAGAGTGTCAAATTGTTATGTCAACAACAGGAGTCACTGTGTACCTACCTCTCATGTGGGATCTGTCCTTAATGTGTTGTCCAATGTGAAGTAATGCTATAACTAGTACTGAAACAGTATTTTACACTTTGTGTTTCTGTGTGGGTGCAAACTGATGAAATCTTTATATATATATATAATATATACTAAATAGATCTTCTGTATATAAAGATAATTGAAAATGAATCTTGATGTGAATGGAATGGGAGAGGGAGCGGGAGATGGGAGGGGTGCAAGTGGGTGGGAAGTTATGGGGGGGAAAGCCATTGTAATCCATAAACTGTACTTTGGAAATTTATATTTACTAAATAAAACTTTAAAAAAAGTAGTTTCTAGAACCTGAAGGGAAGCCTGACATTTATAAGAGCAGTGGTCTTCAGTGGAGGGACACTGTCAACTAGAGAACCCTGACTTTACTCACTCCTTTCTCTGGTCTCCTCCTGGGGCTCTCCATTATCCAAAGTCTTCTGGAAGCCAGAAGACAAGGGAGCTCATTGGTGAGGCCCATACCAGTAAGGCACATGGAGCAGAGAACAAGGTGTAAAGGGAAAAAGGATAGGTTAGCAGGGAAACAAAAACACACAAAAAAGAGACAGTGCGATTATTCCAATATATTAAAAGAAAATGTAGAAACTTGAATTTTCTACATAATTTCAGGCACAGAAACAATGGTCTCTTGACTTCCTAGTTTTTCTTTGAACATTAACACTTGCTTTTTTGCCAAAAAGCAATCAGGATAGAAAGCGATTAAAAAACTTATGGCTGGTAATGCTATCTTCAAAGCTGAATAGAAAGTTCTTTTTGGTAAAACTGTGAAATTTGAGGAAATATTCTATATGAAAATTAGATAATATTCCATTTAGATGGAATTGAGTTTGTGCAGCCTCATAAGTGAAAGCTGTTTCATGGGGCAAAATATTGAATCACAATCAACCAAAACCACCGCATGCCTAATTCATACATCTCCCTGCATGGATTCCCTTATTTTACCATTATTTCAGCTGCTCTTTTTTTTCTGTTATTTGTCTTAAAGATAATTCAATTTGCATTACACATTTCTTCACAGAAATTTTGAATATTATGTATGTAAAAATCATGGACTTGGTCCAATTTTAGTTTAATCAGTTTTTCTGTTTCCTAATTCAGACTATATGCAGAGATTTACTAGCAAGAACAACAGTGTGCACATTAAACTATGGAGAGTTTCAGGAGCAATTGGAGTTATGGTAATTACTGGGTTTGTTTACACAGACAGAAATGAAAAGCACAACCTTTTTGTTCCCATTTTTTTTTTTTTAATTTGGAAAAACCGTGTGCTACCAATGGAAAAAATCATACAACAGTTGTTTAATGTCATGGAGGAAATCAGGTGCAACCAAGGAGACTGAGAAATAAAGAGATCAAAACCGTCTCCGGTAGTGTCTTAACTAGGCATCCCTCTTCCTGGAGGCTGAGAAGGATTGCCACCAAACCATTCACCCAGTATACACAGGATCTTGCACCAAACCACCCATCCAGTGTACACAAGGATTTTCAAATACCAATTCCAGTGTGGCCTCAACACCATCTTCAATTTCCACAGTCATTCTCCACACCTTGCTCTCTGGCCCCAGAAAGCAGAACTGATCAGGGGCTCATATGGGATAAGAAGAGGGAGGAAAAATGCCCCCTCACTTCTATCATGGCAACTGGTGCCGACAGGAGAGGCAGCAGTGCTTTGGGAGAAAGTGAAGAAGTAAACGAATCTCTGAGACACTCAGAAACAGACCAGGTTTGTTTTTGTAAGACTTATTGAAACCAGAGCTGGATGCTTCCCCAACTCACCCAGATTCTTGCTTTCATGAGCTAGTTCCCTAGAGACAGCAAGCAGGCATGCAGAGACCTTCACATGTCTTGCAATGGTTGAAAAGGAATGAAAGTGTCCAAATGACTAATCTCAGCATCTTCCTCCACCTCCTCACCCCACTTTCATATCACATTGACTTGTTGGGCCATCATCCAGCTAAAATGGAAGTCCAATTGCTTGCTTAAAACATCCATTCTAAGTCTTTGTAGTAGATAGGGGAAGGGCCCTCAAAGAAATCCATACCCTGATCCTCAGAACCTGTGAATGTATCACCTTTCATGATGAAAGGAACTTTCCAGGTGCCTTTACAGTTACAGACCTTGAGAGAATATCCTGGAGAATCTGGGTGGGCCCAGCCTGCTCATGCAAGTCCTTAAAGAAGAGAACCTTACTGAGCTATGCTCAGAGAACTGAAGAGATGTAGTGGCAGCATGAAAAGATTTCAACCTGCTATTGCTGGTTTTGCAGATGGCAGAAGGAAATCCAGACAGTGGAATGCAGACAATCTGTAGAAGCTGGAAAAGGCAAGGAAATGTATTCTCCCTCAAAGGGAAGGTAGCCTTGCCAGAACCTCGCTTTTAGGACAGTAAGATTTGTGTCAGACTTCTGACCTAAAGAACTGTGAGATAACAAACGTGTATTGTTTAAGTCACCAAGGCCATGGTGATCTGTTTCAACACCAATAGAAAATATGTACAATCTTAATCATCTCAAGCTTGGATTGGCACAACAGAAAATTTCCACTCTCTCCAGTCTCTTTGGTATCTCAGAAAATCTTGTTTCACCAAGGTCTTGTCAAATGTCACTGTATTCATTCTACTTTCCTGTCTAGAGCCTACAAATGGCATTCCCACCACCCCCCGCACCCCAAAGCAAGCACTTGTAAACATAAAATCTGTGGTGCCCCCCACCAGGCCTGTGAAGTAGGGAAGATGAGAGGCTTATGGCACCCTCTTTCCATTTTAATAGCAAAAGCTCTGCTTTAATCTTTTCTACATAGTGTACTTCAGAATGAAACAAGGTTGGCTTTCATTGCTTTAAGGATATTTGACCTACAGCATCAAAGTTCTCTGCCTAATTTTTAAGGCCTGCAATCTTATCCTGTTCTACTCATCTAGTCTGTTAAACTCTTTTAGTTCCCAAAAGTAAGCTTTCACATCAGTCAGATTTAGACATGATACATATAAATGCAGTCACCCCTCAGTATCTGTGGGAGATTGGTTCTAAGATCTATCTACTACAGAAACCAAAATTTGAGGATGCTCAAATCCCTCATATAAAATCATGTATTTGCATGTAATCTACACACATCCTTCTGTACACTTTAAATCATCTCTAAATTGCTTATCATACCTAATGCAGTTTAAAAACTATGCAAATCATTTTAATATTATATTGTTTAGAGAATAATGGCATATACATGCTCAGTACAGAGGCAGTATTTAAAAATTTTTATTAATATAAACAGAACAGATTTTAAGTATTTCATAAGTATGATTCTAAGATACCCAGAATGCTTTCCGTCCCTCAACCCCCCTCTTTCCTTCTTTTTTAAACTTTTGCAAAACTATAATATAGTCCACTCTATAATCTCAGGCTTAATGCACCACTAACCATAATATTCAGCAAGTAAAAAGTGTTAGTAAAATGGCGCAGTCTTACCTATGGTGCAATCTACACCCCAGACACCATACTAGGCTCTAGCCCCCGCCTCCATGGCTGGAAGCCTGGTGACCACATGACCCAACCACCGATGTCAGCTCCACCTCCATCCTAATGGAATTCACTGCTTCTACTTTCCTGCCCACCCTCTGGCAAAGTTTTAAGAGGACCTGTTCCTGAATACATGGCTCTCTTTTCTCTCCATCTCCTGAGCTCTTTCCCTCTATCTTTCTCTAGATCTCTCTCTCTCTTGATCTCTCTCTCGCACTCTTTCTCTTACACTTTCCTTCTCCCTCTTTTCCTCCTTCTCCCCTTCCCTCTGGTCTGTCTGGTTTCCCCCAATAAACTCTTTCCCTTACTCCGGTGTTTGGTGTGTTTTGTGGTGGCCTTACAAAAAGTATAAAGATGGCAGCTCCACAGGAGTATAAGGGCTAAAAATAACAAACCACAAGATGTCCATTTCATTCCTATGTATTTTTAATTCTATATTAACTACTAAATATCACAGAAAACACATATTTGTCTTTTGGGGACTGGCTTATTTCATTAAGCATAATGGCTTCCAGTTGCATTCATTTTGTTGCAAAAGACAGGATTTCATTCCTTTTTATGGCTGAGTAGTATTCCATCGTGTACATATACCACATTTCTTTTATCCAGTCAACAGTTCATGGACATCTGGGTTGATTCCATATTTTAGCTATTGTGAGTTAAGCTGCAGTAAACATAGGAGTACAAATAACTCTTTCATATGCTTATATCATTTCCTTTGGGTAAATTCCCAGGTGTGGGATGGCTGGGTCATATGGTAGGTCTATATTGAGATTTCTGAGGAATCTTCTGTCTTTCATAATGGTTGCATTAGGTTACATTCCCAGCAACAATGAATTAGGGTACTTTCCCCCCATATCCTTGCCAGCATTTATTGGTTTTTGATTTGGGGATAACCATTCCAAATGGGATAAGGTGAAACTTCATTATGGTTTTTATTTCCATTTCCCCGATTGCTAGTGATCCTGAGCATTCATGTGTCTATTGACCATTTGTATTTCATCCTTTGAAAAACACCTGTTGATGTCCTTTGCTGATTTTTTAAATGGATTATTTTATTGTCACTGAGTTTCTTGAACTCCTTCTGGATTCTGGATATTAATCCTTTATATTTTGCATAGTTTACAAATATTTTCTCTCATTCTGTTGGTTGCCTCTTCACTTTGTTGTCGCCTTTGCAGTGCAGAAGCTTCTCAAATTGATAGAATCCCATTTGTCTATTTTTGCTTTTATTTACTGTTTTTGTGACTTTTTTTTTTCTGAGCCACAGTTGGCTGAATGCTCAGATATGGGACCTGAGAACACAGAGGGCCAAATGTGATTGCGTTCTGATAGATATATATGCACAGTTCCTAGACCATGCACATACTGAAGCTTAGAATTACTTTGACTTCTCTCATCCTAGAGAAAGTCTATTCACCTATTCACTATCCAGCCTTTTTCCACCAAGAAATCAAACCAGCTCCCACAGTATCTCCATCCCAGGAAAACTATGCTTTTTTCACACCAGGTAACATTGGATTACATACAGCAACAGGGAGTCACTGTGTACCCCACGGTGAGTGCCTCTCTCATCTCATGAGTCACTTTCCTCTAGATCTAGAGCCAATCTCTCTTTTTTCCTTTTGTTGTTTTCTCTTTTCTTTTTATGGGCCAATTTGTTCTAAAGCTTAACTCCCCACTGTTTATTTTTCCCAGAACCTCACCTCACTCCTACCCTCCAGCATCTTATCACTTGTATTGATTACTGAGGGGATTCTAGGCTTTCCCCTACAGCAATGTGTCACTAGAGTAAAATCACAGAGGTGGTCCTTGGAGAGCATACTTATATTTTCTGCCTAAAGCTTAATAACCTAAAATGCTGCTAGTCTGTACGCCATGAGCTTTAAGGAAAGTTTGAAGTAACTGAAAAGTATCTTAATGTAGATAAAAAGCAAAAGTGGAAACAAAAAGTAAAACTTGCTGCTAACTTTCAAAGATCAAGGTAAAATATAAAAAATTCATCATTTCCAATAACTGCCTGTCTAATTGAAGAGGATGAAAAGGACATTTCATTGTTCTTCCAATAAATATTCTTTGCTGATTATGCTAGCACAAGTTTATCTTATGTGAAGGACTAGTAATATGTTCTTAGAAAAATAAAAAACTAGGTGCTGGCGTTGTGGCGTAGTGGGTAAAGCTGCTGCCTGCAGTGCCGGCATCCCATACGGGGGTCAGTTCAAGTCCCAGCTGCTACACTTCTGATCCAGCTCTCTGCTATGGTCTGGGAAAGCAGAAGATGGCCCAAGTCCTTGGACCCCTGCACCCACATGGAAGACCCAGAAGAAGCTCCTGGTTCCTGGCTTCGGATAGGCACAGCTCCAGCCTTTGTGGCCAATCGGGGAGTGAACCAGCAGATGGAAGACCTCTCTTTCTCACTCTGTGTAACTCTAACTTTCAAATAAATAAATACTTTTAAAAATAAAGAAAAAGAAAAAATAGTTCTGTAGTCACTTTTGGGAAATACTACAAAGCACATAGCCTCAGCTTGAAAATTCACAATGTTTACTAAAGACCCTGAAAAGTTCTGCAGTACAGAAACTTCTTTTAACTCTCAGCCTATTATTACTAGAGACATATGTCCCTGTGAAACTCCTATTAACATCCTGCAGTACTAGTATTTTGCTTTCAGGTATATATGAATACAATGCACTGAGTAAATCACATTGTTATTCCAAAAGAATTCATCATATTAGCTTGGCCATATTCCATATGTCATTTTATGAATCATTTGTATTGTTTTTTTTATTTTTTATTTTTTTATTTATTTATTTTTTGACAGGCAGAGTGTACAGTGAGAGAGAGAGACAGAGAGAAAGGTCTTCCTTTGCTGTTGGTTCACCCTCCAATGGCCGCCGCGGCTGGCGCGCTGTGGCCGGCCGCGCTGATCCAATGGCAGGAGCCAGGTGCTTCTCCTGGTCTCCCATGGGGTGCAGGGCCCAAGCACTTGGGCCATCCTCCACTGCACTCCCTGGCCACAGCAGAGAGCTGGCCTGGAAGAGGGGCAACCAGGACAGAATCCGGCGCCCCGACCGGGACTAGAACTGGTGTGCCGGCGCCGCAAGGTGGAGGATTAGCCTAGTGAGCCGCGGCGCAAGCCAACATATTGATTTTAAGATTTATTTTTCTGAAAGGCTGAGTGACAGAGAGAGAGAGGGCGAGTGAGAGAGAGATGTAGAGACAATGAAATTTTCCATACATTCGTTCACTCCCCCAAATAGCTGTATTAGTGAGATCTGGGCCATGCCAGAGCCAAGAGTCAGGAACTCCAGCCTGTTCGCTCACATGGGTGGCAAGGGCCCAAGAAGTTGGGCCATCTTCCACTATCCAGTTGCATTAGCAGGAAGCTGAATCGGAAAGCAGAGCAGCTGGGATGCAAATAAGCACTCCAATATGGGATGCTAGTGTTGTAAGGCATGGCCTAACCTGCTGCACCACAATGCCAGCCCAAGATAATAGTTTTGAAATACTCCCGTTAGTAATCTAGGTTATTTCTTTACTTTTCCTTTATTGCTTAGGGTATGAGAGGGTGAGATCAAACAAATTTATAAAGAAAGGAAGGTCTCAACCATCAGGCAGGGATAGGAAACAGCACAAGGGAAGAATATGGAAGGGAAATTCAACTGCAGGTCCTGGCTTTCCCCTGATACTGTCACCTTTCCTGGGTCAAAAGACATGGGAAATAGAGGTATTTGTTGCCTTTGTGGAAAGTCTTCAAAATCTTTGAAGAAATTCCGTGATACAGAGATATATTTGTATCTTAGATTTTATTCCCAAACTAAAAATATTACAAAGAAATGTGTGTGTTTACACTGAGAAATAGTTTAGGCAGTTACTCAAGAATACATTTTCTAAAAGTATTTTAAAGAAAAAACACATTGATTCCTGTTATGAACTAAATGCTTGGGTCACACCCCCTCCCATTCTTTTTTTTTTAGAGAAAGGTCTTCCTTTTGCCATTGGCGCGCTGATCCGATGGCAGGACCAGGAGCCAGGTGCTTTTCCTGGTCTCCCATGGGGTGCAGGGCCCAAGCACCTGGGCCATCCTCCACTGCGCTCCCTGGCCACAGCAGAGAGCTGGCCTGAAAGAGGGGCAACCGGGACAGAATCCGGCGCCCCAACCGGGACTAGAACCCGGTGTGCCGGCGCCGCTAGGCAGAGGATTAGCCTAATGAGCAGCGGCGCCGGCCCCCCTCCCATTCTTATATGATGAGATTTGATGAGGCCTTGAGAGGTAATTAAGTTACAGTGAGGTCATACTGTAGTATCCCAAGCCATGGAAAGAAACTGAGAACACACAGTAAGAAGATGGTCATCTACAAGTTAAGAAGAGCCCTCATCAGAATCCCACCATGATGACATCCTGATCTTGGATTTTCAGCCTGAAGAATTGTGGGAAAATAAATAATAAAAACATAAATTTTAAAAAAATCTACTGTTTAACCCAACAACACAAGCTGGCTAAAACATAACTGAGACAGGACTAAGCATTTTAAAGAATGAATATCTTGATTCCTGAGTCCTTACAAAATGGGTTAAAATGTTTCCAGTTCTCAAATCTCTGCAGTATTAATTGTAGCTTAGTGCCCCTTATTTACAATACAGATTTCTACACATGAGCAGTTTCTGACAATGGATCCATATTTGCCTTGGTTTGATTTATTAAAATACTTCCTGAGCTTCCATCATCACACTTTGAAATTTATAAGCCAAAGATCACACTGAAAGGTTAGTTGTTCTACATTATATGGTTAATTTTTCAGTGTAATTAGATGCTCTTCAAAGATGAGAGAAGGAGACACAACATGAAAGAGATCCTTTGATCCAGGAGAGACGGAGGAAGCCTAGAGCTGGCTCAGTTCTTCAACAGCTTTCAAGTTTAGTTAATATAACCCACTCCACCCCCATTCCTCCCCCGGTCTAATCTTGCAATTAAAACTGTCAAATATATTAAGTTACTTATTACTCAAAATCTCACATTCTGCAGTGAGTATCAGCCTTTCAGTCCTGTTTAATTGTTGTGAGGCATCTTTTTTTTTTTTTACTTGCTTTAATGGTCTCCATTCAACTTAACTAAGAAACAGTCTGAGTGCTGCCTGTTCCACAATTACCCCTAATTAAATTTTACTACAAATTTATTCCAAAGAACAAAAGCCCTGGCCCTGCTCCTATAAGATAATGATGTATCTATCAAATGGTCTACAACACGGTCACTTGGGGAAAGCTGGTATGTTGGTTAAATGTGAAGACATTTTTTCCAGGATATGTAGATTCCAATAGATAATTTGGAAGTGAACACCCCAAAGCAGTGCTCCTTAAGCAGAATCACCCTCATCCTGGAGTTGTGACAGGGTTGTGTGCATTTAACCCAGCTCTCCAGTTAATTCTCCTGTGTTCCCTGGTTCTTAAGCCATCCAGTTTTTTTTTTTTTTTTTTTTTTTGGTTGTTTTTGTTGTTCTTCTTCCTGCAAATCCAATGATACTTTAAAAAGAAATAACAGTAGTCCTTCACTGGACTGTGATTATAGAAATCTTGTCCCCTGGTACTCCTACACACAAGGCATAATTTAGAGTCAGCTTTTCATGATCATTATGTTAGTTAAGAAAGATTGGGTATTCAGTGTATTAGTGAGAACTGTAGTTCTGTTTGTGTTTTAAGTATTCTGATCCACTTGAATTTTTGAAGTACAAAGAGGCATAAATTTGTGAGGTAGTCCAAAGTAGCTTTGTAGAAAAAAATGCTTGTTTTGTTGATTATTTGCTAGCTCCTTACCTGCTTATTTAAGTGCCACTCAATTTAATGTCTATCTATCGAGCTACTTATATATTTAAGATCCCAGTGCTGGTCTTTTGAAATCAAATACAAGGGACTTTTAATAATAATAATACAAGGGGCTTTCAAAAAATTTGTGGAAAACGTGTATTATGAAAAAACTATGCATGGATTTCAAAACTCTTGCACTAACATAGACATGTTTTAGCTTCATTTTTTTTCCCACAAACATTTTGAAGTATGGTTGTATTTACAGGATCTTTGCCCAAGAGCCTGGCAAGAACGTCCTTGTGGCATTCACAAGGTATACTTTAGTTAAGTGTTTTCAAATTTGGCTGTATATACTCCTGGGGGAACATAAGGCCCTTTAGATTTCCTGATTGTATTCTGGACTAAACAGTTTTAAATGAATGACACACATACACATTTGTTGCTGAAACTCATCTACTAAATACTAGTTCTTTCCATCTGCCCTACTGCAATTGCCCTTTTACAAAACAGGCATACTTCTCACCCATCCTCAACCTGAAACTGGCATTCTGTTTTATGGTGCAAAAACCTCGAGGCTTGAAAGAAAAGAGCACTTCTAATTTTTGGTGCCAGAACGAAAGAATGGCTTCTGTCTATTATTGGATTACATATATTTCTAGTGAGGGTGAACTGTGGAATGATAAATGAGGTATTTTGGCCCACACTGGAATGTTCTGAATTCCGAGAGAGAATTGCAGTTATGGGAAATGATCACAGTCTTCTATTAACATTTTCACCTTTTCCATTCCTGAGTGATTGTCAAAGAATACACTGCCCCTGAGGAAAGTAGTTTAAGAGTTTTTTTTTTCCTTAGTTGTGAGCTGTGTGACCTTGGGCAAATTGTTTGCTTTGGTTTTCACATCTGTCAAAGGGGGATGCCAATAGCCTTTATTTCCACTGGCTGTTTTGATTAAGTGAGTAAATACTTCTAAAGCACTTAGAAAATCATCATATAGGTCTTCATTAAAAGGAACGAGAAATCCCTCCAAATTCCTACAGAGGTAGGAAAGAGAACTTTGCTTATAAAAGATGGATTTGCATTGTCAAAATGGAGTTGCCACTTAATTATGTAATTAACTAATCAGCATGACTGATAGGAGATGGCCCAAGTCCTTGGGCCCCTGCATCCACAAGGGAGACCCGGAAGAAACTCCTGGCTCTTGGCTTCGGATCGGCACTGCTCCGGCCGTTGCAGCCAACTGGGGAATGAGCCAGTGGATGGAAGACCTCTCTCTCTCTCTCTCTCTCTCTGCCTCTCCTTCTCTCTCTGTGTAACACTGACTTTCAAATAAATAAATAAATCGTTAAAAAAAAAAAAGACAACATGAAATAAACTACAGTTGGAACATCTCTAGGTGTTATTAATTGCACTATCCAGGATTTAATTAGTATGTTCATATCAAATTATTTTATTGTCATAATGTTCCATTAAAAGCTTACTGGCTCCAGTGCTAACCTGCTACTGTCTTCTAGATAGATTACAGCCTTTTTAATAACCTCAGATGAAAGGTGACAACAATAAACAAACACTTTCTGTATCCAGATTAACAGAAGATATAGCAGAATACTTTCTTGGTGCTAGGTATTATGTCAAATGTTTTGTATCAAACATTGAAGTAAGCACTTTAAGAGATTCATTAGTTTATGACTCTTACTAATGTAAAAGATAAAGTGCATACAACATAAGATTACATAATGGGTATCTATGGCCAAGTGGCAAATGAATGATATACTAGTGTTGTAAGAGATAAGAGAGGGCAGAGGCCACTGCTGTTTGTAAGGAAGTTTCATGAATGAAGGAAAAGGAAGTCATTACAATCATAACATTTTAGAAGGGCTCAATTTATTTCCCCTGCACTTTTGCAGGAAATTACTAGAGAAAGTACTTCAGCAAAACAAGGGAGTAAACTAAGAGGAAGATACTAAGCCATAAAAACAAGGCTCTAGTACAAGAGAGGTAAAGGGAATGAAGTGCCTGGATGACAGCTATTCAGCAGGACTTACAGCCACTAGTACAGACTAGAGAAAAAAAAAATAGAAGAGGGAGGACTGGAGGCTGGAGAAAGGTTCTAAGGGGAAATAGAACTTGCAGGTATTTGATGTATTTAGATGCTTCATTTGATGCTATGTAGGTAAATTAAGTACACCACCAACAAAAAGACAAGGAAAAACAAGGTATTAACTTGAGGGGGACAGATATAAAAAAATGAAATAATATTATTACTTGTCTTGGCAAAAATGATATTGATGGAGTCATGATGAAGTAAATATTAACTGCTGAGAACATCCTTATATGGCAGATGGGAAGGAGAAAGGGTAAGAGACTTCAATTCTCAACTATTCTAATTCAGAAAATTTATGGTATCAAAAAAATAAAAAAATAGCAGCATGCCCTGGAGCGCCTACTTATTTTGAAAAGTAAAGTGCATGATTTTGCAGTCCGTTCTGGAGATAACCAGGGACGTGTGGATCCCAGGGAAGTGGCTTTACAATGATCTAGACACTTCTGTATTCACCCCACTGTAAGGTAAACCACCGTGGCCCAGGATCTGTGTTCGAAACCCGGACACGGGACTCCCGCTCTGCGCTTCTGCTGGGTCAGGCGGAACCTCAATGCCAAGAGTTCGACGCCGCTACCCTTGCGGACAGCTCTCACCCTCCCTCCTTTACAAGCGTCCTGCGCCCTCGGAACTGCCAGGAACTCGGGCGCGCAGCCTCGCGCTCAGCCTCGGCAGCGGTCCGGGGCGCAGGGACCGCCGCGGGCACTGTGATGCGCAGTGAGCGCCCCAGGGATCAGAGCCCTGGGAGCCATGGCCACGGGCGCCGCCGCCGCCCCGGGTAAGCAGCCGAGGAGCAGGGCCCCCTGTCCCAGCCTCCGACGGCGCGAGAACACGGCGAGGGGCGAGGGCGGGAGGCGGCACCGGGACTGGAGACACCGAGGGCCGGATTCGGGGGCCCCCCGGGGGCCTGCGCCTGCTCCAGGCAACCTACGCGCCGCCTCTCTTCAGAGGCGGTTACTACTTCCGAGGTCACGAGCCCGGGACGCGTTTAGGGCGCACGGCCTGGCGCGCGTCCGCGGGCGCCGACCACCAACCAGCGCAAACCTCTGAGGAAATGACTGCCCTTGTTCGGCGGCCCGCGGCCCGCTACCGTTTCCTTCCGTCTTTGCTCAGCGCGGGGTTTACGGACGCATGGCGCGCTCGGCTGCGACCTGAGCGCGCAGGACTCTCCGGGCCTGGCCCGCCCCTCGGCCCCGCCACGCAGCGTCGGCTGCTGTCCAGCGCTACCCGCCGGAGCCGAGGCTGCAGCGGAGCCAGTAAAGCCGGGGCCGGGCTGCAAGTGCTCGCTTTCTAAGGCGTGGGGAGGCTGGGGGCCGCTGCACCGCCCCTGCCAGGGGCCAGGGAGGGCACTGCGCGCGACCAGGGAGGAAAGCCCCTGGCGTGTGCCAGTAGGGGGAGGGGGAAAACGCTGGGCCTAATTACGCACGAGAGCGAGTCCATTCCATCTCTAGGTGGGAGGGTAGGGGTCGTTGTCGGTCTCTTGCGGACGACACGGCGGAAGCCATCTCCATAGGTCTGGGGCCATGATTTGAGTTCGTGAAGTTTTAAGAGGCTCCATCGTTTCCAAACCCAAACCTGGTCAGAGAGACGGCCTCCCAGCCTAAAATTTGAACCTCTCCACCCCTCTCCGCCGGAGCTGTGGGCTCGTCCGGGAGGTGGGGCGGGGCGGGGGAGAACTGGCGGGAAGCTTTTAAAGAGATTGTGGTGGTCCCCGGGGCTGGGCTCATTCTGCGCTCTGTTGTCCCCTCCCCCATCTCTTCCCGCTTCTGCTATCGCTTGCGCCGTCACGCTGCCATGCCCTGCTCTGAAGAGGCACCGGCCATCTCGCCCAGCAAGCGGGCCCGGGCTGCGGAGGAGGGTACCATGCGGCTGCGCTTTTCCCGCCTTTCGGAGCACGCTACGGCCCCGACCCGGGGGTCTGCGCGGGCCGCGGGCTACGACCTGTACAGGTGGGTGCCGGCCCGGGAAGAAAGCTGGGAAGGGCCGCACCATGTGTCCCCGCTCTCTCTACTACCGCCTCAGAGGTGGTGCAGAGCGCGCGAAGTCGAGTCAGCTTGCATTTAACTGGAAACATTCGCCGAAAAAGTGACCAAAATAAACCGACCGACATTTCTATGTTGCAAAACGTTAATTTTTGGCTTTAGCGGGGAATCCATAGGGATTTGGCTGCAGCGTGTAGCATGGTAAATAAGGACACGTATGATGTGTCTACCCGGGTGGGTTTTTATTTGGGCACTGGTTATGCCCTTATCCAGTGGAAGATGGAGATGAAAAGGGTCGGTGTTGGCCCTCAGAGCGTGGCCTGAGGCTGACACGGTGCGCATTAGAAAGGAAAGCCTAGGTGGGAGACTGGCTTCTCGTACGCTGAGAACCCCTCTCAGGAGGTGAATGAATGCTGCTGCTACCTGCCTGCAAGGCTTGCTTCTATATGCATCCACCTCAGTAAGGACCCGACTATGAGAAGCAGGGACACCAGGCACACCCTTTCATTCGTTCAGCCCCTTGGCCTGTACTAAAAGCTTTCCCTTATACTATTTTATATCCTCACGAGAATCTTGAATTAGATGAGTGTTCCTTTTTGCAGATAAAGGAGTATATGAAGATGTGAATTTATCTGCCCCAGGGCTCGAATGTCATAGAATTTTTTTTTTACCCTGAATTTAGTGGGTTTTTGTTTGTTTTTGACTGTGCTTGGTTCATAGTTGAAAAGGGATGGTGGGAGGGAGGTGGTGTTCTGTGATTAAATTCCAAGCATTTGGATTCATTTTTAGGGCATTCCAAGTAATCAGATGTGAGAATTTGTGCTCTGAGTACAGGAGAAGGGGAGAGAGGAGTGCATGATGGCAGTACCAGAGAGAGGAATGGAAAAGAGAAGTGGGATGGGTAGGCTGCCATAGCCCAAAGCGGTGTAGTGTAGTCTCTTAATTTTAATGGATAAAAGTAGAGTGATAATCGTTTGACTGGATCCTTCCCAAGTGTATATCTGGGCACTGTTGTGAGTCCTATGGGAGACTGATTTAAAATACTTTAAGCATCCACCTAATGAATATAAATGACCTTCTGGATACTACAATTGTCGTGGAAATAACCTAACCCTTTAGTAAATCAGGGCTTAGCTATTTAAAGAGGAAATTTCAATATAATCTATATATTAAATATAGTAATACCTTAACAGATTTAATTGAAGTCTCCAAAGTAACTTCCACTTCTCATTGTAAAATCTCTTGAATTTTTATGAAGTAGTTGTCAAGTCTCCCAGTGGCATTTTGTTCAGGGGTGAAGACATTTACAATGTTGACATCTCTTCTCTCCACTAAAATAAATTCACAGAGAATTATATCTAAGCTATCGTCAATTTAGTAATATGCAAAAGGAAAATTTCTGCTTTATAAACTTTTTAAAAAAAGAATTTGAAATTCATCATAGCAAGATAAAAGAAGATTGTATGAATTATTTTATGAAATATATTTAAAGCATTTCTGTGCTTGGTCACAAGGAAAGAAAATGTAAAAACAATTGTAAGTAAATACCAGTTCTTTTCTTTCGATATCTTCTTAGTGCTTATGATTATACAGTACCACCTATGGAGAAAGCCATTGTGAAAACGGACATTCAGATAGCTCTTCCTTCTGGATGCTATGGAAGAATAGGTATGTAATTTAAGGAGCAGGTAAATTTTGTCAAGTTCTCCCTTTGTGATGTGGTCTTTCATGTAAGTTTTGTTAAGTAAAAAGGGGTATTGCTTGGGTTGTATCCTAAAATTCAGAAGTACCATCTCAAGGCAGTAGAGCCATTTGAAAACTTTCGTTTACATATCATATCTGCTTCTGGCTCTCTTTTTGCCCTTTTTTTTTTTTTAAGATTTATTTATTTATTTGACAGGTAGAGTTACAGACAGTGAGAGAGACAAAGAGAAAGGTCTTCCTTCCGCTGGTTCACTCCCCAAATGGCCGCAACGGCCAGAGCAGCGCTGATCCGAAGCCAGGAGCCAGGTGCTTCTTCCTGGTCTCCCATGTGGGTGCAGGGGCCCAAGCACTTGGGCCATCCTCCACTGTCTTCCCAGGCCACAGCAGAGAGCTGGCCTGGAAGAAGAGCCACCGGGACTAGAACCCGGCACCCATATAGGATGCCAGCGCTGCAGGCAGAGGATTAACCTAGTGCGCCACAGCGCCGGCCCCGCCCTTTATTTTCTTTATGTCTTTTTATTTTACTTTATTTTATTTGAAAGGAAGACAGAGACAGAGTGCTGGTTCATTCCCTAAATGCTTGCAGTAGCTGGAAATGGGCCAGACCAAACCCGGGTGTAGGTGGCAGCAGCGGACTCACTTACTTAAGCCATCACCTGCTGCCTCCAGGGTGCAGGTCAGCAGGAAGCTGGTCAGAAATGGAGCTGAAACTAGAACCCAAGCACTCCAATATAGATTGTGGGTGTCTTAAAACAAGAATCAGATTGCTTAGAAGCTAGATTTTGTGAAGATAGTGATGAGAGTGGCTACTATATGTTGTCAAGAAAATAGAGAAGGGTTTAGGATAATGGTAGATGACATTTTATATTATGAGGATCAAACTTCTGACCAGTTTTTTTCTTAGAGTGTATCTTTCAACTAAACCTTTTCTTTTTTTGGTATCTTTCCCTGTGATTAGGCTAAGAGAAAGTTTACAGTGTTCTAAAGGGAACGCCTCGTTGGGAGAAACTAGAAATAGAATGAAAGTCAGTAGGTTTGATTTTTCTCTGTAGCAGGTCACTTGTCACCAAAGTTCAAAACTCCTTTTTTTTTTTTTTTTAAGATTTATTTATTTATTTGAAAGTCAGTTACAGAAAGAGAAGGACAGACAGACAGACAATCTTCCTTCTGCTGGTTCACTTCCCAGATGGCAAGTGGTAGCTTTACCTGTTATACCACAACACTGGCCCTTTAAAACTTAAGATCATACTTTTAACTAACTTCAGAGTAAAAATAGAGGAATAAAAAAAATAGTAAGCCTCTATGTAGAATGGTGGTAGATTACCAATCCCTGTTCTGTTAGCCATGAATGGGAGAACTGGTAATACATTAGCCCTTAAAAGGAGAATAAGACAGGTTCTCTCATCTCCTTTTTGCCATGGTTGGGGATATTTTTTGAGTATTTTGGCGGGGGGGGGGAAGTCAGGAAATGGATCAGAGTAGAAAGAGGCGGCATTTATTGACAGAGTGCCTATTTAAATTATTCTGAAATAAAATACTAGAAATTACCGTAAGGAATGATAAACCTGATGTTAGGTCAACAAGTATAAGGCATAAATGTAAGCTTTTCCCTTTATGTTTTAATTTTAAGAATAAAATATACTGGAGTTGAAGTTTTGATGCTTAATTTTGGGCACTTCACTTGATTGCTATTAGGCATTTTATCTATCTGTGGTCCATGTGTTTCATGCTGGCATGTGTTATATAGAGGCATGTTTTTTGCACCTGAATCATGAGTGAGAGTCTCAGGTTCTAGACTAAGCTCTGCTACTGTTTGATTAGGTACCCACCTACCACCCAGGCCATTCTTGTTCCTACCTATCTTATACACATTCAGGACTCCCATCCTAAAACAATAGTCCTCTTCCTCAGTCCTGTGTCCCTGCCAGCTGCAGTGCCCTTTCTTCTCCTGTTTGGCCAAACTTTGAATACCTCTCTAGGCTTCCCTACTTGCTCTCCTTTCTGTACATTGTAGTCCTCCGTCTCCCAGGTCTATAACACTGCAAATCCTCAGTTGACTAAAGTTATGTGGGAGTTGGTTTTGAATGGAAACTTTGCTCGATTTTTCTAAATTAATCTTTTCAACCTTGGTAATATGAGTATAGTATGATAAATATTTTTATTCAGAGCCATCTGCTAAAATTAAGATGACAATAGTTATTAGAGGAGAGTGATCTGCTTAAATTTTGTCAATTACACTGTGCTGTCCTCCCCACTTTGAAAAGTCAGTGTCTCTTGTTTTTCAGCTCCACGTTCTGGCTTGGCTGCAAAATACTTCATAGATGTGGGAGGTAATGTATTTCCTTTTCTTATTTTGTAAATGTTTGTATTTGCTGAAAATGTGGTACATTTTCAAATGACAGATTTTGTTTTCAAGAAAAGAAAATGAATTTTTGTTGTCTTACCTCTAGAAATTTCTACACCTGAAGTAATGCACAGTTGGACATAGTTTCAAATACTAAGAGTCTAATTTTTCAATGACCGTTATATAAAATGCATGTTATTTTATTGATAGGCTAACTGGGCACTATCTGACTGGAGTTTTGCTTTGTTTTAGTGATAATCTGTGTTCAGTCCAAAAATGATTATTCTTAGAGGAAAAGCTTTTGTATGATTATTTTGAGCAATTATATTTTACTTAAAGAGTTTAATTTTTTTAAATAAAAGTTTGTAGAAATGCGGGACTGTCTTTTTTTTTTTTTTTTTTTTTTTAAGATTATTTGAATAAATCTTCCATCTGTTGGTTCATTCCCCATATGGCTGCAACAGCAGGAGTGGAGCCAGGCTGAAGCCAGTAGCTTCTTCCAGGCCTTCCATGTAGGTCGTAGGGACCCAAACACTTGAGCCATCTTCTGCTGCTTTTCCCAGGATTAGAAGTAGAGCGGCTAAGACTGATGCACATATGAGATGCCGGCATTGCAGGTAACAGCTTCACCTGCTACACCACAACAGCCTCAAGACTATCTTGTAAGAATTTTCTTACCCCTGTGAGAGAGGCCATCCATGTTTGCAAAATTTAAGAGAACCTTTCCTTGGAGGCAGAAGAGAAAACACTGTTTGTTTTTAAGTTTCTTGCCAAGAGAGTCCTCAGTGGCACCAGTTTCTCATTTAACAGAACCTAATTCCTGTCTCCCAAAGTTAACTTCCCCAAATGGCCCCATCATGAAGAAGCCCCAGGGCCTCTGCTAGACACTCTTGATATAGAATTTTTAACTACCCCCTCATGATAAGGACATTTTCACCCTCTTGATAGAGCTTCCTGGCTTGAGATTGTTTCTTCCATTGGTAGATACTCAACCTGATTTTCTCTGTCCTTATGAGCAGTGAGAACTTCACTTAACGTTACATCTTCCAGCCCTCAGATAACTGGGTATACTAGCCTTTTACTCCAACTATTTTAACAGTTAGTTTATTGAGACTTTTAACAGATGAACAAAGTTGATGTCTTTAAAACTGTAGTCTCCTGGCTGATGTTTTGCCTTAGTGGGTTAAGCTGCTGCCTGCGATGTTGGCTTCCCTTTTGGATACTGGTTCTTGACACATCTACTCCACTTACAATCCAGCTCTACTAATGTGTGGCCATTTGGAGAGTCAGCCAGCAGATGGAAAATTGATACTCTTCTTGTGTGTGTGTGTGTGTGTGTGTGTGTGTGTGTGTCCATGTGTCCTTCTGCCTCTTTTAACTGTCAAATAAATCTTTAAAAAAAAAAAAAAAAGAACTGGAGTTTCTTTCCATTTAATTCCAACCCCTTGTTCTTTTCTTCTGCACTTTAATGTTGCACATTGCCCTGTTCCATCTTCAGCTCTGTACTGAATTAGCTCACTGTGCCATTTCATGAGCTAAGCCCCAGTGCTAAAACCTGGCCCTCTAAGACCTTTTTAGTGTAACATTTTGGAAAGCCTTGGTGGCACTAGGTGGTGCTGTGGGGTAAGACAGGAGCCCACAGTTCTGGGACTGAGTTTTGCATAGCAAGACTTCACTTTAGCAACCCACTCTGTGATTGAGGATTCCCTCATGAGTTCAGCTCATTGATTGTCAAAAGTACATTTACTGGTAGGTATGGTCATTTGGGATGAAAATTTTAGTATGTAAAAGATTATTTGTATTTTTAGGGAAATTTCAAAGAGTTGCAAAGAGATTGAGGACTTTGGAATGCTCTGTCACTACCTACCTAGTAGGTAAACTTTTCTGAGCCTCAGTTTCCTCATCTGTACAAAGGAATTAGTGTGCCTCCCTCTGAGAGGAAAGATTAAACAATAATTTATATAAAGCATCTAACAGTGCTGGGCACATATTAGACTGTAGTTAACAATTTCTACCCTTAGGACCTCACAGATTTTTTTTTTTAACATGGAAACTTTTTTTTTTTTTTCCTCACAGATTTTTGCTCTTTTTGAGACAATCCTCTGGGAGAGAAAAGGCTCATGTAAAAGGAATAGAAAGTTAGTTTGCCTGGTGGTTAGTGTGGTGCTATTTCATAAAATCACACTGTGGTGTGTTCTTAGATACAGAGCATCTTAAAAATGTCTCTCAGGCACAAGTTTATCATAGTTGGCAACAGGTTTTATTTCTGAAGAGAGATACTGTCAGAAAACCCAGGCTGTAAATAGGGTCAAAGGGAAAAAGTTGAGTATGCAGGATTCTGTTCAGAATTCACATCTGGTAGGTGTGGATGGTTTTCGCTAAAGGTTTCCAACAAATGACATGCCAAAGTCTTGACACAGTAAAACTCTTGCCTGAAGTCAGTTAATCACTCTGCCAGTTCCAATGCATGATTTTTCCAGTGATAACTTCAAGATACTTTCGGCTTTCTCATGAAGAGAAATATCCCTGGTGCTTATATCCATATACTAAGAAAGAATAAATCTTAGGTTTTCCTTCAAGGTTAAGTGGCAGTTGGGTAGCAAATGAGCTTGGAACTATTGAATTTTTTATACCATTGGCATTCATGCTAAAAGAGAATTTTGAGGGCTTTTTTCCCCCCATGCATTTTCATTGACTTCAAATGACTTCATTTCTTTTAGTGAGTTAAAGGCTTTTCACATTTTTGTGTCCCAAGCATAAAATCTTAGTAGATCACCCAACTCTACAGAATTCATGATACCCAACCATTTGAGTAATCCTGATAGGACTACTTTGCAGAGAACTGTATAAAATAAAGTGCTTTTGTATAGTACAAGATACCATAAAGTAAAAAAAATAGAAATTTTTTCATTTCATATGAAAAAGGACAAGAAAAAAAATCCTAAAATATAGTAGAGGATATGCAAATGTACAGTAAACACACCAGGTAAAAAGTCAATGTCACTAGTTCAGAGAATGCAAACAAAATAATGAGATGCCATTTGTCATACTGGCCAGAATTTAAAAGATTACTACCATCTGGAATTGGAATTGGGAATGAGTATTCTTAAATATTGCTGTTGGAAATTTGAATGGCTGTACCTTTTTTGCAAACTACCTAGCAATAGCCTTTAAAATTGGAAATACACCCTTTCATCCAAGAAAATGCCTTTTGGGACTTATTTGACAAGAATGAAAAGGACAAGGGTATATGTACAAAGCTATATGAAAAGGACTGCTTTATTTATAGCAGAAATATGTGAAAACAAGCTGAATGATATGTTGAAGAACAGTCACAGAAAAATAATGATATTGTATTTCTGTATATTGTATTTAAAAAGAATAAGTAAGATTTGAATACGTTTATCCCAGATGATATCTATAATGTTTTACATTTTTAAAAATTAATTATTTGAGGGAGACAGAGCTCCCATTTGCTGATTCAGTCTCCTAATACCTGCATCATCCAGGATGGGGCCAGGCTGAAGCTGGTAGCCAGGAACTTAATCTAGGTCTCCTATATGGGTGGCAGGGAGCCACGTACGTGAGCCATCACCTGTTGCCTCCCAGGCTGTGCATCAGCAATAAGCTGGAGTCAGAAGCAGGGCCAGAACTGAGACCCAGGCACTCCAATGTGGGATACCCATGCTCAAACCAACACCTTCACTGCTAGGCCAAATTCTCACCAATGGCATTGTAAAGTATGTCACTGTAATACTGGCTGCCTCAGGGTGGCTAAGGAAATATTAATAGCTTTTACTCTATGTGTATAATTTATATTGCTTGGGTGGTTAAAATTTTTCTAATAGAGATAAAAGAGTTCAGAAGCTAGTCAATTCACATTGTCTTTCTCAAACTCATTTGAGATAGGTAAGTTACTAATTCCATTGCCTTCTGCAGACTTTTGTTCTAATATGGAACCAAATGCTATATGAGGGGTCTTTTTGGCTAATCTAAATCATTCCTGCAGTCAAAACTTTAAATAGTATGGAAAACAACTGGTCCCGTCTTTATTATTTGCATAATATAGGGCTAAATTAATGGTAAAGTGGCAGTGGGAAAAGAAAGATTCTTGGAGTTGGTTGAAATTTTGTTGCTGTACAACTAAAAGAATAGACTCCTTCCTGCAGTGCATCCAGTGAGATGAACTGCCTTTGCTGCAAACTACCTAGCAATAGCCTTTAAAATTGGAAATACACCCTTTCATCCAAGCCCACTTTTAGACTTACCCTTTCTCCTCACTGTTAAAATTTATGTATCTTTAATTTAAACTTATAAAAGTGTTGCATCAGGAACCTTTTAAGAAGTACTTTTTAAAATTTATTATTGAAGGGCCAGCACTGTATCGCAGTGGGTTAACGCCCTGGCCTGAAGCGCCAACATCCCAGATGGGCACCGCTTTGATACCCGGTTGCTCCACTTCCAATCCAACTTTCTACTATGGCCTGGGAAAGCAGTGGAAAATGGTCCAAGTCCTTAGGGCCCCTGCACCTTAAGGGGGTGGGAGACCCAGAGGAAGCTCCTGGCTCCTGGCTTTAGGTTGGCGCAGCTCCGACCATGTGGCCAACTGGGAAGTGAACCGTTGGGTGGAAGACCTCTCTCTCTCTCTCTCTCTCTCTCTCTCTCTCTCTCTCTCTCTGCGCCTCTCTGCCTCTGCCTCTCTTCTCTCTGTGTAACTCTTTCAAATACATAAATAAATCTTTTTTTAAAAAAAGATTTATTATGGGGCCATTGCTGTGGCATAGTGGGCACAGTTACCACCTGCAGTGCCAGCATCCCATTTGGGTGCCAGTTCAAGTCCTGGCTGCTCCACTTCTGATCCAGTTCTCTGTTATGGCCTGGGAAAGCAGTGGAAGATAGCCCAAGTGCTTGGGCCTCTGCACCCACGTAGGAAACCTGTAGGAAGCTCTAGGTTCCTGGCTTTGGGTCGGCCCAGTTCCGGGTGTTGTGGCCATTTGAGGAGTGAACCAGCGGATGGAAGACCTTTCTCTCCCTGTGCCTCTGCCTCTCTGAAACTCTGCCTTTCAAATAAATAAATCTTAAAAAAAAAAAAAAGTGGTCTGTCTGCCACTGCTTTCCCATGCCATAGCACAGAGCTGGATTGGAAGTGGAGTAGCCAGGGCTTGAACCTGAGCCCATATGGGATGCCAGCACTACTGTAGTTAGCAGCTTTACCCACTATGCCACAGTGCCAGCCCCTTAAGAAGTACTTAAATTCAATTTTATTTACTCTTTTATTTACTCCTGGTAGTTCATTCAGAAAGCACAGAGGCTCTTTTAATAACTAATGTAATGTGCTGGAAGAACTAAAATACTGGTTTTTCTGAGTGTTTTTCCCCTAGCTAGAACAAGAGTTTGCTTTTCCCCCCAGAAAAGAATAAAAATGAAACGATATACTTAGAATTACCCTTGCTCTAAAAAAATTATATTCAGTTAAAATAATTAGGAGTATGGCCAACCAGCATTAGTATGCATTGAGCTAAATTCCTGAAATTTTTTTTACTTTTTCTTGTTTCATAAAGGTATTTTTTTAGAGAGCTAGAGCCCCCATCTACTGATTCATTCCCCTAATGCTTGCAATTGCTGGGACTTGACCAGAACAAAGCTGGGAACACAATGTAGTTGTCTTCCAAATGTGTGACAGAAACCCAACTGCTGAGCTTCATTCTTGCCCCCTAGGGTCTGCACTAGTGGGAAGCTAGAGTCAGGAAGTCAGGATGTTGGGGCTGGACACTGAACCTAGGCTCTGATGTGGGGTATGGGTATCTTAACCACAAGGCCAAATGCCCACCTTCTAAGGGTATTTTGAGAGGGTAGGGTATTATTATAAATAAGATGTGACATGGAGCTATAGTCAAGTAGGTTCAGATGAATCCTGTCCAGCCTTGCACAGACTTAGAGCAAAGAATTACTATGCATAACAAGAATTGGCAGGCAGGATGGTGAAGCAACTGCTAATAAATAGAAGACTTTTTTGGAGTGGCAAAATTGTTCTAAAATTGATTGTGATAACTTTTTCACAACTTTAAACACTTTATAAACCACTGAATTGTACATTATAAATGGATGAGTTACATGATATGTGCATTAGACCTCAATGTAAAAAAGGGAAATAAGAAGGCCTGGTACACCTATATCATCCATACCAGTGTTTATGGAAACATTTTAATTCTTGGACCAAAGGTAAATAAATGCCAGCAAGTCTGGTCAGTGTAGCTCTTAGGACCATGGCAGGAATCTGGCTTAATTCTCCCCTGCAAGGATCTACTCCAGTGTTATAATCTACACGGGTATTAATTATACATTTGAATGTGTTCTCATTCCTAAACTTATGTGCTAATGTTTTCTGAGTGATTATGCTTTAAGAATGAATGATGATTCCATTTAAAAGGAGAGAAAGAATATGAACAAAAATGGGATGTTTGATATTTGCAAGACTACTGTTTATGTCAGCACTGCAGATCTTGAGGCTTTTTGACATTTTTATTTACGACTCAGTCATATTTCAATCTGAATATTAGCAGAAAGCTTCTACCAGGAAAAACCTTTAAAACTCAAATCATAATTTTATCCTGGTCTTTGTGGCAAATGTGCTATAGGTAGACAATAGGTTGGAGATGGTAATTGCTGCTTTCAGATTAATGTAGGAAATGTTCACCATTTGATAAGGGTGATAGGTTGGAAAATTAGGGCCTATTTTCCAAATTCATTTTTACATTTTAGTAATGTCATTTCTTAGTTCAGGGTTTTACATAACACAGCATTCACTTATTCAGATGTAGTGACAAAAATCTTAGAAGTATGTAAAAATGATTTTGAGATAATCTTATCAGGATATTTTTCTTTCCTTCAGCTGGTGTTATAGATGAAGATTATAGAGGAAATGTTGGTGTTGTATTGTTTAATTTTGGCAAAGAAAAGTTTGAAGGTATGTTAAATACATTAATATTAATTGAATTTTCTGAGTTTCTATAAATAACACAGTCTTCTAATTCTCATTGAATAAGGCAGGATATAGAAAATGAATCAATAAAATATCAGTAATAAATGTTTTGTTTTTCTTTGAAGTCAAAAAGGGTGACAGAATTGCACAGCTCATTTGTGAACGGATTTTTTATCCAGAAATAGAAGAAGTTCAAGTAAGTATCAGAAAAGCTGAATAGAGAATGAATGATATAAGAAAAAAAATAGAATTTTGAGAATTTAATATGCTCTTTATAACTAAGTAGTATGTATGACCAGTCCTATTTTAAACAAAATTAAAATCTTGGTTTTAAAATTTCTTGTAATATTTTTAGGTAGCTAGTGTGTAGCATTGCTTTGGGTAATAAATTATTTAAATACACTGTGATATTGATAGAATAAGAATGAAAGTCTTCCATAGGAGATGGAGAGAAGAACTAAAAGAAGCTCTGAAATTAGCTGTGTGGCTTATCACCTTTCTATCTTTCAGGTTTTGGATGACACTGAAAGAGGTGCAGGAGGTTTTGGTTCTACTGGGAAGAATTGAAATTTATACCAAGAATGGAAAATGAAAAACATACTTTTTTCTTAAAAAATAAAATTTCTGTTTAACATGTTTTGGCAGTTTGCATTTCTGTAAACTTAATGGCTTTAACTTCTAAAACTCCTTCCTTGTGATCAAGGAAAAGTACCTCCGATACAGAGTCACTCTCCTATGTTTTTCTACAATTGATGGTTATATATAAATGTGCTTTGTGGTGACCTAATGTGAACAGTATCTTTTAAAAATAAAATGTATATCAGTTTCAGATAATAAGAACTTGTATTGTTTAATTTAATAGATGATATCACTTCAGCAATATTTGTTATAAATCATTGATAATGCTTTTTATTCAATTTGCTTGAGTTTTTTCATAGATACAAATTATTGCATAAATTGAAAGAAATAAAAGAAGTTAAAGTTATTTCTTGTTCTTCCTTTCTCTTCATTGATCCAAAACACTTGTTTTTAGTCTTAAGAATCTTAGGGAAGGTGACAAGAAATTCTTCAGTTTATCTTTTTATTTGTTAATCTTTTGATATACGCTGAGTTGATAAAGTAATGGTGCGTTTGTGAAAGTTTAACTTGAAAATTTCCAGTTGAATTGTTCCTCTGAATTTTACCCCATCAGGCTAATTGTACTAGCTGTAGTTCTACAATTTCCCCTCACTCAAGAAGCAAAAATAATCTGTGTCCACAAAATACACAATTTAACAGGGATGAAATAAATGTAATAATATGTAATTCTATCAAAGTACACAGCTGAGTGGATATGTACAGGCAGCATTTCATTTCATATGTGGAAGTGATTCTGTGGATTAGCTTGATTAACATCTATTGCAACTTTCTGCTGGTGTGGTTTCCTATTATATTTTCCAGACTCCTTTGTACCAGTTTCAGGTGTCGCTGAGGGTTTGTTGCTCACATGCACTGAGACTCGCCAGGCATCATTTGAGGGTGCCTGCAGGTTAGTTGTGTCTGGAGCTGGCAGCTCTTGGTTAGCTGGCCAGTTTCTGGAAGCACAGGATACAGTTAGTTTCTTCTGTCCTCAAGGTCATTTAATATCCTGCAATGTAATTGTCCATCTGTAGGTCCCAATCTTGGTGAGTTGCAAAACAACTCAATGAGACATAATCAGATTTCAAAAAATGAAAAAGGATGAGAGGTGTCAAAACGGCAAGTATTGTGAAAATTATGTGGAATACATATTTATCCTGGCATGTGTGTACTGGGTCATGGTAGAGATTCTTTCTGTAGTACTCAATAAAACTTAGATAAATCCTTTTCTGCTAAACTAGCCAGTAGATTCTATTCTGTGCAGCTGAACCTTGACCAATACATAGAAGCAAACAAAACAAATAGAATTAGGTGGCTATCAAGATATAGGGTCTTAATTTTACAGTGAGGATGTTAGTTATCACAGAAGATCTACGTTAAGCACTTTATAACAGTTCATTTCTTTCTCATACCGTATCTGTGGGAATGCATAAAACATTCATTTTACAGATGACAACAATAGACTCAATTAGTAACTTGGATAATATTTAGCTAATAGTGACCACTGCCTTAGTCCCTCTTGTGCTAATGTAACAGTATCTGAGCTTGGGTAATTTGTGAAGAGCAGAAATTTATTCTCATAGTTTTGGAGGATGAGAACTTTACATCAGGACTCCAGCAGGTTTGTCTCTGATTCATGATAAACACCTCATTACTATGTCTTCATGTTGTAGAAGACAGTCCACTCACACAAGCATCATTAGGGCATTAGTTCATTTATGAGGCCAGAGCTTTCGTCGTTTGTCTCTCATAGGCCCCTCTTTGCAATATGGTTGTGGTGAGTTTCCAACATATGAATTAAGAGGACGTGGCAACTGCTGTTCAGACTCTAGCAACCACTGAAAACTCAGTACCTTAGAGCTTCAGGCTTGTTTTTTGCAGCATTTTTAGTCTCTTCCAAGTGACAGAGGCAGACCATATAGAATAGAAGAGATGGTTTAATGCAAGTCCTACTCTACTTTGTATATATCTAGAATTTCTTGGGACTGATGCCATGGCTCACTTGGTTAATCCTTCACCTGTGGCGCTGGCATCCTATATGGGCACCAGGTTCTAGTCCCGGTTGGTCCTCTTCAGTCCAGCCCTTTGCTGTGGCCCTGGGAGGGCAGTGGAGGATGCACCCGCGTGGGAGACCAGGAAGAAGCTCCTGGCTTTGGATTGGCGCAGTGCCAGCCGTGGTGGCCGCTGGGGGAGTCAACCAATGGAAGGAAGACCTTTCTCTCTCTCACTGTCTATAACTCTGCCTGTCAAATAACAAAAAAAATTTCTTTCCAACTGGTCACTTCGCTTAAAGGGAGATGCTTATGTATGAAGTTGCTCTGGAAGTTAGACACTAGGAACCATATATGGTTGGGGAGGGTGTAGATTAA
This sequence comes from Oryctolagus cuniculus, assembly GCF_964237555.1. Lineage (NCBI taxonomy): Eukaryota > Metazoa > Chordata > Mammalia > Lagomorpha > Leporidae > Oryctolagus > Oryctolagus cuniculus. The sequence continues at coordinate 71,096,925 of NC_091443.1, forward strand.
AGACCTCGGGTTTTTGTTTAGAGATGTATTGGGGAAGGGAGGGTTGTGACTGTGGTGGGGTGGGGTCCCCCACCCTACCTGGAGAAGGTCCCCTTTGGTGAGGTAATATTCTTAGATTTTTAAAGACTCAGAAAAGGAATTGGCCGGCGCCGCGGCTCACTAGGCTAATCCTCCGCCTTGCGGCGCCGGCACACCGGGTTCTAGTCCTGGTTGGGCGCTGGATTCTGTCCCGGTTGCCCCTCTTCCAGGCCAGCCCTCTGCTGTGGCCAGGGAGTGCAGTGGAGGATGGCCCAGGTGCTTGGGCCCTGCACCCCATGGGAGACCAGGATAAGTACCTGGCTCCTGCCATCGGATCAGCGCGGTGCGCCGGCTGCAGTGCGCTGGCCGCAGCGGCCGTTGGAGGGTGAACCAATGGCAAAGGAAGACCTTTCTCTCTGTCTCTCTCTCTCTCTCTCACTGTCCACTCTGCCTGTCAAAAAAAAAAAAAAAAAAAAGGAATTAGCCTTACTGACATAAGGGGTTGGAACTAAAACATGGAATTTAATCTATAGGAAGATGGCAACATAAGGGCAGACTTAGAACTTTCCTAAAATTCATAAAATGAAATAAAAGCAAAGTTTAATAAAAGCTTTATGGGAGAATCTGAGAGGAGTCTTTGGGTTGGAAACTGATCTGTTTGTCAGTTTTGAATATTGTATTTTTACTTAATGAAATAAAGAACTTGGGGAAGTGTGTAAGACATAAGTACCATATAGTGAGTAACTACAAAATAGGAACATCTGAATAACCATTACCAAAGTGACCCAGCAGAATACTGCCAGCTGCCGGGAGTGCATCCCTCCTGTCACACCCCACTGCCAGAGGCATCCATTCTTCTGACATTTAAAGCAATCATTACCTTTTCTGTAGTTTGCTGACTATGTAAGCTTATGTTTTGTTTTGTCTGGTTTTGAATGTTACAGAAGTGGACTCATGGATTCTGAGGTCCTGTTTCTTTTTCTCAAGACAGATTTTACCCATATTTCATGTGTCTATAGTACATTTTATTATCGTGTTTCTTTATATTAATGCCCCACAACCTTGTGTGCCTGGTATAAACCCAACTTGGTCATGGCATATGAGCGGTTTCCTAAGTTAATGGAAAATAATTCCATTGATCCACAAACTTTTTTTTCCCCCAGAAACTTTTTATTTAAGAAATACAAACTTCATACATTTCATAATTACAACACTAGGGACATGGTGATTCTTCCCACTGTAACCGCTCTCTCACCCACACTCTCATCCCTCTTCCTCCTTTCTCTCCTATTCCCATTATTATTTTTTACTAAGCTCTATTTTTAATTAACTTTATACTCATATGGTTCACTCTATGTTAAGTAGAGTTCAACAAATAATAGGGGGAAAAAATCTTCCTCAACAGTTGAGACAAGGGCTGTTCAATGTCATGCATCTTGAAGTGTTAATTTCACTTCTATAGATTACCTTTAGTTATCAGATCAGGACTAAGCATGGTATTTTCCAGTTTCATCCATTTTGTTGCAAGTATTGGGTTGTAGATTTAGGCCTTTAATACATTTTGAGTGGATTTTTTTGTAAGGTGTAAGGTAGGGGTCTTCTTATTTCTGCATGTGGAGATCCAGTTTTCCCAGCACCATTTGTTGAAGAGATTCTCCTTGCTCCAGCGATTGATTTTAGCTCCTTTATCAAAGATAAGTTGGCTTTAGATGCGTGATTGATTTCTGCATTTTTATTCTGTCCCATTGGTCTATCCATCTGGTTTTGTACCAGTACCAGGCTGTTTTGATTATAACTTCCCTGTAGTATGTCTTGAAATCTGGTATTGTGATGCCTCCTGCTTTGTTTTTGTTGCATAAGATTGCTTTAGCTATTGGGGTCTCCTGTATTTCCGTATGAATTTCAGCATCATTTTTTCTATATCTGCAAAGGTTGTCCTTGATATTTTGATTGGTATCACACTGAATCTGTAAGTTGCTTTTGGTAGTATGGTCATTTAGATTATATTGCTTCTTCCAATCCATGAACATGCAAGATTTTTCCATTTTTTATGTCTTTTTTTAATGTTTTGTAGTTCTCTTTGTAGAGATATTTATTATCCTTGGTTAAATTTAGTCCAAGATATTTGATTATTGAGAATGGGATTGATCTTAGAAGTTCTTTCTCAGTTATGGCATTGTCTTCCACAAACTTTTTGATGTACCCTCAGCATCTTTATTGCTGAATTTGGTTTGATAATATTTTTTCCAACTATATTCATAGAGAAAGGCCTGTTTTTCTCATAGCAAAGTTATGCTACTTTCATGAAGTCAGTTGAGTCTTCATTCTTCCTCCTTTATCCTCCACTCTCCTCTCTTCTCTACTTCCCTCTTCCTTCCAAGCCTTCCACAGTCTCTGGCTTCCCGTATAGCAACAAGACGATTATCTACCTTTCCTCCTGCTGGTGAATTTTAAAAATATATCTTTGGTTTCAGGCAGTTGCCCTACTGGAGTATAGGTTACTTATCTTTTGGGGGTTCATTGAGTCTCCTCACTTCTGTATTGATCTTTTTCCTTAGTTCTGCAAAATTAACTTTTTTTCCCTCTCACATGTTTCAGTGTAAGATTATAAAATGTCTGCTCAAATTACAGTTATATTGGCTTATTCTCAATTCAAGCATGTTAAAAAAAAATGTGACTTGGGGTGGGTGTTGCGTTTTAGCAGGTTCAGCCACTGCTTTGGGTGCTCACACATTCCATATCCAAGTGCAGGTTTGAATGCCAGCTTATCTGCTTCAATATGGGTTCCTGCCACCCACATGGGAGACCTGGCTTCAGCCTGGCCCGACCCTAACTTGCATGCATTTGGGAAGTAGACCAGTGGATGGTAGATTTTCTCTCTCTCCCTCCCCCTCTCCCTCTCTTTCTCTCTCCCCCTTTCAAATAAATAAAAGAAAAAAAAAAGACATGTTTTAAAGCTTTAGGTTCACAGAAAAATTGAGAGGAAGGTACAGATCTCCCTCATTTGTATGTCCCCTGGTCTGACACATGGATAGCCTCTCATTATTAATATTTTCCACCAGAGTGGTACATTTGTTACCACTGATGAACTTACATTGACAACATCATTATCACCCAAAGTCCATACTTTATTTTAGGGTTCAGTTTTGGTGTTGCACATTAAAAGGTATGTTGAAATGTATCCATCATAGAGAATATTTTCATTGACCCAAAAATCTTCTGGCCTTTTTCTATTGATCTCTTCATTCCCTCTCATCCAACCCTTTGCAATCACTGATAATTTTTTAAAAATTATCTAGTTATTTGAGAGAAAGAAAACTGATAGATAGAGCTGCTATTCACTGGTTTCTCTCCCCGAATGCATGCAGTAGCCATGGGGGCCAAGGCAAGGAGCCAGGAACTCAGTTCAGTTCTCCTATAGGGCTATCAGGAACCCAATTACTTGAATCATCATGGCTCCTTCCTAGGATCTGCAGGAAGCTGTAGTCAGCAGCCGAAAGCAAATATCCAATCCAGGCACTCTGATACGGATGTAAGGTGTCTTAATTGCTAGGCCAAATGCCTGCCCCCCTGTTTTTGTTTTTAATATCTCTATAACTGCTTTCCCAGAATTATGTAGTTGAGACCACATAGTTTGTGGCCTTTTCATATTGGCTCTTTTTACTTAGTAGTGTACATGTAAGTCTTTTCTTGGCTTCATAGCTCTGTTTGTTTTTTTTTAAGCACTGAATAATATTCCATTATCTGGATGTACCACATTTTATCCATGCATCAGCTGAAAGGCATCTTGATTGATTATGTATTTTGACAGTCAAGAACAAAGTTTCTTTAAACATCCCTACTCAATTTTTAGTATGCACGTGTTTTCAACTCCTAAGGATAAGTACTAAGTAGTATGTTTTCTGGATTATATAGTAGGAGCATATTTAGTTTTGTAAGAAACTGCCTATATGTCTCCCAAAATAGGTGAAACACTATTTGTTGAAAAGACTGTGTTTGCTCCATTTTATTGCCTTTGCCCCTTTGTTAAAGATCTTTGACCATATGTGAGTTTATTTCTAGGCTTTCTATTGCATTGATTCGTTTGTCCTTTCAGCAATACTGCACTGTCTTGGTTACTATAGTTTTATTGTAATTCTTGAAATCTGCTAGTGTCAGTCCTGCAACTTTGTTCTTCTCTTTCAATATTATATTGGTTATTCTGGGTCTTTTGCTTTTCTACATAAACTTCAGAATTGGTTTGTTGATATTGACAGAATAACTTGCTGGGATTTAATTGGGTTTACATTAAATATATGTATCAATTTGGGAAGAACTGATGTCTTTACAATATTGAGTATTTCTATCCATGAACATGGGATGACTATATATATATATATATATATTTAAAGATTTATTTATTTATTTGAAGGCAGAGTTACAGAGAGGCAGAAGCAGAGAGAGAGAGAGAGAGAGAAAGTCTTTTTTTTTTTTTTTTTTTGACAGGCAGAGTGGACAGTGAGAGAGAGAGACAGAGAAAAAGGTCTTCCTTTGCCATTGGTTCACCCTCCAATGGCTGCCACGGCCAGTGCACCGCGCTGATCCGATGGCAGGAGCCAGGTACTTATCCTGGTCTCCCATGGGGTGCAGGGCCCAAGGACTTGGGCCATCCTCCACTGCACTCCTGGGCCACAGCAGAGAGCTGGCCTGGAAGAGGGCAACCGGGACAGAATCCGGCGCCCCAACTGGGACTAGAACCCGATGTGCCGGCGCTGCAAGGCAGAGGATTAGCCTACTGAGCCACGGCGCCGGCCAAGAAGTCTTCCATCTGCTGGTTCACTCCCCAGATGGCTGCAATAGCCAGAGCTGTGCTAATCCAAAGCCAGGAGCCAGAAGCTTCCTCCAGGTCTCCCATGTAGGTGCAGGGGCCCAAGGACCTGGGCCATCTTCTACTGCTTTTCCAGGCCATAGCAGAGAGCTGGATCGGAAGTGGAGCAGCTGGGACTCAAACCGGCGCCCATATGGGATGCTGGCACTGCAGGCGGTGGCCTTACCTGCTATGCCACAACGCCGGCCCCAACTATATATTTTTTTTTATTAATATTTGATTCACATCACAAATCATTGCTTTTTACTATATTCACAGAGTTGTGCAACCATCACCACTACCTATTTCTAGAACATTTTCATTACCCCAAAAAAGAAACCTCATATCCATTAATAGTCATACCTCAGGGCCGGTGCTGTGGCATAGCAGGTAAAGCTGCCCCCTGCAGTGCCAGCATCCCATAGGGTCACTTGTTCGAGTCCTGGCTGTTCCACTTCTGATCTAGCTGTCTGCGGTGGCCTGGGATATCAGTGGAAGATAGCCCAAGTCCTTGGGATCCTGCACCTGCGTGGGAGACCCAGAAGAAGCTCCTGGCTCCTGGCTTTGGATTGGTGCAGCTCTGATTGTTGCAGCCATCTGGGGAGTGAACCAGCGGATGAAAGACCTCTCTCTTTCTCTCTCTGCCCTTGCCTCTCTGTAACTCTGCCTTTCAAGTACCTAAATAAATCTTTAAAAAAAAAAAATGTCATACCTATTACACCCTCCCCAGCCAGTGAGAACCACTAATATATTTTTCATCTCTGATTTTGTCTATTCTAGACATTGAATACTCAGTGTTATATGGTCTTTTGTGGCTGACGTCTTTCATTTAACATCATATTTTCAAGGCTCATCTGTGTTTCAGTATGTATTATTTCTTCATTTTTATTGCAGAATAATCCATTGTATGTATATAATAGTTTATCAGTTCATCAAATTATGGGCTTTACCTTTTAAGAAATATTTATTTGAAAGAATTATAGAGAGAGAGGGAGAGACAGAGATATTTTTCATCTGCTGGCTCACTCCCCAGATGGTTCCAATGGCTGGGTCAGGCTGAAGCCAGGAGCTTCATTCAGGCTTCCCACATGGGTGGCAGGGTACTTGGGCCATCCCCCACTACTTTCCCAGGTGCATTAATGGGTAGCTGGATTGGAAGTGGAGCAGCCAGGACTTGAACTGGGTTCATATGGGATGCCAGCATGGCAGACTGCAGCTTAACCTGCTGCCCCTAATGCTGGCCCCAAATTATGGATTTTAGATAGTTTCAACTTTTTAACTATAGTGAACAATGCTGCTATGGACATTCATATATGGATTGATGAGTGAGCATGTTTTTTTTTTTTTTTTTAATTCTCTTGGGAATTGCTGAGCCATGTGATAGCTGTATATTTAAGTTTTTAGAAGAATTGATGACCTGTTTTCCAAAGCAGTTGCACCATTTTACATTCCCACTGACAGTGTATAAGGGTTCTGGTTTCTCTACATGCTTGCCAATACTTGTTATTGTCTTTTTTTATTAAAGCCAATTTATAGGGTATGAAATGATACCTCATTACAGTTTTGATTTGTACTTCCCTAATGATTCATGATATCTTTTCTTGTGCTTATTAGCAATTTACATATCTTATTTTGGAACAAATATCTGTTCAAAGTCTTTTCTCATTTTTAAATTGGATTTATCTTTTTGTTTTCAAATTCTGAGTTCTTTCTTTGGAATTTAAGTTCTGTATTAGATAGATAATTTGTAAATATTTTCACTCTTTATATGACTGTCTGTTATTAAAAGGCTTATTTATTTTTTTATTATTTGAGAGACAGACCAACAGAGAGAAAAGAGTAAGAGAATCTTCCATCTGCAGGCTCATTTTCCAAATGATTGCAATAGCCAGGCCTGGGCCAGGCTGAAGTCAAGAGCCAGGAATTCGATGCTGATTTCCCACATGAGTGACAGGGGCCTAAGTATTTGGGACATCATCTGATGCCTTCCCAGGCACATTAGTAGAAAGGTGGATTGGAAATGGAACAGCCAGAACTTGAACTAGTGTTCAGATATGGCATTCTGGCATTGTAAGCATCAGCTAAACATGGTGTGCCACAATGAAGGCCCTGTTTATCTTGTTTTAAGATTTATTACTTGAAAGACAGAGTGACAGAAAAAGAGGGAGAGAAAGACAGAGACAGAGACATATACTTTCACTTCCCAGATACCTGCAGCAACCAGGGCTGAACAAGGCTCAAGCCAAGAGCCTGGAACTCTGTCTGGGTCTCTTATGTGGGTGGCAGGGACCAAGTTCTTAGGCCATTCTCCACTGCCTTACCAGGCACATTAGCAGGAAGCTGGATCAGAAGCAGAAGAACTGGTACTCTGATATGGGATGCAGGTGTACAAAATGAAGGCTTAACCCACTGTGCCACAATGCCCTCCATTTGGAGATGGGTTAAATAAGCAGTGTTTCAGTGTTGCTCTTTTCCTTGCTGTAAAGAGAATGACAAATATGGGAAAAAAGAAGAAACAGAAATTTTCACTAAGAGAATACCCTCCAGAAATGTACAATGGAAAAAAATTATATTAAAAAAGGTATTTCCTTATTAGCAATTAAATATTTCTACATTGGAGGATTTTTAAAGATTCAGAAGGCTTTATTAAGATAAAGTCTAATAACTGTGAAGGTAAGATACAGAGAAAATTCAAGATTTATAAATTATTAAATTACATTTGGTTTGATCTTAATTTTTAAAATGGATTTTACAGATGAGTAAAGAAACTTCTGGGAGAATAGATGCAAAAATAATGAAGATCCTTGTCTGTTGGAATTGCAAATAGTTCTTTCCTTTCTGCATTTTCCAAATGCTAACCATTTTAGACATGAGAACTGTATTAGTTGATGAAGAGAAATTGAAATTTTATTATAAAATATCTTTGTTGAATTGTAAATGTATTTATACTTTAATGAATTTTTTTTAATATTGAAAGTATATGGGCAAATAAATTTTGGAGAAAAATATGCAGGTTGACATAATGAGAGAGCACTAATTTTGGCATGTGAACATCTAAGTTCTGCTCTTTTGCTAAGTAGAAGATATTGGATAAATAAAATAAACTTCCAGATCTCAGTTTTTTTAATCATAAAATAAGGTGAGTGTTCAGATTATCTCCAGGTTTCCTTCCAGCTCTCTGTTCTGTTTTATGCAGCGAAGACCAACTTTATGGCCATGGCATACTACTGCCACCTCGTGGCATCTGTGAAGCAACTGTATTTGAGGGATGAATCGCCATCATTTATTCATTCATGCTTGTATTTGCCTAACATCTATGTGCCAGGCAAGTGTCAACATCACCATTCTTTCAACTTAGTGTTTTTCTAGATGATATAGGTAAAACAACCAAGACATCAGCTGTCACGCGGAAGCCATGTGATCCTGAAGATATCATTTAGCCTTTTTTGAGTGTCTGTCTTTCCACCTGAAAAATAAAGATTCACATATCCACTTTTTGTTATTAGAAGATCCAAAGATGGAGTATGTAAAAGGATCTCTCACAGTCCATGGAAAAGAATATTTTGCCAATAAATGGTAGTTATTCTCAGGAAGCCATTATCTAGTGAGAGGAGTAAGACAAATCTAGAAATCTGCAGGATGTGGAATGCTATGAAAATACAAGTAGGGCATGTTGAGAAAATGGCAAAACAGAGGTTGAATAGACTGGACAGTAAAGGACATGCAGCACATCACTGGTCAGTTTTCTGGACTACAACCTGCAACAGAAGTCCTAAATGGTGGGATGCAACAGCTAGCCACACAAGAGGCTTGTTTTTGTTTTGTTTTATTTTAAACAGTCCCTAAAAGTAAATGTATTGGGGCCAGCGCCGTGGCATGGTGGGTTAATCCTCTGCCTGCAGTGTCGGCATCCCACATGGGTGCTGGTTCTAGTCCCGGCTGCTCCACTTCTGGTCCAGCTCTCTGCTGTGGCCTTGGAAAGCAGTGGAGGATGGCCCAGGTGCTTGGGCCCCTGCACCCACATTGGAGACCAGGAGGAGGCACCTGGCTCCTGGCTGCTGGCTTCAGATAGGTGCAGCACTGGCCATTGCGGCCATTTGGGGAATGAACCAGCAGAGGGAGAACCTTTCTCTCTGTCTCTCCCTCTCACTGTCTGTGGCTCTACCTCTCAAATAAATAAATAAAAATCTTTTAAAAAAAGTAAATGTATTAAAGTTTACGACAACTACATTATACAATTCATGAAAGAGTTTGAACAAAAGAGTAACATACCAGAGCTGAGTTCGAGGAATCTCTATATGAACCCAAGGCATAACAGTGAGATTAAGAAACCATTGCCAAAACAGCCAGGTAATGCACACAGAGAATGGCACAGGAAAAAAATGAATGGAAATGACACTGAACAAATGCAGATCTGCACTTGTAAATGAATCCTTCCAAGATGACCAAAGACCTTGTTATATTACAGGTAAACTAACTGTGTCAAAGGGAAGCTAAGACATGCCAGGTATAAAGACACCAGTCAACCAACCAGCAGTTTTAGGTCTGCACTTTGGGATTCCTGGTTCAGAGTCTGATAATACCCTTACCCTACCCATAAAAGATGCTAACCCCAATTTCCACTCATCTATGAACACTGAACCAAATATGAGGCTGGCCTTTATATCACACACTGTATAAGTACACAGAAAAGTAAATTTTGTGACTCTTTTCTGGTATGCTAGGGGCTACAGGAGAAATATTATGACCACATACTCTGCCACAAGTCCACTCACTTTACATATTAGAAAGTATATTAGAGGGGCCGGTGCTGCAGCTCACTAGGCTAATCCTCCACCTAGCGATGCTGGCACACCGGGTTCTAGTCCCGGTCAGGGCGCCAGATTCTATCCCGGTTGCCCCTCTTCCAGGCCAGCTCTCTGCTGTGGCCAGGGAATGCAGTGGAGGATGGCCCAAGTGCTTGGGCCCTGCACCCCATGGGAGACCAGGAGAAGCACCTGGCTCCTGCCATCGGATCAGCGCGGTGCGCCGGCCATGGCAGCCATTGGAGGGTGAACCAACGGCAAAGGAAGACCTTTCTCTCTGTCTCTTTCTCTCACTATCCACTCTGCCTGTCAAAAAAAAAAGTATATTAGAGGGGCCAACGCTGTGGTATAGTGGGTAAAGCCACTGCCTGCAGTACCGGCACCCCATATGGGTACCAGTTTGAGTCCCATTTGCTCCACTTCTGATCCAGCTTTCTGCTAAGGCCTGGGAAAGCAGTAGAAGATGGTCCAAATCCCTGGGACCCTGCACCCGTGTGGGAGACCTGGAGGAAGCTCCTGACTCCTGGCTTCGGATCGGCTCAGCTCCAACTGTTGCAGTCATCTGGGGAGTGAACCAGCAGATGGGAGATCTCTGTGTGTGTGTGTGTGTGTGTGTGTGTGTTGTGTATGTGTGTGTAGCTCTGCCTTTCGAATAAATGAATGTGTCTTTTTTTTTTTTTTTTTTTTGACAGGCAGAGTGGACAGTGAGAGAGAGAGAGACAGAGAGAAAGGTCTTCCTTTTGCCGTTGGTTCACCCTCCAATTGCAGCCACTGCCGGCGCGCTGTGGCTGGCGCACTGTGCTGATCCGATGGCAGGAGCCAGGTGCTTCTCCTGGTCTCCCATGGGGTGCAGGGCCCAAGCACTTGGGCCATCCTCCACTGCACTCCCTGGCCACAGCAGAGAGCTGGCCTGGAAGAGGGGCAACTGGGACAGAATCTGGCGCCCCGACTGGGACTAGAACCCGGTGTGCCAGCATCGCTAGGTGGAGGATTAGCCTAGTGAGCCGCAGCACCGGCTAAATGAATATGTCTTAAAAAAAAAAAGAAAATGTATTAGAGATGGGTGTTGTGGCATAGTGAGTGAAGCTTTGCTGTGGAGCATCTGCATCCTGTGTTAGAGTGCCTGAGATCAAGTTCTTCCTCCACTTCCAATGTAGCTTTCTGTTCATGCACCTTAGAAGCTGCTGATGATGGCCCCAGTGGTTGGGCCAATGCCACCCTCGTGGGGACTCAGATGAAGTTCCTGGCTCCTGACTTCAGCCTGGCCCAGCCTTTGGGGAGTGAACCAACAGAGTTTCTCTTTCTCTCTGCCAGTCTCTCTCCCTCTCCTCCCTTTGCCCTCCCTCTCTTCCTCTCTTTAGTTTTGCATTTCAAGTCAATTTTTTCAAAGAAAGGGCATTATACTTAGAGGAAAATAAAATCCCAAGTGTGCCCCATTTTGAAACCCCCATGGGATTTATAATGGCTTATTTAGTTGACAAGTTTTTTTTTTTCCTAGCATCTTAGAGAAGCAGGCAATTTCAGAGGTGATATCTTGACAAATAATAGCACAAATCAGGACAAATGAGAGGCAGTTCTCCCAGAATATAGTTTGAGGCAAACCAAGGCAAATAATGTTATAATCCCCTGCAGCTACATGTCTGAAATGGAAACATTTGGAATGGGACTGATAGGGAAAATAATATTCGGAAAAGCCTGGGTCCTGTCTGATGGGGGGTGTAGGATGATTCCATAATAGCTCAGTAAAAAGAAGGTGCCTGTTGACTGAGACTGTATTTGATTATCATAGAAGAGATGAAACACTTTTTCGTAGTCAGAAAAATCAGTATTCAGCCAAAGAAGAGAAGCTGTTTGATGATAAGGCAATAAAAACTTCAAAGGGCAAGTTAAAAATGTTTCCTAATTCATTTCAGCCTAAACGGATTCCTGTGCCCGTCTCACGCTGTCCGCCAGCTGCTTCGCTGGAATATGTTACCCAGTCTGCTTGGAATGGAAACTGTGTCAGACTCCGGGGGTGAGTGGGAAGGAAAATGGTGCTGGCAGAAAGAGGAAGCGTTTTTTCAATCGAGAGCCAGAAGTAAGTGCTGACAAGGTCTCACATGTGTGGGAACAATGGCACATGCCCATGGTAACTCGGCCACTTTTCCCAAGTCCCTCACTCAGAGGCATTTGACAGGAGGACATAGGAATGCAGCTGCTTCTCCTGCACCTCCAAATCTCTGAATTTCTCTCCTCCCCCTTGGGAATGCAAAAAAGGGACAAGGCATGCGTTCCACCTTGGTATTGTTAATTTAATTATCCAGAATGAATTCTTTTTACTGTTTTTAGGCACATACATTGAAATAAAGTCTTTCCCTTTAGCAAACTTAAGTTCCTGTCTTCATAAGTCCACCTAAGACTGCTTCTTCTGGGGACTTTGAACATTAACCCCAGCTGACTTCAGAGCTGCACTTAAGCAAAGCCCATCTTTTCTAGGGCAAAGTAGACCAAGTTAATTTAAAGGAGGAGCAGTCGCCCACTGATGCTAAGGAAAGTAGGAGAGAGACTGGTTTATCACCCTGGCCTCCAAGGCCCTGCACCTGGCTCTCACCTCTCCCTGCAGCTTGCCTGGGAGTTCAGACTCACCAGGCTTCCAGGTCACCTCTGATGAGCTGGGCTCTGATCAAAGCTTAGCATGTTGGCTACTGTAGTATGGTTGGGTAGCAGAGAGAGAGAAAAATACTGTTTATTGTTATACTTTTATTTATTTACAACACTATCTCATTATCTTTTGTTTAGAAGGCACAATAATTACCTGCTTGCCATATTTTACTTGTTCTTTTGTCCCCAAGACACCTTGTAGGCAAAGAATGTCGTCTTTCTAATTGCTTTGTCTTGATAAAATTATCTGTGCCCCATATTTTGAAAAATCAATTGTCAGAATTTGAATCAAAATACAAATAGTAGGGATATAGGCATTGAGTCAGAATGGGGTAAGCTGCTACTTGGGACACTCACATCCCATATCAGAGTGCCTGGTTCAACTCCCTGATAATGTACCTTGGAGGCAGCAGGTGACAACCTAGGTAATGGTGTCCCTGTCACCCACATGGGAGCAGTTCTGGTCTCCTAACTTCAGCCTGGCCCAGCTCCGGCTGTTGCAGGCATTTGGGGAATGAACCAGAGGATGGAAGTTCTCTCTCTGTCTCTCCCTCTCTGTCACTCTGTGTTTTTCAAATAAATAAATAAGCAAACAAATAAGCCTTAAAAAAAGAAGAGTACAAATAATAGGAAGAATAGAGCTGATGTTTTTTTAAAATGCTCTGCCAGCTGCTATGTTGCTTGTATTCATCTGACCTGAATAAGGTACTTCGTAGACCCAGGGCAGAATTCTTCCTAGGGTGAAAACTGGCGTCTTTATTTTTAGGGAGCCAGTGAGCCATTCTCCTGAACGACTAAGTATTTGAGTTGGGTACCAGAGCTCACGGGCCTGCAGGATCAGCCTGAGAAGGAGGAAGGATAGGGAGATGTAAGGGATTCAGAAGTTGTGGGATGGAGTAATCCCAAAATGCAACAGGAAAGGGAACCAGTGAGAATTTCTTGTATCAAGCATTGCCAAGAAACCTTTTCTTTTAAACTTTTATTATGAAACTCCTAAGTATGTGCAAAAGTAGGATGAGTTTCATACACTCATCACTCAGCTTCAACAGTGATCATCCTATAGCTGATTCTGCATCTGTTGGATCCCACCTACTGTCCCACTGAGTTACTTAGAAAGAAATCCCATCATGGTGTCACATCCATCCAGTACATTTTAATGTTTGCTGAGCCATCAGTGCTATAGCTTCCCTTAATACCCAAACCTTAGTAAAACCAACTCGTATAGTGTGAGGGGCACTAAAGCAAAGGAGCTTGTAGTTGAATCAGAATGGATGAACAAAAAGACAATCGGTGAAGAGTAAAGCAGAGCTGAGACTGAGCTGGTTGTGTGTGTGTGTGTGTGTGTGTGTGTGTGTTACTAAAATGCAGAGTGACTCTAGAGACTGGAAGACTTGGGGACAGCCAGACAGCTGGCATTTGGGTTACGGTTGCATATTCCAAGTTTCCTTTCCTTGAAAGGAAAGAAAATACTAAATTTAAACACCGTCTTTCAGTTTCTCAGTCAATAATTTCCCTGTCTCTTTTACAAATGGAGTCTCTAGACATCAATGCGAGTCCTTTATTCTCCAGCGCCCCTCTCAGAAATGTGCACTTACTGAAGCAGAGGAGCTGTGAAGCATTGCCAATCCCCATTACATTTTCAACCCATTTTTGTGTAGCCCTGGTGAAGTCACTCTGTTCTTGAGCAACTTTTGGTGAGAACCAACAAAAATACCAATAGTTGTGGAATGTGGACCGAGATACTTCCGTGATTGTCCCATAGCACTTTTTCTAAAGATTTATTTATTTATTTGAAAAGCAGAATTACAGAGAGGCCGAGACAGAGGCAGAGAGAGAGAGACAAAGAGGTCTTCCATCAGCTGGTTCACTCCCCAGGTGGCTGTAATGGTTGGAGCAGAGCCCATCCAAAGCCAGGAGACAAGAGCTTCTTTTGGGTCTCCCGTGGGGGTGCAGGAGCTCAGGCCATAGCAGAGAGTTGGATTGGAAGTGGAGCAGCCAGGACTCATATGGGGTACTGGCACTGCAGGTGGCGGCCTCACCTGCAAGGCCACAGCGCTGGCCCTGAACAAGGGGGAACAAAAAAAAAGGAAAATAGAGACAATACTGGAATAAACATACATTTGTCTAATAATGCTTTTTTAAGCTTTTATTTATATAAAGGGGTCAAATTTCATGTATTTCATTTATACAGGGTTGTTTGTTTGTTTGTTTGTTTGACAGGCAGAGTGGACAGTGAGAGAGAGAGAGACAGAGAGAAAGGTCTTCCTTTGCCGTTGATTCACTCTCCAATGGCTGCCGCAGCCGGTGCGCTGTGGCCGGCGCACCGCACTGATCCGAAGCCAGGAGCCAGGTGCTTCTCCTGGTCTCCCATGGGGTGCAGGGCCCAAGCACTTGGGCCATCCTCCACTGCACTCCCTGGCCACAGCAGAGAGCTGGCCTGGAAGAGGGGCAACCGGGACAGCATCCGGCGCCCGGACCGGCACTAGAACCCGGTGTGCTGGCGCCACAGGCGGAGGATTAGCCTATTGAGCCGGCCTCATATATACAGTTGTTTTTTTTTTAACTTTTATTTAATGAATATAGATTTCCAAAGTATAGCTTATGGACTACATTGGCTTCCCCCCGCCCCGCCCCGATGACTTCCCTCCCCCCCTCAACCCTCCCCTTTCCCACTCTCTCTCCCCTTCCATTCATATCACGATTCATTTTCAATTTTCTATATATACAGAAGATCAGTTTAGTATACATTAAGTAAAGATTTCAACAGTTTGCACCCACATAGAAACACAAAGTGAAAAATACTGTTTGAGTACTCGTTATAGCATTAAATCTCAATGTACAGCACATTAAGGACAGAGATCCTACATGAGGAGTAAGTGCACAGTGACTCCTGTTGTTGACTTTACAAATTGACACTCCTGCATATATACAGTTTTAACAACATAATGATCCAGGGCAGGCGCCCGCTGTGGCTCACTTGGTTAATCCTTTGCCTGCGGCATCGGCATCCCACGTGGGTGCTGGGTTCTAGTCCTGGTTGCTCCTCTTCCAGTCCAGCTCTCTGTTGGGCCCCTGCACCTGCATGGGAGACCAGGAGGAAGCACCTGGCTCCTGGCTTCGGACCGGCATAGCTCCGGCCATGGCGGCCATTTAGGGGATGAACCAGCGGATGGAAAACCTCTCTCTCTCTCTCTCTCTCTCTCATTGTCTAACTCTATCTGTCAAATAATAATAAAAAAGAACATAATGATCCTTCCCATCCTACCCTCCCTTGCTCCCTCACTCCCACCCTCCTCCTTATTTTTCTCCTAATTTTTACAATGACATACCTTCAATTTTCTTTACAATCACAAACTTAAACCTCCATTAAATAAATAATTCAACAAGTAGCAAGAAAAACCACTGTTAAAAATACTCTTTAAATTCATAGATAAGCATAGCAATTTCTGAGTTGAAAAGTCATCTCTTCTTAAGATCCAGCTACACAGTTGATAATCACCCAAATATGTCCAATGTTGAAAATATTTTAATCTTTTCTCTGTGTGTATAGTGCGAGTTATAGCTCAGTTACTTCCAGTATGTCTTATCTTAAAAATCATTCCTCATCTTTTAGAGGAAGGAGAATTTTTTTCTTTGAGAAAGGAAAATGATAACTTTCCTACCTATATTTATCACCTGTTTTTCTAAGTAAAAGAGAGACTCTGTGTAAGAAACAAAAATTTTAAGTTATATTAAGACAATGTAGTATTGAAATATTGCTAAGCAGAAGCCTTAGGAAATAATATCCAGACATCCACTAGATGTCACTTGATGTTTGCTTTTTGGTAAACATACTAGTTCATTTTTTTTTTCTTTTTTAAAGGTTTATCTGCAAGTATAAATCGATGACTCCCAGTTGGTCCAAACTGGCAAAAAATAAGATGCTGCAGCCTTTGAGTGAAAGCAGGCAAAAGTCATTAAATGAGAACAATGATTACAACTTTAAATGAGATTTGGGTGGTTGCAGGTTTGCATAATCCCTCCTGGCATTTGTAAGGGTGAAGAGAAGCCAGCAGCTTTGCCCTCCTGCTGTGTTTAAACAAAATGGAAAATTGTAATGAACAGCTAGATTTTTCCTATCTCCCATTTTCTTTTTATTATTCCTCTTCCCTCACCATTTTTAGGAGAATTCAACTTTTAAAATGAGTGCTCTCTAAGGAAGTTATTCACAGCATTTTTTCCTTTTTTGTTCAAATTTCTACCCACAAATTAAAACTGTTTAATCCTCATTATCTAAGTGACATGCATTTGACAAAGGGAAATGGGGAAGATCTTTAGAAATGATGTAGGAGTCTTTGGGGTTATCCACTTCCTATATTTGTAAAGAAAAAAGTTAGTAATAATTTCCAATAAAGACCATGTATTTGGGGGTTTTGTTTTGTGTAACAGCTATTTGTTTATTTTTTAAGCTGTCATTGTATTTCGGCTTCACGATGGTTAAAGTAGTCTCTGTATTAGGCAAACTTCTCTAACCCTGCCTATTTCCTGTCTGTCAAACCTTTCCTTGTAAGAATAACAGTGTTCTTTTATTTGGTAGTGTGCAGCATGATGTTTTTGGCACGCCCAACATTTTTGACTTGCAAAAATTTGTGACCTCAAGTGTGAGAGAAGTGAATGCTCTCTTCAGTACCTCATAGGGTTGCAATCTTAAAAAGTGTCCTGTTACATATATGTTTGAGTTGGTGAAAGAATTATCAGCATATTTATACCCCAACATCACAAGTAATAAATAGGAATTGGTTTTTTACTGATTTACTAAAAGAATTAAATCAGTTGGATATTTGGTAAGCATTTTGCTGCTACAAAACTTACATCATTCCTCAAACTGGCTTAGTTAGACAAAGATATGGTGCTTTCATTTACTGTGTTTTTCTAAATAGTTCATGATTTTAAAAAACTATTTTCAAACCAACACACACTTTGTGGTAGAGGTATTGCTATCCCAAGTCAATTTATGCAAGGACTATCTTGTTGCTTTATCTTTTTAATATTTATATCTATATGGTTACCAAATTGATAACATTAGAACCACCAAAATTTCAGTCATGGTTCCCCCCACCCCCTGCATCCTTTGTTTTTAAAAGGTAGTTATTTGCTAGCATTTTTCTATATCTTTTGGCTTATCTTTTATTTTTTAATAATATAAATATAAGAATAAAGCCATGGCAAGCATATTTTGCATTTAACATTTGACAAGTGTTTATCTTGAAATATTGAGTACTAATTAGAACTTGAAGAGAGTGATTTGAGCTAACTTGAAGGTGTTAGAGAATAAATTTTGATAATCACATAGAAACAATTTTGGTAAACTTCTAGAAGTCTCAGCTAATAAAAATCTTCTAAATATCTGAAGGTGATGAAATTTGGTAGAAAAAAATAAAGAGAGTGAAAACAAAACAAAACCAAAAAACACCATCTAGCAGTTCTTTGCTTTTTAAAATTTTTTTGTTTTTTCATTTTTAGTCTTTAGCTTAGAAGTTCTGTCCTAACCAAGAATCTGATAGGCTACAGTAACAGAAGAAAGGCCGATTACTGAAAGATGCCTTCATCATTCTGACCTGGAACTTCTTTTCTCTAAAGGTCTGAAGCACCAAGCTATTAGCTCAATGTAAGATGTTTTTAGCCATCTCCTCAAACTTCCTTCTATTATTCATTGTCATTAGGTAGTTCTTTTTTTCAAGAACTGAGTCCAAAGAGATTTAAATTGTATTATCAAGGCTTATTTCATTTCCATCACACATGTGTACTTTCCTATACTGTACAAGAAACCCCCCCCCTTCAAGTATAAAAGCTGAAAATCGAGAATAATCTGCCTCTGCTCCCCACCTCCCACCCCCACCAAGTTATTGGCAGTCTTGGCTTTGTTGTAGAGTAATTGTGGGTCTAGATTTTTAAGTCATACTCCTGGGTTCAAATCTTGGCCCCATCACTCACTAATTACAGATTTGGACAAGTTAATTAACCTCCTTGTGCTCCAGTGTCATCTTCTGGTAACATGGGGGAACCTGTACTGCTTACATTCCTCTTTTTGAAAAGTAAATAAATTCAGTTCACAAAATGCTTAGCACAAGACCTAGTCTCCAGTAAGTGCCTGATAGCCTCGACTATTGTTATCATTATTATGAGGTCACACAATCTGTCCTTAAAAATTTTGGTCACTTGACACTCTGGAGTTTTCGTATTTTCTAATGATAGCTTTGCAAAGAATTGTTCGGGGTCAAATTTTTTGGTGTCACTAAAGCTCCTGAAAATACATCCTGAATTTGGTTTGTGATTTGTTCTACCACACTGATAAAAACACAAGAATAAATGAACTTTCTTGTTATAAATTCTTTATATCTGTAGCAGGTAGAAAAACATTTTAAAATTGCTTTTGAATATCCATTAAACTAGAGAGTATTTTGGAAAACAGCTGTTGAATATTTTCCTATTTAAGAGTGAATAAGATATTGGGCAAAATGGGATGTGTTCACTAGCTATTAGTGCTCTACTTAAAAGGAGTCTAAATCTAAATATCTATTGGTTTATTTAGTCTAA
The DNA here is from genome assembly GCF_964237555.1 of Oryctolagus cuniculus. NCBI lineage: Eukaryota > Metazoa > Chordata > Mammalia > Lagomorpha > Leporidae > Oryctolagus > Oryctolagus cuniculus. The sequence goes on from NC_091443.1 coordinate 71,115,810, forward strand.
AATATCACTAGTGTTTTGTAAAGCAATTACTAGTTATAAGCACAGTTCACACCCACAGAACAGTCTTGTTCATTACTACCATATTTGAGATTGTTTAGCAATCTTTAATGCCTATGGGTTAAGAGGGCATATGATTAATATAAATAATCTGGTTAATAGAGCAAATTAAGTAGTATGGTTCTACTGTGGCAGCAATCCAGCCTAAACAAGAGTGCTCATCAGATATTCAGCTGCAGTATTTACCACAAACATATTGACCAAAGAAATGCAAACAGAATAAAACTGAACAAATTCAGACATCTTGCAATGACCACTTTTCTCTCTCCAATACATATGCATACCAGAAAAGGGTTGTGTTGTTTTTTGTTGTTGTTGGTTTTTTTTTTTTTTTTGCTTCCACATTTGTCAAAATGAGGGAATCCATCTGTGTGTGTCCAGCACTGGATGACGTTCTCTGTCCCTCACTGATTTCAGTTTGCAAAGCCACTATTATAGATGGGATTTATTAGCTCTCCAGAACTAAGGTTACAATTCTACTGGACTAGCAATAGTTGCAATAGTACCTCTTATAGCCAACCTGCTTGAGGAGTGTAAAAGGAGTCAGAGGCAGCATAATTTTCCACTACATACACTTTTACATTTGAAGTGCTTCACACAACTAAGACTGACATTTGCCAGACCTCCTACTGTATATATGTATGATATCAAAAATAGAGAAAGGTCTTAAATTTGAGTTTAGTCAGCTTTTCCAGACTTCAGCAGCTACACATATTCTCTTCATACCTACTGACAGGAACTTTCAAAAAGAATGTCTGCTTAATCCACATGACCACTACGTACAGTGGGCATGACCATCCCTTTTTTTAAAGTATAACTAGCTCAACCTAGAATTCCTAGGAGAATCTACTCCTGCATCTTCTGACCTTTGAACAAACTCTTTCCATTGTACTATCATTGGTCTTGAGTTACAGCCTGATATGCCATGGTTTTCCCCCAGGCGTGAGTTGATTCCGGGACTTTATTTGGATTTGCCTACTATTCTGAGATCATTGTAAGGTGTTTCCATTGGCCAAGAAGCCTAAAGTCTTTATGTCATCATAATATTACATTATCCTACTCTTTTTTTTCCCCCTTTTTTAGATTTCACGAGATAGGCATACCCTACCTTTCCTTTCTTTTCCCTTCCCTTGCATTTACTCCCTTCTTTTCCTTCTCTTTTTCTTTGCAGGGAGACAGAGAGATAGAGAGCTCCCTTCTGCTGGTTCACTGTCCAAATGCCTGCAATGACCAGTTCTGGGGCTGGGCCAGGGCCGAAGCCAGGAGCTAGGAATGCAATCCTCTGTGGGTGAAGGAACCCAACTAGTTGAGCCATCACCACTACCTCCCAGAATCTGCGCTAGCAGGAAGTTGGAATCAGGAGCTGGAGCTGGGAATTGAATCCAGGTGATATGGGAGGCAGCTATCTTAATCATTAGGCCAAAGACTCACCCCATATCTTTATTTCAGTAGGAGAGACAAGCTATTCCCTGCAAATAGTTTACCAGGAAAAAGTCTCTATTTGCTCTTCCAAATACCCTGCTCTTCCTGACTTTTCAAGGTTCAACAAGAGTTTTAAAAATGAGAATTTTGAGGTAGCAATAAACTGGACTGCATAGTAATCTTAAGATGGTCCATTTACAGTAGGATACAAGTATTGCCAGCATATTCCAAGTTTCCTTCCTTTTTAATGTACTTTAGGGATATTTGTGGCTGTTTCCTATCTGCCTCCTCTCCCCTACTCCCAACAGCTCTTGTTTTTCATTTAAACATCAATATGGTTTTAGGGGTATTGAGCCTACTTAGTGCATTTTATCTCCTGGCCAATGGACCAAAGTCTGCGCAATCCGATAAATACTGAGATTTCTGCTGGGAATTAGCAGGCAAAGATGTCCTCTCCGTCCCAATGGCCCTGCACAAGGAAGCGTCAGGCCCAGCAAAGAGTAGCAGGCATGTTAGGATCCAGTGAGGTGAGAATCTCGGGGTGACACTGGTATGTAAAGCAGAAGGAAGAGAAGCAAATGGAATACTCAGTAATGTCCATGATCAGTGGCAGCAGGTATTGCATTTTAGTTGAGTGAGTAAGCCAGTTGCAGTTGAAATTTTTTGTTACTCACTACCTTCAGCATTTTAACTAACCCAGCTCCTAAATTTTTTTTGCTCTAGTAGGCCTTCAGAAGTTGTAGGAATAGCCCCTTTTTGGCTAACAGTTGCCTGTTTTTAAAGGGACCTGACTCTTTAATGAAACCTACTTTAAACATTAAAACACACACACATTTAATTTGCACAATCACAATTTAAAATCATGACAAAAAGTGCTTACATCTAAAGCTTCTAAACCTTTGTATAATCTTATGCCACTATTGACTGTGATAGAGCGAACAGCCGATAGAACTTACACTTTTACCTCGGTGCCCTATTTTCTTTGAAGTGAACACCTGGGGTTGACAGAGTTTGATATCTGCTTTTTGGTTCGCTAAAAAGGATTATGATTTTATTTTACAACTTTTCCTGGATTCATCCCCATGCAAATGGTAGTGCTATATCTATGCTTAAAAAATTAATTAGAATCAAAATGTGCTTTCAAATGAGTTATTTTATTTTAGGTTTCTTAGAGTTTTCTGAAATGTTTTTTAATTGGTTCAACATGGTGCTGATTTACTTTATGTCCATAGTTGTCGAAGCCAATAATCTGTGGAGACTTTGATGAAAAATAGCAGTTCTCTGTCTACCTCTCTTCAGACTGAGTCAAAACACTTGCAACTGTTTGTTATTTTCTTTGCCTTCATGATTCTAGGTGATAAGAATGTTCAGGCATTGTACTTTCAAATATACGCACTCCTGTTTTCTTCTGAGGCTGATGAGAATTCAGCTTTCTTACCATATCCTAAGGACATAGATTTGTTCCCCTTTCTTCCCTCTTATCCTCTGAATATAATTGTATGACAATATTTTGTCTAATTAATAGCTGAACCATAAAGTATATTGTGTTATGTTTATGTAACATTTGTGAATTTTTTTAAGATTTCATTTATTTGTTTGAGGAGTAGAGTTACAGACAGAGAGGGAAAGACAAAGGGTGAGAGAGATGTCTTCCATCAGCTGTTTCACTTCCCAAATGGCCACAACGGCTGAAGCTGTGCTTATCCAAAGCCAGGAGCCAGAGTTTCTTCTGGGTCTCCCATGTGGGTGCAGTTGGGCCATCTCCTACTGCTGTCTCTAGCCATAGCAGACAGCTGGATCGGAAGAAGAGCAGCCTGGGCATGAACCTTCTCCTACCTTTTCTTTCATTTACTGCTTCTTATAGATGCTTCCCTCTGTCTGCAGCTCCAAACACAACTGGCTGCCCTCTAACTTGCTGTAATTCTGGAATTTAACACCTTCTTGTAATTTCTTTTCATCTTTGTCCTCTGTAGGATTTCTTTTTTTTTTTTTTAAAGATTTTGTTTATTTATTTGAGAGATGGAGTTACAGACAGAGAGAGGGAGAGACAGAGAGAAAGGTCTTCCACCTGCTGGTTCACTGCCCAGATGGCTGCAATGGCCAAAGCTGGGCCAATCTGAAGTCAGGAGCTTCTTCCAGGTCTCCCACATGGCTGCAGAGGCCCAAGGACTTAGGCCATCTTCCGCTGCTTTCCCAAGCCATAGCAGAGATCTGGGTCAGAAGAGGAGCAGCCAGATACGAACTGGCACCAATATGGGATGCTGGTTCTGCAAGCAGAGGATTAGCCCACTGTGCCACAGGGCTAGCCCTGTGGGGTTTCCTGTTGCCTGGGTTCCATTCTTTTCTAGGTCTGACTTTTTTGAAAAATTGAGGTACTACAAAATATTGTAAAGTGTGCTAAACTTAGTGCCCAGCCCAGTGAATTTTTGTACTCATCTATTTCATGTAACCACCAACTAGATCAAGATACTGAATATTTTCAGCACTCTACAGGTGTCCCTCATGCTGCTTCTCAGCCAGTGACTTTCATTACTGCCTTCTGCCACTCCAGTAATCATTCCTTTGTCACCATCAATTTTTTTGTCACCTGATGGCGACAAAGTTCGTGCCCAGTTAGTTTTGTCTGTTCTTGAACTTCATATAAATGAATCATTCAGTATGTACCCTTGGGAATCTGGCTTGCTTTCATTCCTCATCATGTTTGGGATAGTCATCCATGTTGTTGCATATGCCAGTAGTTTATTCTTTGCTCTGGAACGTGATATGATAGATAACATTTGTATTTTATAAATACAGGTGTTACATTCTTGTACCTGTCTTTTGGGGGGTGTATTACCTATGCATGTGATTACTGGGTAAAAAGGTAGACATTAGCCTCTTTTTTTTTTCAAAGGTCTTCCTTCCGTTGGTTCACTCCCCAAATGGCAGCTATGGCCGGCACTGCGCCAATCCAAAGCCAGGAGCCAGGTGCCTCCTCCTGGTCTCCCATGTAGGTGCAGGGGCCCAAGCACTTGGGCCATCCTCCACTGCCCTCCCAGGCCACAGCAGAGAGCTGGATTGGAAGAGGAGCATCCGGGACTAGAACCCAGCACCTATATGGGATGCCAGCACCACAGGTGGAGGATTAACCAAGTGAGCCACGGCGCCAGCCCCAGACATTAGCCTCTTGGTTAAATGGTACAATTAGAAAGATTTTGATAGCTTTTTATTAGTTTAGGCTAAACTATGCTAGAGTAACAAGACCCGTACTTATTTGTTATTTTTAAACATTTACTTGCTTATGTTTTTATTTATTTGAAAAGCAGAGAGCCAGATCTTGCATCTGCTGGTTCACTCCTCAAATGCCTGCAACACCCAGAGCTGGGCCAGGCAAGGCTGAAGCCAGGAGTCTAGAACTCCTTTCAGGTCTCCCAAGTGGGTGGGGGGGACCCAAGTACGTGAGTCATCATCTTGGGTCTCCCAGAATATTTACAGGATGCTTGAATTGAAAGCAGAGCTGGGACTTGAACCCAGGAATTTCATTATTGGATGTGGGCATCCCAATATACATCTAAACTGCTGTGCCAAATGCCTGCCTCAGTCCCATTTCTTAATGGTTTAATATGTCTGGCTCATACCTGCCTGGAAGTCATGTAACTCTCAGGGAACGTCTTGCATGTTGTGATTCCATGATTCTTACTTCTTCAATTTTTTAAAGAGGATTTATTTATTTGAAAGGTAGAGTTACAGAGAGGCAGAGGCAGAGAGAGAGAGAGGTCTTCCATCTGATGGTTTACCCTACAGATGGCTGCAATGGCCAGAGCTGCGTCGATCCAAAGCAGGAGCCAGGAGCTTCTTCTGGGTCTCCCACACAGGTGCAGGAGCCCAAGGACGTGGGCCATTTTCTACTGCTCTCCCAGGCCATAGCAGAGAGCTGGATCGAAAGTGGAGCAGCCGGGACTTGAACCGGCATCCATATGGAATGCTGGCACTGCAGGTGGCAGCTTTACCCTCTATGCCACAGTGCCCGCCCCTTATTTTCTTATTTATTTTAAAATTACATTTATTTGAATTGCAGAGAGAGAGCTTCCTCCCACTGGTTCACTCCCAAAAGGCCTTCATTAGCTGGGGCTTGACTAGGAGGATGCCAGGAGCCAGGAACTCAATCTTGGCCTCTCACATGGATGACAGGGACTCAACTACTTGGCTATCACCTACTGCCTCCCAGAGTACACATTAGCAGGAAGCTAGAATCAGAAGCATAGCTCAAACTCAAACCCAGGCATCTCAATTCACCCCTACTTTGGTTTTTGGAGTACTTTCTAGAAGACATTCTCAACTTTACTTTCCAATCATCTCATTGATATTTATTTTTTCTTTTTTATATTTTAATTTTCAAGAAATGTATTTATGTATTATTTCATTATTACAGCATCTTATTGTATTATAGATGCAATAATTCTCAATAAAAGTGATTTGCAGTTCTCTTTTCTTACATTGACTCTGTCCTCCATGGTGTATTTTTTTCCATTTATTTGTAATTGCTCTTTTTTTACATCTTTCACATCAGAGAATTTTCTTGTATCTCTGGAGATCTTGTAGCTGCCCATCTATATGGAGCTGTCAGGGTATAAAAAGTTGATTGAAGTCCTGTGATCAAGGGTAGGCCTTAGAGACTGGTGAGCTTCCACATAAAATGATGAAACGCGACCTGGGCATTTCACTGAGTAACTCACATGTCAATATTAGCATGTGTTTTCTTTTGGGTTAGTATGTATCTTCTTTCTCGAAAGAATTTGCTCCTCTCCTCCATGGAAAGGATAAATCTGGATGTCAAAGTTCAGTGGGCCACGGGAAGGTTTACATTCTCAACCTTCAGTATGAGGGCTTTCATTTCGGCTGGGGTCCTACCCAGCCTTTCGCTCTCTTCCTTGTGTCATGGAGTCCAGCCCCTGCTAGTTCAGCATATCCAAGGATCAGGGCAGAGGGAAAATGCTGCCTGCTGGGGCATGGGGAAGGCTATGTAACTTATGCAGATGTTCAACAGATTCTGGGTTTTGGCTCCACCTACCCTTTTCTGAGCGTCAACTCTTGACCTTTCCCAAGTTCTTCAGAGCCACTGGCCTTGCTTCTTCCTGGCCTCTTCTTAGACTTTGTTATGTTTCGATAGTTGTCTCCACTCAGCTCAGTAACCTGCTAGTTTTGTTTTTTGGGTTTTTTTTTTTTTTTGGCTTTCCATCTTCCAAAATGCAGTTTTTAATCTTTGTCCAATGTCTCCCCTGCAGGCTTCTTCGATCTTGTGGAGTTTACACCTTTTTTAATTCCACCACTGTCATTTTCAGGTTTCTTAAGATTATGTATAAATGCTTATATTCAATTTTTCATGTTTTATTTGAACCCTATTTTTTAAAGCTAAAATATAATCACATCTTGTGTGAAATACCTTGTGTGAAATCTGCTCCTAGAATTCCAATACTGACAGCATTAATTTTTTAAAAAAATATTTATTTATTTTAAAGGCAGAGTCAAAGAATTTTTCTATTTGCTGACTCAGTCCCCAAATGGCCACAATGTCCAGTGCTGGGCCAGGAACCTAGCAGTCTATCCAGGTCTTCCTGGATGGGCCCAAACAATAGGGGCCCAAACACTTGGGTCATCTGCTGCTGCTTTCCCAGACACATTAGCAGGAAGCTAGATAGGAAGTGGAGCAGCCAAGACTCGAACTGGCATCATATGGGATGCTGGTGTTGCTGTCAGTGGCGTAACCTACTGCATCACAACAAACCTCCCTTCCTCCCCACTGCCCCATATTATGAATTGCAACCCCCTTACATTAGCATTCAAAATCTTTCCTGATTTGACTCTTGTTAACTTTTTTTTTAAGATTTATTTTTATTTATTTGAAAGGCAGAGTTACAGAGAGAGGGAGGGAGGGAGGGAGGGAGGGAGAGAGAGAGAAGTCTTCCATCTGCTGGGTTCACTCCCCAAGTGGCCACAACAGCCAGGGCTGGGCCAGACCAAAGCCAGGAGCCAGGAGCCAGGAGCCAGGAGCTTCTTCCGTTCTCCTATGTGGGTGGAGGGGCCCAAACCCTTGGGCCATCCTCTGCTGCTTTCCTAGTGCATTAACAAGGAGCTGGACTGGAAATAGAGGAACTGGGACTGGAACTGGTGCCTATAAAGGATGCTGGCGCTGCAGACCGGGGCTTTAACCATTTGCGCTACAGTGCCGGCCCCATCTTGTTAACTTTTCTAACTTTAACCCAGCAATCTAAATAAAGATATTATTTGCTACTTTTCTTTGTGTTTCTAAAGATTTATTCATTTGAAAGGCAGATACAGAGAGAGGTCTTCTAAGAGAGAGAGAGAGAGAGAGATCTTCTATACCATGCTTCGTTTCCTAAATAGCAGCAGGAGCCAGGCGTTTCTTCCCAGTCTCACATGTGAGTAGCAGGGACCCAAGCACTTGAACCATCCTCTGCTGCTTTCCCAGGCACATTAGCGGGGAGCCGGACCGGAAGTGGAGCAGCCAGGACTCAAACCCATACCCATATGGGATGCTGGCACTGCAGGCAGAGGCTTAACCTACACCATGGTGCCAGCCCTTTTGCTACTTTTCAAACACACCTGCGCTTTCCTTTTTCAAAGCTATGCATTGACTTTTCTATTACATGGAATCTATTTTTCTTCTTCCTATTAAACATCTACTCATTCTTACCTTCCTATGAAGCCTGCTTTGACTTTTCCAAACCAAAGTAGCCTTCTTGTGTGCTAATATTGCACTCAATCTATTCATAGAAAAACAATTATACTTCCCCAAACCTAACACAGGAAAATTTGGATCTAGTATTTCCCAGTTCCAAGATGAAAGACTGCTATACAAAATATCACCCTCCAGATCTAGGATTGTGTTTCATTCTTAGCACTTAGGAAAGTTCCTGTCATAGCTCAGATATTCAATATAAATGTGATAAATTAAAAAGAAAGAGACCCGGGGCCGGCACCATGGCTCACTTTGTTAATCCTCCGCCTGCGGCACCAGCATCCCATATGGGCGCCGGGTTCTAGTCCCAGCTGCTCCTCTTCCAGTCCAGTTCTCTGCTGTGGCCCTGGAGGGCAGTGGAGGATGGCCCAAGTGCTTGGGCCTCTGACCTGTGTGGGAGACCAGGAGGAAGCACCTGGCTCCTGGCTTTGGATTGGCACAGCTCCGGCCGTAGCAGCCATTTGGGGAGGGAACCAACGGAAGGAAGACCTTTCTCTCTGTCTCTCTTTCTCACTGTCTAACTCTGTCAAATAAATTAAAAAAAAAAAAAAAAAAAAAGACCACCTGAGATCACTTGGATGTTTCCCCAAAAAAATGTACTACAGGGTAAATATTCACCTGGGATGCAGGATTTCCCTGTCTTGAATTTTGCCTGCTTTGAGCTTGCAGTAAATAATCAGTCATAACTCACTCCTACATTTCTACTCTGAAATATGCTCATTTATAGAATGGGGATCTCTCATTCAATGGCATCATTTTTGGACGGACATTTAAAAGCTACTTTGAGCTCCAAAGCCTCTTAAACTGGTTATAATAAGTTCGAAGGCATTTCTGTTTTGAACTCTGCAGTTGAATTGTTTTTCTAATTGTGCTAGGGAAGGTCCTTCCTCCTAAATGTCTGGAGAGCAAGGCCAACCACCATCAGTGAGGGCCCCAGTGCAGACCTGGTAAGCTACCCCCTCCCCTACCCCAGCCTCATGCTCTTCTCATGACAATTCTTTCTTTTGGTAAATATCACCAAATGTCATGCTTTTTATGAGAAGCACCCTTTTTCCTGACCTTGTTTGCTCAACACTGACCTCAGAGGAGGCTTCAACCAAGTCCCACCCCACAGCTGTCCCTCTTGGTAATCAGGTCTTGGGCCAGGATTTGTTTTGTAAATGATCCAGCTGTATGGAAAGTCCCAACAATTGAGTCAAAAGAACAGACTCCTCAGCTCTTCGGTGCTGGGCCTCTCAGGTGGGAAAACCTGTGCAAACTGGTCCCCCTCAGAGCACTTGATGCGCGTCTGTACCTCTTCTCATCAGTGTTTCACTGGAGACTGTGAACACAAACACATTTTTCCTTCACAGTATCAGCTCTGGAGCCAGCCAGACAAGAAATTTGCTCCTTTTGGCTATCCAGCCAAAAGAAAAAAAAGAGAGAGAGAGAAAGAAAAAGCTGTTTTGAACTATTGTTTGTATTCTTGCTAAACAGGGGCATTAATACTCACCTCCATGGCTGCTTATGAAAATCCAACAAGATGAAGTGTGTAAAGCGTCTAGCACCCAATAGGCATTTCTCCATTTCTCTTTTTTGACACTTTTCCTCCCAGAAATAAGTCAGAGTTCTGCTCTCTAGTTTTTCATTCTTTTTTTTCTCTTTTAATTTCCATTCTCGGGGCTGGCACTGTGGTGCAGCTGGTTAACACCCTGGCCTGAAGCGCCAGCATCCCTCATGGGCGCTGGTTCCAGACCTGGCTGCTCCACTTCCCATCCAGCTCTCTGATGTGGCCTGGGAAAGCAGTGGAGGATGGCCCAAGTGCTTGGGTCCCTGCACCTGTGTGGGAGACCCAGAAGAAGATCCTGGCTCCTGGCTTCAGATAGACACCATTGCGGCCATTTGGGGAATGAAACATCTGATGGAAGACCTCTCTCTCTCTCTCTCTGTAACATTGACTTCCAAATAAATCTTTTAAAAAATTTTCCATTCTTCTTATTTCTGTTTTATACTGTTCAACCTATTATGTCATCTTTCAGTCTTCTTTTTTTCCTAGGGCAAAATTTTTTTAGTTTAAATTTTAGTTTAAAAGTATACATTTTAGTTTAAAAGTATAAATTTAATAAAATTTAGTTAAATTTTGGACATGTTTTTTATATGTAGTTTGTTATTATTCCCCCACCCCCAATTTTCTTTCCTTTTCTATCCTTGGCTTTATGTTTTTTTGTGTTTCTCTTGGTTTGGTGGCTCAGAGAACATGAGAGATGCATCTGTGTCTGTGGTTAAAGAGCAGAAAGCCAACCTCATTCAGTAAAGGGGGTGGTAGTTTGGAGGGAAAGTCCCTGGAAGTGGTGGTGGTGGTGGGGTACGTGATGGTTAGGAAACAAAGAGTCACCAGCATTGAAAAATAAGAGCTGAACCACCACAGGAACACATGGGAATCCTGCCTGGGACGGAAGTCCCTCTTCTCAGGGTGTTCTCCTCTCCAGCCTCTCTTCTCTCCTCCCTTTCCCTTTCTGTGCTCTGCTTTCTTCTCTTCCCATGCAGCATGGCAGGTGTTCAGTGACGGCCGGCCCAGCCTCCCACCCCATATGACCTCTCATTTGTCTCCTCACAGCTAAGAAGTCAGTTCTGCAGTTTTCCAAGCCCGTAGCTTTCAAGAAAGGAATTTAATTGGCCTGTCTCCTCTCTTCTCACCAGGCTACGTAGGTCCCTAGCCTGCCTAAGGATAAGCTGTCATTAGTCAGTGTCCACAGTGTCCCCGCTGGACATTGTCTGGGAGAACAGCAGTGCCTAGAACTTTTGTGATTTCCTGGGTCCGCCCTTCCTAGTAGAAAGTGTGATCAGGGTTCCCCCTTCCTAACACAGCAGTGCACTGTATTCAATAAAAAATGTAAATATTGAGAAGCTGATTCCAAATGAGAAATTGCCAATAAAATGAAGTCCAACTAGTATGTCAGAAGATTTCACATTTTGTTATAGAAAATGTCTTTGGAAGTTTCCTCTAGTAAAAATGTAGATGCCTGAGTGATTACTCTCCTTTCTTTGGAAATTTTCCTTTATGTGAAAGCTGTTTGCAAATAATTCTAAAGTGACATCATCTGAAACTTAAAAATCTCACTTCTGGAAACATCTATGATATGGCATTGTGAGTTTTTCTTCTAGCTCGCTTAAGAGAGGGTTGCCAAGGAGCACATGCCATATCTCAGACACTTTTCCTGAACACAGCATTTCACAGAAAGCTAGCCTTCAGGTGAGTCACCAGCAAACATGCTACACATAGGCACATTCAGGCTTACCAACGGCACTCCAGGAGGAACTAGGCCCAGAAGAGGCTGTCAGTCACACTAGGGATCTGGCACTTATCCAGCTGTGGGACCAAGTCCAGTTGCTCACACTCACTCACACACACACACAAACTCACACACTAAATATATAGTCTGAAATTCTCTTTTTTTCAGATTGAATGTTCCATAATCCAAATCATGCCTAAAATTCTCCTACAAGTATCCTTGGCAGACGTAGTAAAATCTCATAAGGTTTTCTGAGTGCTCGTCTTGCCCTAGTTCTCTCAACAGTCCGCTTTCTTCATCTCTCTACCTTCCTTTTCTCATTTTCCTCAACCCCCTGCTCTCACCTGGTCATGGATAAATCCATGTTCTCCAGCTCCCCTAACATGGCTTTAGGAATAATCTGTAAGGCTGTCTGATTAATGGAGCCAAATCCCCATACAACATCTGAATCCTCACTCTGAGAACATGGGAAAACATCTTGAAAGGCCCAATTTGATTGAAGAAGATGCTCTACTCTGCTAATTCTCTATTCCTTCCTATTTCTTTTCTTTCTTTTTTTAAAGAATTATTTTCTTTATTTGAAAGCGTTACAGAGAGAGGTAGAGCCAGAGAGAGAGAGGTCTTCCATTCCGCTAGTTCACTCCCCAAATGACCGAAACAGTCAGAGCTGAGCTGATCCGAAGCCAGGAGCCAGGAGCTTCCTCCAGGTCTCCCAGGCGGGTACAGGGGCCCAAGCACTTGGGCCATCTTCTATTGCTTTCGCAGGCCATAGCAAGGAGCTGGATTGGAAGAGGAGCAGCTAGGACTCGAACTGGCGCCCAGATAGGATGCCGGCATTTCAGCCCAGGACTGTAACCCATTGTGCCACGGCGCCGACCCCTCCTTCCTATTTCAAAAGCCAACTTGTATAAGGGGTAAGTAACTGGGCACAGGGAATTTAGTTTTTATCAAAAGCATAAGAACTGGAACTTAAACCATCATTATTTTTTCATGAGCAATATCTGAAGCATTATCTTTGCCTTCCAATCAATTCAGTAGTTTCTTTAGGAAGTGAGAGGTTGAGGTGCTTCTATCATTAATGATCTTTATTTTACTACTTTTTAATTTATAAGAGATATAACTTACTGAAAAGGACATACCTAAAGAAGCTGTGAGACAAATGTCAGGCAGACACAAGGGTGATTTATTGTTATTAGCAATTTTTTCTCTTTTTTGGCAAGAACTTTAAAAAAAGGCACAGTTTCATGCTGCTATTGAAAAACATCACCCAAATGGTGCTAGTTAGTACTTTAGTCTGTTTTCTACATAAAAAGTGTTTCATGAAAGTCACACCCAGAAAGCACAAGATCAGAGCTTGGGAACCTCAATCTGTTCCAGAAACCAGAGTTCCCACATAACTACATAATGTGCAGCTCTCAGGTTACCAGCTTGCCACAATTGCCTAATGTAGCAGTGAACTCGGGGCGCTGCCATGGGAGGTGTAATTACCAGGGGGGGATGACTTAGGCTGAATGGTTGCAGTTCTCAAGAATTAACGTGCACAACTTATGGGCAGGCCAGTGCTCCACCTAAATATTCAACTCCAGGGCAAGGATATCCAGGATTAAGCTTTCCAAGTTGTTTCCTCCTCTCCAAGGTGATATTGCACATTAGCTGTTGTTTCTATGACACAAGGGTCAAGGAGAGGATACTTCTGGTCTTATTTCCAGCCCTCTGAATAGTCTTGATTTCAGAATCCCCAAAATGGTTTCTGCCAAGATCTCTGATTTTTCCGTCATAGTGCAGGAAAGTATTTGTGGAGTTTTTATAGCAGATTCAGGATGGTGATGATGATGATGATGGCTTATGACTCATGTAGGCAATATCTTATCAAATTTCAACCTGCATCCATTCTTGTTTCTAATTTATTACGCAGCCCAAGATCTTGAACTGAAATGAGCCAGGCTTACCAGTAGAATTCATGGAGTTTAATAAGTCTAGCCAGATGACAGGACTGAATATGGACTTCACACATTTATGAAAGTGACAAGCAAAACTAGAATGCTTAGAAGACAAGGTCCAATTCTTTTTAATGTGGTTGGTAGTGTTTTGAGGGGGAAATTGGTGCATTGAGGCTCCTAGGAGTAAGGCCAACCTGGATCACTACTTATTAGTAGAATTCTGGCATAGGTATGAGAAAAATCTGGAGTTTGATGCCCTAATTTCATTTCTTTCAGTTCCTATTTGCACTGCACACATTTCCTGAAGTGGTCCTGCTTGGCTTAAGATTCTTTACTATCATAGCCCTGATGGGCTACCTCCTCTGACCCTGGATGACCAAGTCATAGAGACTTCCATGCCTTAAGCCTGATCATCACCCCAGTTCCTAGCTGTCAGTCTAGGTCACTGACTAAAAATCATCCAAATGTTCTGGAGAACTAAATGGGCAAGAGGTTAAATAGCCCTGGTAGGTGATGATTTTCAAAGATTTTCCCTAAGTAGTAGAATAGTTTTTTCTTCAGATTAAATCTTATGCAGATGCCCAATATCTAAAACAGATGACCGTGGCACTACAGAGATGTTCCATGTGTTACTGTGTCAACCCTGAGACACCTTCATAAATGTGAAGGCTCCTTAGAACATGGGTTGGGAACCATTATAAAACAGGATTGAAAGGGAAGAGGAAACCAAGGAGTTGTGGCTTATTTCACCATCAGCTTCACTCTGTAATTATAGCTTTTGTTCCATGACCTGTGTCTGAACCCACACGGCTTAGATCCTGTTCAGACCAAAGGATTGGGGTGACCTATTGTAAAGCTATCTTACTGTTCCTTTGTTCAATTTCTATTCCAAGTTTTCCACCAACTTCCTGTGCTTGTATGTTTTGTGGACTTAATAGGCATAGAATCTAAATTCCAGTTTCAGTTCTGCTTTTTTCCAGTTGTTGCATCAGGATCCAGACTCAGTTTCTTCTTGGGTTGTTGGAGATAACAACATTGACTTCACCTGTTGTGAGGATGAAGGTTAAAATAAGTGAACTGTATAAAACCATTGTGTAAGCTATGTATTATATGCATTTTTAAATAAGATTTATTCATTTATTTGAAAGGCAAAGTGAGAAAGAGAGAGAGAGAGAGAGAGAGAGAGAGAGATCTTCCATCTGCTGATTCACTCCTCAAATGACCACAACAGCCAGGGATGGGCCAAGCTGGAGCCAGGAGCCAGGAGCCAGAAGTGTCCTCTGGATCTCCCATGTGGGTCAGGGGCCCAAGCACTTGGGTCATCTGCTGCTTTCCCAGGCACATTAGTAGGGAGCTGGTTTGGAAGTAGAGCAGCTGAGATTCAAACCAGTGCCCATATCAGATGCCAGAACTGCAGGTGGCGGCTTAACCTGCTACACCACAGTGCTGGCCCCTGTAATAAGTATTTTGAAATTATTACTACATAGAGTACTAGAGACAAGAGAATACCACTCCAAAATTTTGAATAGACTGTAAACATTATTCTTAAAATGTGTATGGCTCTGGAGGTACAGAGGATATAAATGTTGGAGAAAATGATCTTTTTTTTTTTTTCAGCATCCCTAGTGCTGTGAATGCAGACTTGACCTACCTGTGACCTACATCATGGAAAATTTAAGAAAATTGGACATCTCTAGTAATGTGCTGCAGAGCAGAAAATAATTGTCAAAAACTCATATCCTTGGCCAATGTTGATTTGCTAGACAACCGGAATAGGATGGTCCACCAAATATCTATGTGATGTCACTCACAGAGCAAGGCATGTTGCCGCTCTCCCCTGGGTCATATGTGTGAATGCAGCTATAGAGCACATGATGGCTTCAGTGAGTTCCAGCTGAAGCTCTCAGGATTCTGGAGAGAAGAGTGATAAAGACTGACAATAGCAAAGAGGGGCACTTGTTAGGACAGTAGCCTAAACTCTGTCATTCAAGAACAATTCGATGGCCCAAGTACTTGAGCCCCTATCACCTACATAGGAGACCAGGATGGAGTTCCAGGCTTCTGGCATCGGCCTGGCCCATCCCTGGCTATTGTGTGGCCATTTGGGGAATGAACCAATGGATAGAAGATCTCTCTCTCTCTCGATCTCTCGATCTCTCGATCTCTCTCTCTCTCTCTCCCCTCCCTCTCCCTCTCCCTCTCCCTCTTTCTCTTCTGCCTCTCCCTCTTCTCTCTCTGTAACATCTCTGTAACACCACCTTTCAAATAAATTAAAAAAATCTTAAAAAAAAGAAAGCAACCAGAAATCATTCATACATTCCTAGGGTATTTGAAAGAAAAAAGGAAAATAATTGAGAGTATTTGTTGTAGAAGTTGGAAAACCATGATACCTATGCTGTCTCTTACCCAGCTGAAGACAGCAGCATTGCGACACAGCAGGTAAACCCATCGCCTGCAATGCCAGGATCCTATATGGGTGTCTATTTGAATGACAGCTGCCCCACTTCCAATCCAGCTCCCTGTTAATGTGCCTGGGAAAGCAGCAGAAGATGGCTTAAATACTTGAGCCTCTGCCACCCATGTGAGAGACCTGGAAGAACCTTCTGGCCCCTGGATTTGGCCTGGCCCTTCGCTAGCCATTGCAGCCGTCAGGAGTGTACCAGCAGATGGAAGATCTCTCTCTTTTATTACTCATAAAATGAGGATAAAAATGAGAAAATTCATATAAATCACTTTCTACCCGGCATATCAGTAGGCCACCTTCCAAAATTGAGAAGAAACCTAGGAACCATTTCTGGTGATTCCTATTTCAAGTTCTTCTCCCATCCTTGCACCACTCCTCCCTCCCCCTCCAACTTTGTAAGTAAGTAAATTGTGGCTGAAGAAGAGAGGGGACTGCCTGTCTACTGCACTGTGCTGTCTTAGAAGTCCTGTCATGATTGGAACAATGGACCTCATATCCAGCTTTCAGAATGTTCCTGGGCAATATCTCACTTTCATTATGATAGTCCTTCAAATAGGAGACATCATATTCTAAGATTTTGATAACGTACTCTTTCCATGCCAGTGCTACTGATCACTTCGATTACTGTGAGGTGAGGTCGTTAAGGGAGGCTCAATTTCCCAGAGTGTGATATGAAAGAAAGGAAACCACAGTGTTTAGAAGGGAAGAAAAATAAGAATGTGAGTTCTCAATGACAAGTCTGATGCTATAGGGCTGAAAAGTGACTACCATAACATTAATCATATAAGTTGGCAGCAATAGCTGGCTGTGCCTTAATGTTTTTTAAATAACTTTTTAATTTATCAAGCTTCTTGATGATTCTATGTAGTTGTACATCTCAGGGTCTGGGCATCAAGTCTTCTGCATGAGAATCTCCATGAGCTGCTACCTGGACTTGGGTCATCTTTCCTCTTCTCCCCAACCTCTTCTCCTCTCAGTCCCTCGCCAGATGGATCACTATATCCCTTCACCAGGTGCACGCCCTGCCTGTCTCCACCCCTGTGATTGCTTCGTCTTCCCTAGGCTGCTGTTGTCTTAACCTCTCCCTGCCAGCATCATTCCTCGGCTCATCAGCTTGTGTGTCTACTCTCACACCCACTGTCTGTGCCACAGCTCATTTCTTTCCAATTTCCTCATCCTTTAGCCTCCTGAGGTCCACCCTTCCTTATTCATCCCAGTTCTCATCTTTTAGGTTTGTCCTTCTAGCCATTTCTTATTTTTTAAAATATCAATGTCAAGATTTAAATTCAAGAAAAAGTGTCTTTTTAACTTCATTGTCTTTGCCCAGCACATCCTCTCAAAGGTTTGACATTTTTTGCCATGATTTTGATTCAAATGATTCATTCTTTCATCTGCTGATAAACTTTTTTCAATATTGTGTAACTATAAAATCCAATCTATTTTAAAAATTTTATTTATTTATTTGAAAGGCATAGTTACAGAGAGAGGGGAGGGGAGAAGGAGAGGTACAGAGAAAGAGATCTTCCATCTGCTGGTTGACTCCCCAAATGGTCACATCAGCAGAGGCTGGGCCAGGCTGAAGCCAGGAGACAGGAGCTTCTTCCAGGTCTCCCATAGGGTGCGGGGGCCCAAGGACTTGGGACATGTTCTGCTGCTTTCCCAGGTGCATTATCAGGGAGCTAGATCAGAAGTAGAGCAGCTTGGACTTGAAATGGTGCCCATATGGGATGCTGGCACTGCAGGCTCTGGTGTAACCCACTGTGTCACAGTGCTGGCCCCCAATTTATTTTTTGTTGTTGTTGTTATCGTGCTCCTGGACTGTGCGGGAGGATAAAAGAGCAATGAGCATACAAATCTAGAAAGTCTGGGAATGATTCCTGTCATCTCTATGAACTCTGCCATCCTGGAAGCCAATTTCACTTTGCCATTTGTATTCACATCTCTCCACGTTATCTCTATGAATATACTCACTCTTTCAGGTATAGAAAATTTGTTTGTTTGTTTGTTTGTTTATTTTTGACAGGCAGAGTGGACAGTGAGAGAGAGAGACAGAAACGTCTTCCTCTTCCTTTGGTTCACCCACCCAATGGCCGCTGCAGCCAGCGCACCGTGCTGATCTGAAGCCAGGAGCCAGGTGCTTCTCCTGGTCTCCCATGGGGTGCAGGGCCCAAGTACTTGGGCCATCCTCCACTGCACTCCCTGGCCACAGCAGAGAGCTGGACAGGAAGAGGAGCAACAGGGACAGAATCCAGCACCCCGACTGGCACTAGAACCCGGTGTGCCGGCGCCGCAGGCAGAGGATTAGCCTATTGAGCCATGGCGCTGGCCCAAGGTATAGAAAATTTGGATTGGAATAAGGAGTGATTGATCTCCCTGATGAAAACCATGGGCACATTACTATCTGTTCATTAAATGAGGGGATGAGAGGAGATGGGGATGTGAGGATGCAGGAATAATATAATCCAGCTCTTCCCTCCTCTCTCTCTTCAGTCTAAGACTCTCTCAACTGAGCTATTTCTGCTGCCCCTCCCCCCTCTCTTACATCAATCTGTAAAATGAGTTGGCAACTGAACCATGGAAATTGGTCTAGTTTAATCTGGTTTCCAAAGATTGGTTGAATTGGGTCTCAAACATACTACTTGTCACTAGGGAAGGTCCTTTAAAAAGTACTTAGGAGGCAAAATTGGTTAACTTTGTGTGTCTCAGCCCACCGGGAGGTACAGAGCTGAGCTAACAGTTGTGACTTGACTTTTTGAGACTGTGGATCCTTGTGTGTGAAGTAGGACCTCAGCCTTTTGCAGGTGTTTCTGGGTGTCTTAGGGCCCTCACATGCACTCGCGCCAAGTTCATTCAAGTCTTCTCACAGGTATTTGCCACCCCACAAACCACTGCACACAGCAGCTCACTTGACTCTCTAAAATTCCCTTGGTGGAGTGCCAGCTCCTTCCCTATGGTGCTATTTCCCAGTGATACAGAAGCCATAACCCTTATGGTGCAAAAATGGCAACAGGTTCCCCTTAATCTTAACTTCCCTGGGCATTTTCTATCTCCTGCAGGTAAGATAGAAGTTTGTGATATATGTCACCCCTGTCATCCAGACCCCAAAGCCTGGTTGCTCTTCATCCGTGGCTCTGTGAAGCTCAGGGAATAAATGGAAACATCTCAAGCTCTCAGTTCCCCTACACCTGCCCCTCTTCTGTGAGAATCACAAAAAATAGTCCAGTCAACTCACTTTTCTTTTTGAATTTTGACATAATTCTGAATAGTTATAGCTGTATGTATTTAAAGTTACATATGCATCAATGGAAGAACTAAAAGTAGCAGGATAAAGAAAGATCAGGAAGACAAGGGGAGAGAAAGAAAAACAGTATATTTCACTTTGTGTTTCTATGGGGGTGCAAACGATTGAAATCTTTACTTAATGTACACTAAACTGATCTTCTGTAAAAAAAAAAAAAAAAAAAGAAATTATCAATTCCCAACTTGACTCTCACTGGGGTTAAACATGACAATAGGTCTGATCTGATTTCATCATCATTTAAAAAAATCATCTATTATTTTTCACTTTATGTTTCTGTGTGGGAGCAAACTGTTGAAATCCTTACTTAAGGTATACTAAGCTGATCTTCTGTATATTAAGATAATCGAAAATGAATCTTGATGTGAATGGAAGGGGAGAGGGAGTGGGAAAGGGGAGGGTTGTGGGTGGGAGGGACGGTATGGGGGGGGAAGCCATTGTAACCCATGAGTCGTACTTTGGAAATTTATATTCATTAAATAAAAGATAAAAAAAAAAAAGAAAATACTCCTTCTAAACGTTTCCTCTCTTCCTACCTTCAGCCCTTCTCCATCGCCCCTCATACTCCCGGTGCTCCCTGTTCCTATTCCTCTGGCTGTCATGGGCTCTTGACCTCTTGTTCTAAAGGTTTCACTGGCTGTTCCCTCCCATTGCAATCAAAATGCTGGAAATTGCTAAACAGTGGAGAGTACCTGTGCATTCCAAGTAAAAGGAACAGTTTCAAGGATGGTTGCCACCTTCAGGCATGGCCAACTGAACATGGCAAAGAACTTAACAGATGAGGCAATTATGTGATCTTTGAGAAAGCAGTTTCTGTAAGTGGTTGGAGACAGGAGGCAGAACTGCAAGGAGATATTTTGAAATTTCACTTTTTGATTTTTGTTGAAACTTTAAGGAAATATGTTTATGAAAATATTCTTGTAATTTTACCTATGAAAAAATTTTCGAAGCTGAGTGTGAGGCTGAAGATTTTGCAACTTGAATTCAGTCAAACTATCCAGGAAGTGCAAGAAATAAAATAAAGATCTTTCCAGACAAGCAAGGGCACCTTGTTGGAAGTTATTTAAGGAGGCACTTCAGGGAAATATGAGGAAACCCGAGGAAGAAGAAACATGGGCTCAGGAGACAGAGGGTCCAGGCCAGGAGCACAACAAGGGGATGTCTCAGATGTCAGGTGTGAAACTGGAGGATATAGTGCCCCGACAGGAGGCTTTGCATTTGGCAGTACGACTTAGGGGATGAAAAAGCTTGAGAATATCATGAAAGCACATTATTTTGCTCTCAAAAAGAAAAAGACAAAGTGCAGACAGTTCTCTCGGAGACCTTGGACTAACCCATTCCCCTCTTCCTCACTGTATTCCTCAATAATAACTGAAGAATGTGTTGGGAACACAAATCCCAAGATTGAGAGGGATAGGCTGGCCTCCCACAGAAGAGCATTTGCTTCCTGCTTTAGCTCAGTGAGTCACCTAACCCCAGCTATGAAATCTAGGATGGGCTGCCTTCTATGCTGCCAGTAGGGCATGCACAGACCATACTCTGTTAGGCCTGGGCAGGTTTCCTAAGCCTCAGGGGATCAACTTGTGACAAATCCTAGGCTTCTTGTCCCTTGGTGCCTCTCTGTTAAGTAATAAATATGCTCCATGTAACTTGTTGCATAATGTATTCTGTCTCTTTGCACTCAGACAAGTTGGTAATCAGTACACAGTGACCTTACTTCAAATAAAGGCAATTAGGAATGCCTAGAGAAAAAAATGAAGACAACTAAGTCTTGATACAAACATTAAAAAAAGAATAAAAAGGCATGATTTTAAGCAATTGATTATAAATAAGTGAATCCATTTGACCTTGATGCTAAAAATCTTTTCTCTACATATACTAGAAAATCTTTTCAGAAGAAAATACAGTCCCAGTAAGCTACTTGGTTCAGGAATGAGCAATAATTACTTAGTCACAGTAGCACAAATGCTGTGTGCAGTCACCTCTGTCTCTAAAATTAATCAATAGACCAAGCGTGGATGCCTGGCAACTGAGCATAAGTAAGTGTTAATTGCTTTTGTTGAAAAAATGTATGTCTGTGGTTGTAGTTACAAAAAAAAGGGAATGGAAATACTGACTGAGGTGTATGGAAGATAAAATAATGATGGAAAATAAATAGTAGCTGATGGAAAGGCTGAAAGTAGTAATGAAGTATTCAAGGTCAGGAGGATGACTAGTAGAGAAGGTGAGGGATATTGTAAAAAAGCTGGCATAAGAAGGGGCTGGCACCGTGGATCACTTGGTTAATCCTCCACCTGCAGTGCCGGCATCCCATATGGGCGCCAGGTTCTAGCCCTGGTTGCTCCTCTTCCAGTCCAGCTCTCTGCTGTGGCCTGGGAGGGTAGTAGAGGATGGCCCAAGGGCTTGGGGGCTGCACCCACATGGGAGACCAGGAAGAAACTGGCTTCTGGCTTTGGATTGGTGTAGTTCCGGCCATTCTGGCCATTTGGAGAGTGAATCAATGGAAGGAAGACCTTTCTCTCTCTCTCTCTCTCTCTCTCTCTCTCTCCCTCCCTCTCTCTCTCTCACTGTCTGTAAACTCTACCTGTCAAAAAAAAAGGCTATAAAAAAGCTGGCATAAGAGTAAACGGATATTAAGAGTTGACAAATCCAGAAGCAGAAATCTATGTCTATAACTCAGTAGTGTGGATGTCAGAATGGTTGCTCCTAGGAATTGACACAAGAGGTAGGGATGGATACAGAGGAAGACTATGACTTTAACTCTTAAACTCCTTCCTACATTTTAAAAAAAAACTATGTTTATTTTGATAAAGTCTGAAATTAAAATTAAATCATGCTCTTTGTTTATTTGTACCTGTTCAGGATAGAAAGCACTCAGCAACCATTAGGGGTTAATTTTTATTTTATTCTTGCTATATACCAGGTGTTGATTTTCTTTTACTTACCCCCATATTCCTCAGAATAAAATGGCTGAGGAGCTGACGTCTGAGCTAGAATGTCACTTCTTGGAAAACAAACATCATAGTTTCCAGGCTGGGATTTTTATGGTCAAACTAGAAGCTCAGCTCATTTACCAGGTCCAGTGAGGTTCCACATGGACAAGAGGAGAAGAACTATCATCCCAAATACCCCCCATTCCCCTCAAATGACAACATGGTAAGCATTCTGTTTTCACAGGTGGCCTCCTTGCTGACATGGGAATGTTCTTCTGCGACATAGCCCTTGTGCAGTTCTGCCAGCCAAAAGGAGAAAAGAGGAAGGAAACAGTGGTGGTTGCTTTCCTCTATTCATTTCTGGTGAAGAACTTAGAAGGACATGAGATGAGGCTCTCACACTGGTCATTGCATACTGGACTCACCTGGGGCAGTCAAGCTATTTGGAAGTATCAGTGTCTGGTAACACTCCAAGGCTGCAGAAAATCGTAAGTAACCATATTGCATAATATGTGCCCATTGGACATGTCAACAATGCAAGCTAATTGACAGCCACCTGCTCTTTGAATCAGAACAGCAAGGTAGAATACAGGCATAGGCACAGCCTTAGGGAGCTAGGAGGCAGGCAAAGAGGAAGTATGGACTTCCCAAAACTTTGAAATAAAGATTTAGTTACTGGTACCTTGAGCTCTAAAATGTTAACATTGCTGCTGCAGATCCCTAACTTTCTCTAAGGGAATTGTTTCTGTACTTAATTCAGTGTCTTACAAAGCACACAATGACAAATGCAGAATTATATAAACTGATTTCATATACTTTGAAGACATAACAAGCTGCTAGGTCATGTCATGTTGACATATGCCTGTTGGCCAAAGAATGTAGAATACCACAGACTGTATTTTATGTCAAATGAGTTCAAACCTTGATAGTTAAACTCATATTCAAAGAAGAGGGTAAATGATAAATAAGATATTTAAAAGTATGGTTTAAAAAAGTGAGAAAAACAACTGCAGAGTCGCAAACCCAGATAGAAATTCAACCTCTAAAAAATTAAATAGAACTGGATCCAAGAGAATTGTATCTGACTAGGGTGCTGACTAGTGGTGGTGGAACATGGGATATCATGTTCAATTCCAGTCCTATAGAATTCCTGCTGATCAGGGGGCTGCTTGGAGGAAGAGCAGCCAAGGCGACAACTGAGCCAGAGGGTAAGATGTGTCGGTAGCAAGAGCTTCTCTGCCTGGGCGGAGAGTTCCACTGCTTTAAGCACCCCTGCTTCAGCATGCCAATGATGGTCCGATAGGGGCACTGGAATCCTTCCCCTACGTGATTTAATTTGTAAGTGTCATTCATGTTTCTCTACAGAGTGCTGCTCTATAGAGCATCATGGGATGCTGGTACACTGAAGAGTATTCAGACCCCAGAGAAGTGCTCCCATGCACTTCTGAGAAACCCCGAAGAATGTCTTAATGGTTCCCATGAGAGGACACAGTTCTCCTCCTTGTCACTGACTACATGCCAGGGGTGTCCTCCAGCATTGCCTCACCATCATGGAGTCTACAAATGCCCACCATGTGGTCAGAATCTCCATGTCTAGTAGGATGAGCATCACTACCATCACTACCGATGTTCCACGGAAGCTGGTTTCTCTGCCACCACCTGTGAGAGTGACTCCTTCCCTTTGCCATTACAAGGCCACACTGTGCCAAAGTGTATTGTCCCAAAGTGGCTCCCTTACTGCTGTCTGATGATCTCAGACATCAGACGTAAATACCCATATCCTACGGGTATTTTTATGCTTAGTCTCCTTGCCTCTTTGTTGACTGAGGCATTTTAGCTGGGCAAAGCTCGTGTGCCTGACTCTGCCTTCTTTTCAGATGGCTGATTTCTGGAAGATTCAGCCTACCAGGTCTCAGAGAAACTCAGATCTCTCTCTCTCTCTCTCTCTCTCTTTTTTTAAAGAATTATTTTATTTACTTGAAAGACAAAGTTACAAAGAGAGTTAGAGACCGGGAGAGAAAGAGAGAGAGGAGAGAGAGCGAGAGAGAGGTCTTCCATTCCACTGATTCACTCCCCAAATGACCACAACAGCCGGAGCTGTGCCAATCCGAAGCCAGGAGCCAGGAGCTTCCTCCAGGTCTCCCACGCGGGTGCAGGGGCCCAAGGACTTAGGCCATCTTCTTCTTCTTCTTTTTTTTTTTTTTGACAGGCAGAGTGGACAGTGAGAGAGAGAGAGACAGAGAGAAAGGTCTTCCTTTGCCGTTGGTTCACCCTCCAATGGCCCCCGCGGCCAGTGGGCTGCGGCCGGCGCACCGTGCTGATCCGATGGCAGGAGCCAGGTACTTATCCTGGTCTCCCATGGGGTGCAGGGCCCAAGTACTTGGGCCATCCTCCACTGCACTCCCTGGCCACAGCAGAGAGCTGGCCTGGAAGAGGGGAGACCGGGACAGAATCCGGCGCCCCAACTGGGACTAGAACCCGGTGTGCTGGCGCCGCAAGGCGGAGGATTAGCCTAGTGAGCCGTGGCGCCGGCCGGGCCATCTTCTACTGCTTTCCCAGGCCATAGCAGAGAGCTGGATCAGAAGAGGAGCAGCTGGGACTAGAACCGGCGCCCATATGGGATGCCGGCACTGCAGGCAGCGGCTTTACCCACTACGCCACAGCGCTGGCTCCTCAGACATATCTCAATCTATCCATTTTAGTAACTGGCTCTAGTTACAATGAAAACACCTGATCAGTTGTGTTTATTCCAGGCCTGCTTTGTGCTCGGCACATTACCTTGTCCTATGGCAGAAAATAAGTGGAATCTATTTCTCTTGCCCTTGAGAAGCTTAACAACATGTTGTGAAAACAGGATGTGTCCCTAATGAGATTAAGTAACAACGCCAAGAAGGAGAGAGGTAAGCGTTTGAATGAGCAGTATAAAAAAGCTTGTGAGTTGGCTTGTGTTTGATATTGGAGTACTGGGAAAGAACTCACAGTGGAAATACTTGAGCTCAACCTTCAGTAATCCTCTATTACTCAGGACTCTTGGTTGTAAGTTTCAGAAATCCAATTGACTTAAAGAAGGAACTGTATACCTCCAGGAATTGCCCATCTTTGGGCATAGCTAGATATTGTCACTAGAACTTGCTCTTTACTTCTACTTTATGTTTGACAAAGATAGAGTAGAGAAGGTTTGCCTTAACTTGATTAAGGCAGCGTGTGAGTATGCTTTCTTTGAAGACAGGATATGGGACAAAATAACTATGAATCATTGAGCCTTTACTGGGTGGTGGGTTCATTTATTTTGTAAATAAGGAAACTGAGAGTCAGAGGGATTGTGTGGGGAGCAACTCGGACTAGACTGTTACTGGAATTAAGACTTATTCTATGCATCTGCTCTCCCACAATATGGCGCTGAGAAGGGAGTAACAACTTCTACGCAGCTGCCTCTCGCCAGCTTGAGTGATGACCTGCAGGAGCTGATCCTGCTCCTGATTGCAGGAGAGCAGCGTACTCGGCGTGTGGGTAGCAGAGTTGGGATTGGTGGAAGAGGACTATAAAGGAGGAGAGAGACAACATGCACCAGGAACATCTATCTGAAGGAGCACCTGTGCAGCCCCCAGAGAGCCGGCCGGCGGTGTGCCGCTCCCCCTCGGAAGTGGGGAATGTGGCAGGGGGAACCGCCCTTCCACGGAGGTGGAAGGGACGGTAGCCAACCCGGGAAGAACCAGCAGCAAACCCGGGGAGGGCCGAGCAGACAAAAGAACAGCGCAGGGTCCTGTGTCGTTCCTCCACGAAGACGGGGAGAGACAGGATTGCACTGCTTTCCTAAGGTCACAGAGCTAGGAAGAAGGAGGGCTAATATTGAAACCTGATGCTGCAGTCGTCCAATCCTTGAATCTATGCCTTTTTTTTTTTTATTTGAGAGGTAGAGTTATAGACAGTGAGAGAGAGAGATACAGAGAGAAAGGTCTTCCTTCTGTTGGTTTACTCCCCAAATGGCCGCCACGGCTGGAGCTGCGCAGATCTGAAGTCAGGAGCCAGGTGCTTCCTCCTGGTCTCCCATGCTGGTGCAGGGACCCAAGCACTTAGGCCATCCTCCACTGCACTCCTGGGCCACAGCAGAGAGCTGGACTGGAAGAGGGGCAACCGGGACAGAATCCGGCGCCCATCTAGATGCCAGTGCCTCAGGTGGAGGATTAACCAAGTGAGCCACGGCGCCGGCCCTGAGTCCATGCTTTTTAAAACTATGCTCTTTTTAGCCGGCGCCGTGGCTCAATAGGCTAATCCTCCACCTTGCGGCGCCGGCACACCGGGTTCTAGTCCCGGTTGGGGCGCCGGATTCTGTCCCGGTTGCCCCCCTTCCAGGCCAGCTCTCTGCTATGGCCAGGGAGTGCAGTGGAGGATGGCCCAGGTGCTTGGGCCCTGCACCCCATGGGAGACCAGGAAAAAGCACCTGGCTCCTGGCTCCTGCCAGGATCAGCGCGGTGCGCCGGCTGCAGCGGCGGCCATTGGAGGGTGAACCAACGGCAAAGGAAGACCTTTCTCTCTCTGTCTCTCTCTCTCACTGTCCACTCTGCCTGTCAAAAAAAAAAAAAAAAAAAAAAAAAAAAAAAAAAAAAAAAAAAAAACTATGCTCTTTTTAATAGGTTTACTGCTATGTCTTGTCTATCCTTCTAGCTACAATTTAAGAACCTTAAAAATCAAACCAAGATGGAGTGACTTAAGCTAACACTATTAAAAACAAGAAATCACCTTTCCCCAAATAAAATTAAAGTTTAAAAATTATAGCCTTAAACTTTTTCCCCAAAGCTAAAATTAGGTGCAGCTATAAAAATAAGGGACCCTATGCTTAGCTAGCTGCGACACTTGTGCCTGGCTGTGCTAAGACCTAACCCAGTTTGTATGCCTCCTAATACTCAAATAACGGTGTGGGAAGCGGGATGCTGCTCTCCCTCCAGGGGAATGAAGGGAGCGAGACGTCGTCCCCCTCAGGGTGAACAAGATGACACTGACAGGGAAAGGAACTGCTAAAGAAGTAAACAACAAAATGGCGACGAGGTGCATGCCTCCCGTGTGATCCCGTAGCTGATTGGATAGAAGACACATGCCTTTCACATGACCAGCTCATGGATTGGACTGCTGTGTGCATGCCTCCCATGTGATCCCGTAGCTGACTGGATAGAAGACGGATGCCTTTCACATGATCAGCTCACGGATTGGACTGCTGTGTGCATGGACACTATAGTGCTTTTGATTGGTCGCTGCAGGTATATAAACCGTGTGGCTCTGTGCTGGGGGCGCTCTCCGGACTCCCGAGTTCAGGAGGCCCGTCTACGCAAACGCCGAATAAATCCTCTTGCTTTTGCATCAGCTGGTCTGGACTCTGAGTCTTTGGGGTGTGCCTCTCGATGTGTTAGCATCCTCACTCAGAGGGTCTAACACAATAATGTATGCTAACACCAGAAATGACCATCTGACAGCTACATATTCACTGGTTGGGCCACTGGTTAACCCCTGCCTTCTCAGAGATCACTTGGGGCATGTGAGGTAGCTGTTGAGAGCCTGTATTACCGATAGAGGAACCCCACATTCCACCATCAGGCATCAGAAGTAGAAGATGCCAGCAGAGCAACAACCCAGTGGAATGCAGAGAAGGCAGCAGTAGACCCTCTGAATAGATAGAGACTGGTGGTGAGTGGCACCTTGAAACAATATGGGGAAAAAAATCTAGTGGTTATCATAGTGCCCCAGACAAATTAGGTGCTCATAATTGGAACACAGTATTAACATCACTATGACTACTGTCATTCTACTTTTCGTAATATAACATAATGATGCATATATTGAGTAATTTGTAAGGTGGCTGGCGCCGCAGCTCAATAGGCTAATTCTCCCCCTAGTGGCGCTGGCACTCCGGGTTCTAGTCCCGGTCGGGGCGCCGGATTCTTTCCCGGTTGCCCCTCTTCCAGGCCAGCTCTGTGCTGTGGCCAGGGAGTGCAGTGGAGGATGGCCCAAGTGCTTGGGCCCTGCACCCCATGGGAGACCAGGAGAAGCACCTGGCTCCTGCCTCCGGATAAGCGCGGTGCGCTGGCTGCAGTGCGCCAGCCGTGGCGGCCATTGGAGGGTGAACCAACAGCAAAAGGAAGACCTTTCTCTCTGTCTCTCTCTCTCACTATCCACTCTGCCTGTCAAAAAAAAAAAAATTTTGTAAGGTATATATCTTGCAGAAATCTCCCATGCTGCAGTCTTTTTATTTTTTTATTCCCCAGAAACCTTTTATTTAAGGAATACAAACTTCATACATTTCATAATTACATCTTTAGGAACATGGTGATTCTTCCCACTGTACCCACTCTCCCACCCCTCTTCCTCCTCCCTCTTTAGTCTTGTCATTTAAGTGACATATTTATTCTCTAATGTTCTCACACACCCATGTCTAAAGCTGGGTTCCGTTTTATGGTTGAGAAAAACTTTCTCCAAGACTTTGTAAACTTTGTAAACTTTGCCTTTGTTTCAGTGGCCCATTTCCAAACCATAAAATAACAAAAGAAACTACACTTCTCATAACTGGAGTGATGGAAAGGGGGTGATACTTCCTGAAACCCATGTACTCCTGATACCTGAAAAAGATCAAGATCTGTTTAGCCTGAAAGGAACTGGGGTACTAGCCACTGAAGAGTAGCCAGCTCGTCACAGTGATCTTGTTATAACTTTCAGTATGAGCAAGCTGATCTCAGCCTACACTTTTCAAAAGTCTAAGTTACCTTGTCCTTCTATCAGGAACCTACTCCTGTGATAATGATGACAGCATTAGATCTACTCAAGTCTTTTTTTTTTTTTTTAAGATTTGTTTATTTATTCGAAAGTCAGAGTTACACAGAGAGAGGAGAGGCAGAGAGAGAGAGAGAGAGAGAGAGAGAGAGATCTTCCATCTGATGGTTCACTCCCCAGATGGCCACAACAGCTGGAACTGTGCCAGTTCGAAGCTAGGAGCCAGGAGCTTCTTCCATGTCTCCCACATGGGTGCAGGGGCCAAGGACTTGGGCCATCCTCTACTGCCTTCCCAGGCTACAGCAGAGAGCTGGATCAGAAGAGGAGCAGCCGGGTCTTGAACCGGCGCCCATATGGGATGCCAGCGCTTCAGGCCAGGGCGTTAACCCACTGCGCCACAGCACCGGCCCCATAGATCTACTCACTTCTTAAGTATCTTACCCCTCAAAATTGTTTATTAGGGGTTCAATTTCCAACACGTGAACTTTGAAGAACATGTTCAAACTATAGCATCCAATGACTTAAAAGAAAGCAAAACTCTGTATTGAGTTGAGAAAGCCTGAAACTGGCTCTATTAGTGCTGAACATTAAAATAAGAATAGAGAGTAGAGAATTAAGCAAAGCAAGAAATTTCTTCTTTCCAGTCTTAAATTACATTCTTACCAAAATTTCAAATTTAAGTAGGGTAGTAGGAAGAATACCTTTGTTTGATGAAATCAGAATATCAAAAAAGATTTTAATTGAATTAGCTTTTTTTTTTTCTTTTTTTTTTTTGACAGGCAGAGTGGACAGTGAGAGAGAGACAGAGAGAAAGGTCTTCCTTTTGCCGTTGGTTCATCCTCCAATGGCCGCCGTGGCCAGCGGGCTGCGGCCAGCGCACTGCGCTGATCCGATGGCAGGAGCCAGGTGCTTCTCCTGGTCTCCCATGGGGTGCAGGGCCCAAGCACTTGGGCCATCCTCCACTGCACTCCCTGGCCACAGCAGAGAGCTGGCCTGGAAGAGGGGCGACCGGGACAGAATCCAGCGCCCCGACCAGGACTAGAACCCGGTATGCCAGCGCCACAAGGCGGAGGATTAGCCTACTGAGCCGCGGCACCGGCCTCGAATTAGCCTTTAAACCAAAACAATTAAAATAAATTTTTATGAAAATGTAGACCCCACCAAAAAAAACCTGTTAGAACTGATAAATTACTTCAGTAAAGATTCAGAATGCAAACTCAATATATAAAACACTGGTATCATTTCTATATACTAATAACAAACTAAATGAAAAAGAAATAGTTACCAAAAATACCTCGTAATAAATTTAGCCTACAAGGTGAAAAAATTCTATAATGAAAACTATAAAATACTGGTGAAATAAATTTAAGAGAACACTTTAAAGTGGAATGACATCTCATATTCATGAATTGGAAGAGTCAATATTACTAAAATGTCCATACTACCCAAGGCAATTTACAGATTTAATGCACTTTCTATCAAAATATCAATTAAATTCTTCATAGAAATAGCATAAGATCCTAAAATTATTAAAAATGTTATCACAGAAGACCCCAAGTAGATAAAGCCATCTTAGGCAATAAGAACAAAATTGGAGGCATCCTAATATATGACATCCAAACATACTATAGCAATACCACATAGTAAGTAAAACACCATATTGCTGGAATAAAAACAGACATATGTGGAAATGAGACACAATACAGAAGCCAGAAATAAATGCACACATCTAAAGCCAGACTGGAGAAAGGATTTGTCTTCAATGAGTGGTGGTAGGGAAACTGGATATCCATATGCAGAAGAATAAAACAGGATCCCACCTCTTATCTCTCACCACACACTAAAATCATCCCAAGGGGCAGGCGTCTAACCTAGTGGTTAGGACACCAGAGTGTGCAGGTTCAAGTTCCAGCTCAATTCCTAATTCCGACTTCAAGCTAATGTGCACCCTAGGAGGTATCAGGTGAAGGCTGCAGTAGCTGGGTCCCTGTCACCCACCAGAGAGATGGATTGAATTCCAGGCTCCCAGATTTGTGCGGGACCAGTTCTGGCTGTATCAGGCAGTTAGGGAGTAAAGTGGTGGATGGGAGTGCTCTCTCTCTCTCTCTCTCTAACTTCTCTAACACATACATACTATATATAATCGACTCAAAATTGATTAAAAATTTAGATGTAAGATCTCAAACTGTGAAACTACTTGAAAGGGAAGTAAGGGAAACACTCTAAGACATCTGTGTAGGCAACTTTGGGGACATGATCCTAAAGGTACTGGCAACAAAAGGAAATACTAACAAATGGGATTACATCAAACTGTAAGGTTTCTGTATGGGAAAAGGTCAACTGGGTTAAGAGACAACCTCCACAATGGGAGAATATATTTATAAACTATGCATATGACAAGGGATTAATATGCAGAATATATAAGTAATTGAAACAGCAAAACACCAAGTAATATGATTTTAAGATGAGCAAATGATGTAAATAGACATTTCTCAAAAGAGATACAATGACTAACAAGTGTGTGGAAGAGTGCTAACCATCAGGGAAATGCAATCAAAACCACAATGATATATCATCTTACCCCAGATAGAAGGGCTATTATCAACAGGACAAAAAATAATAGATGCTGATGGGGAAGCAGAGAAAGGGAAATTGTCATACACTGTTGGTGAGAATGTAAATTAGTACAACGATTATGGAAAATGGTATGGAGATTCTCAAAAAACATAGAAATAGAATTACCATGTGATCCACTAATTCTACTACTGATTATGTAACCTAAAATATGGAAAACAGTATGTCAAAGAGATATCTGCACTCCTTTGTTGATTGCAGCACTATTCACAACAGCCAAGGTACGGAATCAACCAATATGTCCATCAGTGGATAAATAGATAAAGAAAATGTAGTATATACACACAATAAAATATTATTTGGCCATAAAAAGAATGAAATACAGTCATTTGTGGCAGCATGGACGCACCTGAAGGACATTGTGTTGAATTAAATAAGTCAAACACGGAAAAACAAATACTACAGGTTCTCACTTCATGTGGGAGTTGAAAACCTTGATCTCGTAGAAGTAGCGAGTAGCAAATTGGTTGTTAGGAGGCTTGGAAGGTAGGGGAGGTGAGTTGGAAACAGAATCATTTACAGGACTAGGATTGCAGTTGGATAGGAGGAATAAATTCTAATGTTCTTTAGCACAGTAGAGTCCCTGTTGATGACAATTATGAGTAATTTTATATTTCAAAATAGATAGCAGAGAGGATTTTGAATGTTCCTAATACAAAGAAACAATAGATGTTTGAAGTGATGGATATACGAATTATCCTGATCTCATCATTACACCTTATATACATGTATTAAAATATCACACTTTATCCCAGAAATATGTACAACCATTATCTGTTGATTTAAAATAAAATATGTATTGAATAATAAAATAAGCCAATTTTATGGAAAAAACAAATAAGTTCCTGAATCAATTCCAAAAATCAATTATGAATATATATACATACATGTGTAAAATATATGTTTATAGTATATGCTTATATACTTATACATGTAAAAGTGTATGTTTATAAAAGGGGTGGGAAACCCTTTTCTTGCCGAGGGCCATTTAGACATATTTATGACATCATTTACAGGTCATATAAAATTACCAACTTTAAAATCAAGTCCGGCTTGTGGTTATCTTGTCAGGGCCAGACCAAATTATTCCACTGGCCTTATATATCCCTAGGGCCAGACTTTCCTCACCTCTGCTTAGGAGGATGTGTGAGTGTGAAATTTGAGTCTTTGAAAAAAAATGTGTACATTAAGTAAAATGTTTAATTTATTCTGCAAAAACAAATACTCTCAAATCTTGTGCATAATGCAGTAAATTTTTCACTCAAGGACAGTGATGTGCATATCAGTCAATGTACTAGAGCAGCTGTCCTCTTTGGCTCAGCATTTCAGCTGATTCAATCTATAAGGTCTCTGTATCAACACGAGCATTGACATGATGGCCAGAGTGGACTGGAGAGTTGGGAACGGGCACTTACGTGCCTCAGCCCGGAATTGACGCATGGCACTTCTGCTTATTTCCCATTGGCCAAAAGTGGTAATGTCATTATAAAGGAAAAGCAAATTATTTTTTTCTATTTTCACATTGTTGACAGCAAATGTGTGTGGACCTCCTCCACACCAATCAATTCTCCTGATAAAAACCCACTAAATGTCCTATAATTAATGCAATTATGACACTTAATGCCTGAAGTTAGTGCAGACTTTCTAGGTTAAGGGCTCAGTCTCACAATATGGCCCCCTCAAAAGGGTGTCAAGCATATGAACTCAGTCTCCACGGAATTTGGGATGATCCATCCTCCCAGCACATTCTTGTTCACCAGCCCCGTTTGGTTGGCTCTCCAAACCCATTTTGCAAGGTTTCTTATTTTTCTTTTAAGGTTTATTTATTTGTTTGAAAGTTAGAGAGAGAGAGAAGGAGAGATAGAGAGAGGTCTTCAATCCATTGGTTCACTCCCCAAGTGACTGCAATGACCAGAGATGAACCGGGGGGAAAGCCAAGAGCCAGGAGCTTCATTCGGGTCTCCCATGTGGCTGCATGGGCCCAGGCCATCTTCATCAGGGAGCTGGATCAGAAGTGGAGGAGCTGAGACTTGAACTGGCACCCATATGGGATGCTAGCACTGCAGGCAATGGCTTTACCCACTATGCCACAGTGCCATCCCCTGGCTCGGTTTTAATGGTGGCTTCACTATGCAGGCATGACTGATTAAATTACTAGCTGTTGGTGATCAGCTCAACTTTCAGCCCTTCTCCTTTCCGGGGAGGTCAGGGGAGGGTAGAGCTGAAAGTCCCAGCCCCCTGTCCTGTGGTTGCTTTCTCTGGCAACTGATACCCACCCTGAGACACCCTCTAGCAGGTATTATATCATATATAAGAAAAAATTATCACTTTGGGTATTCTAAGGGTTTTAGAAACCATGTATCAGAAAGCACAATTATATATTTCCTGTCATGTCACCATGACCATAGCTAACCTCACGGGTGGGCATGAGTAGGTCTTTCATGTGTATGAGGAAATAGAGCAGAATTGGTGATTGATGACCTGGAGTAGTGCCTACCCACAAATTTTAGTGGGAAGTAAATTCTTTGTGACTTCAACATACCACAAAACTTTTAGAAAAATGTAAACATGAGGCAATGTTAATAGAAGAAGCATCTCACAATGAAAGAGTTAATAGTGGTTTTGGTTTCCTGCCCTTACAGAATATACATTGACTGTTGTGCTCATTTAAGGGTCTGTAATTTAAGAGGTCTTCTGGAGGTATTCAGTGCAGAACATTTAGATGCTGAATGATCAAGAACTCTGTGTTTAGATTGGAGAAATTGTCTGAAGAAAAAATAGACATTCACCCTCAGATATAAGAATATTTGATTTGCTAAAAGGAACTGTATATCGCAATTTACATACTCTTTAAGACAAAACTGTACAAGTTGCCTCAGAGCAGGGATGCCGCTTCTCAAGGGTGGAGCTCCAGACTTGGGAAGAACTTCTCTTTGGCATAAAGGATGAAGAAACAGGAATGTTCGAGCATCATACGGTTAGTTGCACAAGGGGTTTCCTGCCCCAAATTTGAAAGTTGGCTGTCTCTTGAGTTTCCCACAGCTCTCATCAGGATGATTGCCTAAGCACCCCCAAAACTACTGGCACTTACTTGGACTTCCTCCCAGATTTTTGGAGTCATCTTTGGCTGGGATCTGGCTAGAACAGTAAGAAATTGATGGCCTATATCACAAACGTGAAGAGATGTGGTATAGCTATGGCTCTGAGTCCTAGG
Organism: Oryctolagus cuniculus; assembly: GCF_964237555.1. Classification (NCBI taxonomy): domain Eukaryota; kingdom Metazoa; phylum Chordata; class Mammalia; order Lagomorpha; family Leporidae; genus Oryctolagus; species Oryctolagus cuniculus. Next base: position 71,150,542 of record NC_091443.1, read on the forward strand.
TTACTGTACTTTGTTCAGAAATGAATTCACAAGGCAGCTCCAAGTCTTTCCATTCCAGAGGTGGCTATGGAAACACACAAGTAACTACACACCATTCCCTATTGTCTTCCTGCAATGAGACTGGGCTGAAATAATGCAAATCAAATTTGACTTAAGCTTTAAAAGAAATAAAGAAATTCTAGTCAGGCAGAGTCTTTTTGTGTTGCTTTATCCTTGAGTGAATTTTACAGCTGAGGTGGAAACTCTATCAAACAGGAATTAAAACTTCTTTGCCAACACCTGATGCACATCTTAGCCAGGGTGTATATATGGCCTATTCAGAGCTGCTCTGCCTTACTGACCAGGGATTAACTGCATTCTCACCTCAGTAACCATTTCCTGATGTCATCCAGATGGACACACTAACACATATTTTTTTTAAAAAATTAATGAGTGGCACTTTCTTGGTTACTATGGCTGCAGATTGTTGATACTGGATTTACAGTCAGGTTTTTATTCCTTTTTGTCATTTTCCCCATGAACTAATAAGTCGTGGTAGAGTTAAATGTGAACCCTACACAAAGCATTTTTATATTCTATTGCCATTCCCTTCTTAGCCTTAATCATTTGGAGTTGTTAACATACAAAAATGAAGAAGTTCATTCTCCCCTACTTTCATCTCTCCCCTCTCATTTCCCAAGCTTCAGAGCCTTTTCCCATAGGGCCATTTGAAGAATAACAAATGTCCTCATTTACCATGATCAGAAACTTAAGGCACTTTTTGGGTGAGTGATGGATGACTAGTTGGTCTCTGTCCCCTGTTGAGTGTTCGTCATGGTCGACACAATGGGAATGGTATAACAGAGCAACATTTTTCCTCTCCTGTGATTCATACTGCTTTCATCTTGGGCCATGGATACAATAGGTAGCAGTCCAGTCTAAGATTGTATGAGAACCACTCTACCAGAGAATCATAGACTTAGAGCCTATCTCATGGGACAAAGAGCTCACATTGAATCAAGAGGGAGCAATGCATAAAAAGTGGTCTTTCATATTCAGAGACTAGGTTGTAGAGTAAGGCTACCTGAGTTTGATGCTTAGACCTACCACATAACAATTACATGACTCTCCCCCCTCCCAGCTATATAACTTCTTTTAGCCTCAGGGTTTTTTTTCCATCTGGGAAAAAAATTAAGAACAGTAGTCATTAACTCATGGAGTTATCATGTTGGGTTACATGAGATAACCCATGAAAAGGACTTAGCACAGTGTATGGTATTCAATAAGTGCTCAGTAAAAGTTAGCAGTTGTACCAGTTAAGAACCTTTGAGTATCAATTAACTAAAAAAGAGCTTACAGCAGTTTAAGACTAGAAAGACATTGGTTGATTCATATGACATCGATTGTTCAGAGACTTATGGCATATCAATTATACTCAGTGTCCCCATCGCTCTCTTGGTTTTGCTATGGTGGCACCCATCCTCCCAGGTTGTCCCCAGTGATTTTTCCCTTCTGATAATATCGCCTTTGTATATTCCCCTCCCACATTGTACCAACATTGGTCTGGGTGACCAATATGATATGGCAGAAAAAATAGTATGTTGCTTCCAAGTTCAGGTTGTAAAAGATACTGTGGTTCTGTCTATCCCTTGGTCTCTATCTCAGTCTCTTGCTCTCTCTTTCTGACTTTCTCCTATCATTCACTCTGGAAGAAGCCATCTACATGCTGTAGGAAACACTATAGAGAGTCCTACATGGTAATAAACTGAAGTCTCCTGCTAATAGGCGTATGAGACCATTTTGGAAATGAGCCACAGTCAAGCCATCAGGTGGCTGAAGCCCTGCCGACAACTTAACTTATGCAGCTTCATAAGAGGCCTTAAGCCAGAACTACCCAACTAAACCACTCCTTGATGCCTGACCCTGGGAAAACATGAAATAGTACATTTTTGTTATTTTAACCTGTGAATCTCAGGGGTAATTTGTTATGCAGTGATAGATACATAATACAACTGTTTACTCTAATGGCTTCATTTGTAGAAGGGTCTCTCTGAGTCAGCCCTTGGCAGTCCTGGACTTATACTATTTGCTCAACTAGTAATTCTAGTAGATACCTTCCCTTTTCCAAAAAATGACAGAAAGTTCACTGGGCTGAGTATCATCAGATATACTTGGTTAAATGTTCTTCCCCTAACTGATGTTTTCCCAAAGTAAATGGTTCATTACCAGAAGGGGATATTTTTTGGGCAATAAAAACAACAGATGTCTACTGTTGTCATTGTTACTAATCACAACACAATTATTCATCTTGTGTAAGCTAATGTATTCAGAGTAATAATAATGACTAGCCCTTATTAAATGCTTTTAATGTGTCAGCCACTATCCTAAGCATTTTATATGCATTCATTCATCTAATGCTGTCAACATCACTATGCGATGGATACCAGTATTGTGTCCCTTTAGAAAAGAGCAGAGGCATGGACAATTTAAGTGATTTTCCCAGAAACACAGAGCTAATAAGTGGTCAAATTGGGAGGTGCACTGAGACAGTTTGATTCTAGGGTTCATGCTCACACACCACTCTACTAAATCTTCAACTTCATGAAGTATCACAACCTTGTTGAGGTTTGATTTTAATTATTTTGTCCTCCTACATCTTGGCCTTTCACTTACAAAACAGGTCTCCACTGAAGTAGAAGTGGAGGTAACTCAGACTTAACTCTGAGGTGCTGAACAGGTGCAGATAATCGCCTGGGTGTGGGATGTGTAGCAATACTTTCTAGAGATGTGCACTCAGAGTCCTGCTAGAGGTGCCTTCTGACTGAGAATCCATTCCGACAAAGGCACCCTCTCTTCCAATTCTTATAATGTTGGTAGAAAAGTGCCTATTAGGACATATGGCTTTTCCAAGAAAATACTTGGGTGCAGAGGTGAGTGTGGGAAATGGCACTAGTATGACCCATTTGACCAATTTAGGTGCATATTTAATTTCTACATTTTTACTTGTTCCAATAGATTATTCTACAACCTTCCTCATCCGTCCCTATTAGCAGGACATTTTGTGTTGTCTTCTGAATGAAGCCTTTTCTGCCAACTTGAATGTACAGAAACCCAAGATAATTGTTCATTCTTAGCTGGGCTTCAGCTTTCAACCTCCAGACGGTTTTTGCTGTGAATACATTTGTGTGGTTTGCAGGATCTCCTACTGGCTCGTTCACTGCGGTGATGGAGACCTCTGGAGCGCCACACTGGCTCTGAATATACCTCGGCCTTGGGTTTCTCTTTGGTCATGTACAGGAGATTAATTTTTACCTTCCAAACACCCCCACCACACACACACACCAGGTGGCTGATCTGGGATGAGCAAGTAGGATTCTAGCCTCAGCCATAGTCCTGCAACCACTTCTTCCCACAAACCTGTAACCCTGTTCATTGATCTAGACTTCTCCTTTCTGCCTAGGAAGTTCCTCTTGGGAGCCTGTGATGTCCCGGGGAGCCTCTGTCAGTACTGTCCCAATCCATCATAGAGGCTGTCATTGTGCTGAACTCCACCAATACCTCAGTGTTCTGGACATGGAATGGGTAACATACATTCTCTCCCTGGAGAGTGGCCATGCCTGCATAGGAGAGCATTCGCGTGTTACAGGGAAAGGCCAAGGGTAACCCGTGCCAGGGTGACTTTTTGTACTTACCTAGGCACGAAAGCTGTTGACAGCTTTTCTTGTGAAAATTTCTTTTAAGTGATGTTTCACTCTCTGATATGGGATGCTAGTGTCAAGTGGTGGCTTAACCCACTGCACCACAATGCCTGCCACTTTTATCTCATTTTTTCGATATAAAATTTTCCATTCATTCTTTGGTTTCTCTCTGTCTCTTTCTTTCCCCTTCTCTCTTTCTATTTATATGAATTGATTTTACCCCTTTATTTCTTATGGTTAACTCCCTTTATTGACTCCTAAATAAAGTGCTAAATATTTTTTAAGTTATGCTTCACTGACATCCAGCTAGAGAAATTAAACAACTCTCAGGGTACAAAAACCTTGGGCAGACACTCAGTTGAGCCAGACTTTTTAGCCCCACTGCTGCAACAAGATCTGCTTGGTTGGAAGAAAGGAGAGGCCAAAGAGAGGGCACTGCTATTCCCAGAAAAAGAGAAGCTGCTGGGCAGAGAGAAAAATGGTGACCAATAAATATATTTAAGAGTATATCCAGGTCTAGTTAGCCCTAGGTTTTTGAAAGGGAAAACTGATCCTGTGCTCACTGCAGTAAACTAGATATTATCTACCATTTATGTCATTTTAATAGGAAAATTAATTTTGAGCTAAATGACAATTTGAGACAACTGTATAGATTCACAGGTAGGAGGAAGATGGGGTGGGTGTTTGGCTCAGCAGTTAAGTCCCCACTTGGGTCTCAAATTAAGTGCCTGGTTCTAGTCCTTGCTGTTCTCTTCTGAGCCATCTTCCTCCTAATGCCCACCCTGGGAGGCAGCAGCTGAGGGCTTAAGTTCTTGGGTCCCCGCCACTCACATGGGGTCCCTGGATGGAGTTCTGGACTTCTGGCTTTGGCTTGGCCCAGCCCTCCTGAATATCAGGCATTTGGGGAGTAAACCAATGAATAGGAGGTCTCTCTCTCTCTGACTTTCAGACAAAATGAAAAAAAAATTTTTTTAAAACAATTAGGAGAAAGATGGAGAATTCTTAAATGGAATAGTGTAATTGCATCAGAAATCTTGATGTTCTTTATTATTTTCTGTATTTTTAAATTTTGTTTTTGTTTTAAGATTTATTTATTTATTATTGCAAAAGCAAAGTGACAAAGGGTGGGTGGGGGGGAGAGTGCTTCCATCTACTGATTCACTCCTCAGTTGACTGCAACAGCCAGGTTTGGACCAGGCTGAATCCAGGAGCCAGGAGCTCCATCGTGGTATCCCACATGGTGGCAGAGGCACAAGTGCTTGTACCATCATCTACTGCCTTCCCAGGTACATTAGCAGGAAGTTCGATCACAATCGGAGTAGCCAGTATTCAAACTGGCATTCCAATACGGGATGCCACATTGCAAGCAGCAGTTAAACCCGCTGCACCACAATGCTAGCCCCTAAATCATTTGTTTGTTTGTTTAATATTTGTGACTAAGTTGCTAAGGATTAAGAATGCTAGGCAAGACTATTTCATTTTTCTGAGCAAGGAAAAATTAATATTTGAGAAAGGCAGAGAGGGAAGAAGGATTGGAGGAGGTGTAAAGCATGAAACCAGGTGTTGGTAATTCCCTGCAAATATGAGATTTCTAATTAAAAGCTGGCAGCAGCACTAAGCAGCTTGCACTGTGTGAGAAAGAAAGGAGAATGAGGGGGCCTGATGTCATCACATTCCATTGGATGCACATCCTTTCCTGTGGGTAAATACTGTCCTGAGAATATCATGCTCTGTTCCTAATAAATTTCAGCAGTCAGAGACCTAGACGTATCACCTAAAAAAGGTCTTCAGACGATTATGGCTTCTGCAAGCCAGGAAATAGAACTGATTTCCCATTAAAGTGAGTTTGTCTGTTCAGCAGGGTTCCCTGGTCGCTGTCATGGAGAAGTTATTTGCTGACTCATCTTGAAATTGGAGAATTTTCAATTTTCCATTGCGCACAGTTCTGTTTCCAGAAGAGGTTTAATTTTTTTAAAACATAATTTTATGTAACATATGTGACTATTTTTCCCTGCCTTATATTCTAATAAGAAATATTACTTGTTCTTTATTTCAATAAAGTGGGTCATGGTAGGGGAACCTAACAGTTTTCTGAACATTTCTCAATTTTATGTATAAAATAACATGATCTGTGGAAAATTCACTGGCTTTCTTTTTTGAGACAAACTACTGAAAATGCATCTTTTATTTAAGGCTTTCAAAAATTTACTAATACAGGAATTCAAGCGGGAAGCTTAAGTTCTGTTTATTTGTTCCTCCTTTGAAACTTACTTACCTATATGACCACAGAACTGAGATTCTCAATATATTTTTCAATTATTCCCTAGTAGGAAAGAATATTCCTTTCAGTAACTCTCCAGTTACTTTTAAATGAATACTTTCTCTCTGTTCAGGTGCAGGGTTCCACTCTTCGTGAGTCCTGGCCCTGGCCAGGTGACGGAACCTCAGGATTCGAGGCGTGAAAAGGAGTCTGGAGACCTTCCATTCTCAGTCACAAGCAATGAAGAGATCCTATCCACCCCGTAATCTCTCCCAGTTGGTCACAAAACTTCTGCTTGGACACCAAGTGGCATCTCTATTCAAAGGACTGTTTTCTCGAGGAGATGGATGGGCTCATTTTCAAATGCAGGTGGGCAGAAGACTGGATATGTCCACATTCATTCATTCCTTTGATAAATATTTATTGTGCATGTTTGTGCTAGGCAAACTTTGAGTTGGCTTTGAGGACAGAGACCAACAAAGCAGATGTGGTCTCTGCCCCTATGGAGGTCCCAAAAGACTAACCAAGTCAGTAAAGAGATGACTAGCTACATGATTTCTTTGTGATCAATGACATGAAAAATAAACAGATTATGTGTTAGGGCTAGTGATAGGGAGACATAACCTAGACTGGGGGACCTGTGGGATTATTTACCAAGACTCTCTTCATTTTCCTTCTATCACCCAAAGGAAGCCTAAGATATGAAAGTGTGTGTTATAGTTTCTTAAAACAACTACTCATTAGAAGGGACAAGAAGCAGCATAGACAAGAGAATATCAATAGGACCTAGATGTTCTCAGTAAGAGAATATAAGTATGTTACATCATGTACTGTATATGGCAACATTGTATAGCCTTAAAATGTACTTGAAAAAGAGTTGATTTCAGAAAGTCCATATTCTTGGGGCCGGTACTGTGGCACAGTAGGTTAAAGCCCTGGCCTGAAGCACCGGCATCCCATATGAGTGCCGGTTCTAGTCCTGGCTGCTCCTCTTCTGATCCAGCTCTCTGCTATGACCTGGGAAAGCAGTAGAAGATGGCCCAAGTACTTGGGCCCCTGAACCCACGTGGGAGACCCGGAAAAAGCTCCTGGCTGCTGGCTTCAGATCGATGCAGCTCCAGCTGTTGGGGCCATCTGGGGAGTGAACCAGCAGATGGAAGACCTCTTTCTCTACCTCTCTCTGTAACTCTTGTCTTTCAAATAAATAAAATAAGTTGAAAAAAAAAAAAAAAAGAAAGTCCATAGTCTCTAAAATTCAGTGAGAAAAGTTACAGATACATAATAATTTCAATATACTCTTTCTATATGCCTAGCAAATACATGAAAATCACATTAAAATGTTTTCCATTCATATTTTTCATCAAATATATCAGAAGTATCTATATAAAACATATTTTAATGAATGCATCTAGAGCAAACATCTATGTATCCACAGCCAGATCAAGTATAAGATTTCCAGCATCCCAAAGGCCCATCCCACCCTGTATAGCATGCATCATAATCCTCTCTCTCTCTCTCTCTCTCTCTCCTAGTGGTAGACACTCTAGTTTTTTTTTTTTTTTTGATAATCATTTTATTTGTATGTACAATTTTAGTATGTATGCATATAGTATTATTACCTGTATGTATTCCCAAGTGATACAGTTTAGCCCAATTCTATGATAAGCAAGGTGCTTCTTTAAAATCATGGAAAAACTGAATTAAAAGATAAATTCATTTTGGTGCCAAAAAGTTGTTGAAATCCATGCAGTTTTTTCATAATATGCATTTTCCATGAACTTTGCAAATATCCCTCCTACAGAGAATCATGCTTTTCTTTTTTTTTTTTTTAATTCAACAAGTTTGTGGAATTCATTCTTGTCATTATTATGTATGGCTGCAGCTAATTCACTTCATTGCTTTAGTGTTCCTTTGTATGACTAAGTATAGCACAGCTTATTTACCCACTCTTCTGTGGGTAGGCATTTGACTGGTCTCCAGCCTGGTCCTATTGAAGACAACATTGCTACCAACATTCTTGTAAGTGCACCTTGTACATGGTACACTGAGCTCCTTTATACTACTAACTTCAAGTACACTTGTTGGGTCATAGGACATGCTGGTTATTTTCTGTTTCTGTCATCCCATCCCTGATACAGTCTTTATTTTTCTTCTGCCTTGCTCTGTGTTTGCTTATGAACCACATCACCAGACTACCCTGCCTCCAGCTTTTACTTAGGTTTGAGAAATGGAAGTTAATAGTATGAGATTGGGGGGTGGGAAAGGAGAGAATTTGGAGTGTTTATTCCTCTGGTTTCCTTTTGGCTTCACCACAGTTCTGGCAGCCGCTGCACTCCATTTCTCTTTAGGTTCTAGCTCTTATAAGGCTCTGATAACTCTTTTTCCTCTTCTTGCCACAACAGACTGAACAGTGAGAAAGACAGGCCCCAGTGGTTTACCATTCTGTGTGTCTGGGTTTTTTTTTTTTTAAAGATTTATTATAGTTTACTGAAAGGCAGAGTGACAGGGAGGTGAGGTGGGGGGAAGAGAGAAAGAGAGAGAGGGGGAGAAGTGGGTTGGGGGGAGAGTGATGTCCATTTCTGGGTCATGCTCTAAATGGCTGCAATGGTTGGAGCAAGGCCAGGCCCAAGCCAGGGTGACAAGGGCTGAAGTACTGGGCCATCTTCTGCTTTCACAGATGCATTAGCAGGGGGCTGGATGGAAAATAGAGCAGCCAGGACTTGAACCAGAACTCATGGGATTTCAGCATCACAGGCAGTCCCTTAACCTCCTGTGCTACAGTGCCAGCCCCACCTTGTGGCTTTTTAACTTTGATTATACCTTTGTAAACAGTCCCTATAATAAATTCTCTTCCTGTATCTTCTCTTGAGCTCCCTGCCTCTTTTCTCCCATTTCAGGTATGCAGTTCAATAGTTCTTAGGACAAGCACATAGTTGTGCATCCATCACCACAATCAGTTTTAGAACACTTTCATTATTCCAAAGAAAAACCTACCAGCCCTTAATGCTTCCACCAGTCCTCCCTAGGTCTGGTCAATCACTAATCTACTTCATCTCTATAGATATCTATACTCCTTTTTTGGATATCACATATAAAAGGAATCATAAAATATATAGTCCTTTGTGACTGGATTCTTTCATTTAGCTTAATGTTTTTAGGTTCATCCAATCATGTATCTCTTTTTATTGTTAAAAAAGTCCCATTATATGGATATATTACATTTTATTTATCCATTCGTCAGTTGAACATTTGAGGTGTTGACACCTTTTGGCTATCACGATCAATGCTACTATGAACAATCACATACAAGTCTGTGTGGACCTAGGTTTTCATTTCTATTTTTTTGATATTTATTTTATTTATTTGAAAGAGTTACAGAAAGAGGTAGAGACAGAGAGAGAGAGAGGTCTTCCATCCGCTGGTTCACTCCCCATATAGCCCCAACGGCCAGAGCTGAGCTGATCTGAAGCCAGGAGCCAGGAGCTTCTTCCGGGTCTCCCACACGGGTGCAGGGGCCCAAGAACTTGGGCCATCTTCTACTGCTTTCCCAGGGCACAGCAGAGAGCTGGATCAGAAGAGGAGCATCTAGGGCTAGAACCAGCACCCATATGGGATGCTGGCGCTTCAGGCCAGGGCTTTAGCCTGCTGCACCACAGCGCTGGCCCCTTCATTTCTCTTGATTCATAGAAGTTCTTTATATACTCTGGTTACTGGTCCATATGACTAGCAAAGGACTAGTAACCAGAATATATAAAGAATGTGTGGTAATGTCTTCTCTGACTGGTGGCTTCTCCTTTTGCTTTTTTTCTTTTCTGTCTTTAGATGAATACAAGTTTCTCTTCAAAAATTTGTTTCTTTATATATCTGAGAGGCAGAGGTACAGAGACAGAGAGAGACAGATACACAGAGAAGAGTGCCCCCATCTCCTGGTTCACTCCCCAAATGCCTGTGATGGTTGGGGCTAGCCCAAGTCAAATCCAGGTCTCCCAAGGGTGGCAGAAACACAATTATTTGAGCCATGCCCTGCTGTCTCCCAGGATATGCATCAACAAGAAGCTGGAGTCAGGAGTCAGAACTATGTAGTGAACCCAGGAGCTCTGATATGCGATGTGTGTGTCTTAACCAGCGTCTACCACTAAGCTAAATGCCTGCCTCAACCAACAGTTTCTAATTTTGAAGTATTTGAATTTATCAGTATTTTCCCTTATGGTTAATGCTTTTTGGGACCTAATAGGAAATCATCCCCATTCAAGGTAAGGAAGATACTCTCCTGTGTGTTTCCAATGGGCTGTGTAGCTTAGATTTTGGAAATAGATCTTTTTATGATAGTCTTTTTATGATAATGAGAGGAAATAGAGCTCTTCCAAAAGAAGATTACATTTCTTTTGCCACTTGGTATCCAGTTGCCCTATCACCACTTATTTAAAAATTCATTTTCTCTCATTGATCCACAATGCAATCTTTATTATAAAACAAGTTTCCAAATATGTACAAGTCTAGTATAATAGAATATCAAGTTGATCCCTGAGTGAATGGTCTTATTCTTCATACATAGCTGTGTTTTTTTTTTTTAGAATTATTATTACTTGAAAGGCAGAGCTTCAGAGAGAGAGGGAGAGACAGAGAGAGGTTTTCATGCTCTGGTCACTCCCCAAATGGCCTCAACAGCTGGTGCTGGGCCAATCCAAAGTCAGGAGCTACGAGATTCTTCTGGGTCTCCCATATGGGTGCAGGGGCCCAAACACTTGGGCCATCTTCTGCTACTTTCCCAGGCACATTAGTAGCTGAATTGGAAGTGAAGCAGCCAGGATTTGAACAAGTACCCATGTGGGATGTTGGCACTGAAGGCAGCAGCTTAACCCACTATGCCACAATGTCGACTCCTAAACTTATCTGTATTTTTTTTTTACAATCATTTATGCAATTAGGAAAAAAATGCCTCTAGAAAAAAATTAAAGATCAAGACAGCAAAAGACACTTAGAAACCTTTAGACTCTTGAGAAGGACGTATCTTTTGCTGCCTTTTCCACCTTATGTCACATTATTGTCATCAAAAGTGGCAAATAGCCAAGAAGCTCCTTTACTCTGCAACATAGAGCAGAGACAGAATCTCCAGCCCAGGTTTTCAAGAAATCCATATCCCATTCTTGAGGTCTAGGCTAGGGTTACCTTTCTGTCCACTGGAGCTGCATTTATTTTCTGGGCTTTGCTCTGGTCCAGCTCACAGGCTGTGACTCCACAGTTAAAGTGGCCCTGTTGGTGATACAGATCATTGTCTCTCAGCATCTTGTTTCTGTTGACCTATTAATCCACCAGGCCTTCTCGTCTCGTTGCCACTCTTCGGTTTCTTACACTGATGGTCCAGTTACCCCTGGAGCTGTTCATCTCTCCCACGACGTTTGGGTCTTTCTGGGGGTTCCACGCAAGTCCAGGTGGTGAGTGAAGGACCAGAGTCAGACTGCTTGGGTTCAAGTCTCATTCCCCTTATTTATTAGCCATGTACCCTTGGAGAAGTAACTTTACCACCCACACTCTTAGTAGAGTTTCCGAGTCTAGAAAATGGCAATAGTTGTGAGGATTAAGTAAATTACTTGTATATGTTTCTTCGGAGTGCCTGGCATGTAGTAAATTCTCAATAAATGCTAGCTATAATTATCACAATTATCGTAATCAACTAGCTGGCACGAAGAAATATCAATTTAGGCACTTGAGGTAGCAAAGTGTTGACTCCTTGAAAAGGCCCAAAGGCAAGCAGTTACAATAAGAACAAAACATTGTCAACTATGCAACTGCTTTACAACTTCATGATGAATCCTCTCTTCCATCTTTCTTCAGGTCTAAATCCTTTAAAGTCTACTTTGAAAGTGAGGCAGGCAGAGGTATGCAGAAATGGAAGGGGATTCTTATGTTTTACATCTGGGTCAATGCGATGCTCACACTAGAAAGTAGAAGCTTAGGGCAAAGGCAATGGGGATAATACTCACGAAGACTGCAGGAATTCATGAAATCAGGGCTGGGGAGAGGCTGGGTGCAGGTGATGTAGAGGGTGGAAACTCAAATTACCTTGCATTATTCAAGAAGTAAAGCCCATAATGTGTCACCAACACCACTTCCCCCAGTTGTTGGCTGCTAAGCAAAGAGCCATGAATACTCCATGCTCCTCCTCCTCCCTGCTGTTTTCTGTCTTGGCAGTGTTCCTTACGGACAGGCCACTTGGGCAGTTTTGGATCCCATATTTGCTTTGGCTTGCTGGCTCGCCGCTTACTTCCTGTTAACATTCCTCCACCTCTCACCCCAGAATAGGGGTCTCTCTTAGCACCACCTGTTCCTTCTCTTCTCTGTGCCCATAGCCACAGCTCTCTGATTTCTCCATCAGTTGCTTGGCTCTTGACTAAGACTCAAATCTTACTTCTGAACAAATATTTTCCATTTGAACTTCTTGTTTGGAGCAGATAGTGTTTCACTGTGGTGGGCCTTTATTGAGACAGAAGGGGTAGAATCAGGGGTAGAACTGGAAAAGTCAAGTTCATCTGTCTGAGTGACATTCAGTTGAGACCAGAAAAAGCCATTCTTCTCATGGGTTTCTGCCCAAAAAGCATCAGGCCCAGTGAAGAGGTAATTATGGCCAGGGAGGCCAGTGCTGGACTTGAAGCCAAAAACAGCCCAAGAGTGGACAGAGGCTCATAGCTGGCACACTCGCCTCTGGGTTCTCTTCACATTTACCCTCCTGGTCTTCTTAACCAAGGCACCTAGGAAGAGAGCCAGGTCAGGCCCTGGTCCAAATACTAAACTGCCACACCCTACGTGTGGTATGACATGTTCTGACTACTCACCAATGACTCAGGCATTCATCTCCTCCAGTGGAGTTCAGATAAGGGCTTTCAGCTTTGCCACCTCTACCTGATTTTTCCCTGTTTCCCCCAAATTCATTGGCTCTACAGGGAATATATATTTATGTGCCTTAGTAACCTTTTCCTTTAACTTCAACTCAGATGGATGTCTGTATGAAGAGCACTTCACAAGATGGATCAGTGCTGTGGAGTGTTCAGGATGTAGGTCTGAATCCCAGTCTATTGTGTATTGAGCATGTCCCTTAAAATCACTCCACATACTTCTTCATTTGTGAAATGGAGTTAATAATGCAAAGGAGTGAGAGAGTTCAAAGATTACAAACAAATAATAGGGTTTGAGGATTCCCTGAAAAAGACCCCAGCCATCCTCAGACAGGGAATAAAATTGCTGTCATGGAGAAGTGGTCCTTTCTTTGCCACTTTGGGGATGAGATGTATAGCCCAGTTGAAAGTATGGTAGTTGGATGACCCAGAAAAGATGACTTTGTGTGTAAACTCAGTACACTGTGAATAAAGAGGAGGACTGTGACTGGCACTTGATGTTTGACAATTAAGGGTCCCTGAGTTGAGGTAACATAGAAGACAGGCAAGTAGACCAGGTGCATGTTCTGACGTCCATGGTAACTTTGGCCAAGTTTCCATTACTGTAAAAGCCTGTTTGAAGGGGTATGGCCCCTAGAATGGACAGGAGCTGTCTTGGGTGCCAGGTTATCAGTTTCATTGAAGGGATGTGATACAATGGGGGATTTGGTAGAATCTCCAACAGTGACCACGTGCCTTGGCCACTGCAGCCAGAAAGAATGAGGTCCCTTGGTAGAGCAAGCCAGATTTGGGCTTTCACGTCTTAATGTGATACTTATCTGGACTAACCCTTTGGACTGAAGGAGACCTCCTGAGGTCTTGGAGCCCTCACATAGACATAACGCAGGAGCTGAGGCATTTAATGTGCACATTTGAGAGAATGTGACTATATTTTTTATCCCAAGCTAGTGAATCAGTTACATTTGTGAAGTGGTTAGCTGGCTGCCTGGCCCGTCTTAAGGGCTCCGTAAATGGTGCTTATTATTATTATTATTAAGCACGCGTGCCACAGTGGCCAGAGGACAGAGCAGTGCTCTTTGGCAACTGGAGTTCCCCAAGGGGAGGGCGGTGTCTTAGGAACTAGGAGAAGAGAGTGGAATCATTTAGCAGCTGACACACACCCAGTTCCTCCGAGGAATCTCCCATCCGGAAGTCTGACCCAATTTGTGGGGCTCTTCCCCTGAGACCCTCTGGTTCCAGATACAAGTCCAGCCAGCAGCAGCATCCTTCCTCTTAGCCGGCTGCGCCTGGGAGGCGGAGGGCATGGCCCAGAGCTCGCCCAGATTGGGAGCCTAGAGCACTAGCTCATCTCCTCCTGCTCTCCCTGCGGGGTGGAAGGCTGTGAGAAAGGGAGGAAAGAGGGCGTGGGGGTGCGTCTCATGGTCGGGAAGGCCTCCCCTCCCTTGGAACACAGAGTAGCCAGGTCATGGGCTCATCAGGGTTGTTTATTACCCTCTGTCTTGGGGATAACAGGCCCATATGAAAGAACTTTGCAAATCAGAACATTCTTCCTAGCTGTCCAAAACTGGGGCCTGGGATTTAGCTGCAGGACTTTTAGAACTTTGGCACGAGGATCCTGATCATTTCTCTCAAGGGGGTTCATGTGGATCCCTTAAGTCAGGTTGTGGTAAAGCCACCTGCCACATTAGCCACTGCAGTTTGCAAGCTTTGGGCTCTGTATACTTGCCAAGAGCCTCTCTGTATCCCTACAGACATTAAATCTGAGAGAATCTGAGAGCTGGGACCACCAGGGTAGGTGCAGAGGAGGGAGATGGGAGTGGCAGATGAGGGAGGTCCCCCCAGGTAGCTTTTGGGCCAAGTAGTATCAACCATCTTTTACAAATGTGGCAAGTGAGACACAGAAAGTCTCAGCCGCTTGCTGGATTCATCATCCACCTTTTGTCATGAAAACAAACAAGAGAAGCCAGTCCCATGGTGAATTTGGGTGAGTTGTTTCTATGCTGAGATTCAGAGAAGTTCACGCCAAGAATAAGGAATGCAAGGCTTGCGAACAGCAGTGGCTAATGTGGCCACTCTACCCCAGAATGCCTTACGCTGCAGCCCCCCACTGGCTTCACCTTACTTTGGCATTAAAAAGGTCAATCAGCCCTAAAGGCATTCGGAGCTGGCTGAAAAGCTCATGAGAGTATTTCAGGCATGGAAAGCCAAGACACTCTGGCAAAAGATCTCTGCGAGTGAGATCCCAGTGGAAAGAACAGGCCATCAAAGAAGGAGGTACCTTTCTCTGAAGGGAGGAGAGAACCTCCACTTTGACTATGAGCTTGTCTAAACAAGATAAGAATTGGAGAACTCAGAGGGCTTCCATAGCCTTGGAAACTCATGACTGGAGCATAGGGAGATTACTGATGCCATAGACAGGAGTGTCAATTGGTAAAGTCAACAACAGGAGTCACTGTGCACTTACTCCTCATGTAGGATCTCTATCCTTAATGTGCTGTACATTGAGATTTAATGCTATAACGAGTACTCAAACAATATATTTCACTTTGTGTTTCTATGGGGGTGCAAACTGTTGAAATCCTTACTTAATGCATACTAAACGGATCCTCTGTAAAAAAAAAAAAAAAAAAAAAAAAAAAAAAAAAAAGAAATTATCAATTCCCAACTTGACTCTCACTGGGATTAAACATGACAATAGGTCTGCTCTGATTTCATCATCATTTTAAAAAATCATCTATTATTTTTCACTTTATGTTTCTGTGTGGGAGCAAACTGCTGAAATCCTTACTTAATGTATACTAAGCTGATCTTCTGTATATTAAGATAATCGAAAATGAATCTTGATGTGAATGGAAGGGGAGAGGGAGTGGGAAAGGGGAGGGTTGTGGGTGGGAGGGACGGTATGGGGGGAAAGCCATTGTAATCCATAAGTCGTACTTTGGAAATTTATATGCATTAAATAAAAGTTAAAAAAAAAAAAAAAAAAAAAGGTCCTTTGCATGACCTTTTACTTCTGGTCTTCTGGAGTCTCCATCACAATCGCTTCTCCTTAGTTCCTGTCTAGGGGACTAGCAGAGAAACTGCCACCAGGGAGCAGTGATGTTTTCCCCAGGGCAGGGACAGGACCTCTTCACACATGCGTCCCTCCCTTCCAGTCCCTAAGCTTCCACTTTGCTTGAGGCCCTCCTGCGTGGACTCCTGCAGGATTGCCTTCTTTCAGCAAACGATTGCTACAGGTACAACCCCTGCCTTTATGCCTGAACACCCATTGGAATAGATGGGCATTGGCCAACAGATTTTAAATGAGCCTGCCCCCACCCCTACACACACACACACACACACACACACACACACACAAGGGAAAGTCGATGATTTCCTGACTTTTCCCATCACATCTGTCTCTTGGCTTCCCAGAAACATCCAGCATACTTCTGTTGGGTTATTATTCCTAATATTCCTAAAGCAATCCATTTTTTTGACAGGTAGAGTGGACGGTGAGAGAGAGAGAGAAAGAGAAAGGTCTTCCTTCCGTTGGTTCACCCCCTAATGGCCGCTGCGGCCGGAGCACCGCGCTGATCTGAAGCTAGTAGCCAGGTGCTTTGCCTGGTCTCCCATGTGGGTGCAGGGCCCAAGCACTTGGGCCATCCTCCACTGCACTCCCTGGCCACAGCAGAGAGCTGGCCTGGAAGAGGGGCAACCGGGACAGAATCCGGCGCCGGCGCCCCGACCGGGACTAGAACCGGGTGTGCCGGCGCTGCAGGTAGAGGATTAGCCTAGTGAGCCACGGCCGGCCAAAGCAATCCATTTTATTTTAAATCACTCTAGACTGGAATTCTAGCCTCTCCTGGACACAGTCTCATGATGCGACTCCCTTTAGAGGTCATCCTGGTCAGCCGACCTAATGCTTACCCTGTGCCCTCACTTGGCTATTCTCCCGACTACAAGCCCAACACAGCTGCAGAGGCGCTCCCACCCACATCTCTGCACTATATAACTGTATACCAAATCATAGGACTCCTTTTGTGGAAAAGATATATATGTGGCCCTATTCAAGGAATTTGCAACTCCTTTTAGGTAATGAAATGCCCAATAGTAGACAGAATGAAACTGAAAGAACTTGGATTGATTATTCGTCTCTCAGCACATTTTTTGAAAGTCCATTCTTGTCCACAAAACACTTAGAATTCCATTTTTCTGCCCCATAAATAGACCTCATAGCATGACCATGAGTACATCATTGTCTTCCCAAGTCTGAATGTTCTTCTCAGTCAGAAATGTCTCCCTTATACCCACTTTTCAGCACCCGACTCAGGTTCCCTTCTTTCTGCTCCAAACCTAGGAGCTCCCACTCCTCTTAACTTTTTTCAAGAGGTGCAATTTAGCAGCACGTAATTTAGTTCTTCCTCTTAAATGGTTCAGAAGCAGTGAGGTTTAGTGGTTTTGGAACTTGTGACAGAACTAGGCTGTTTGCCCTCCTTCCATCAGATCTCGTTGTCTCTGGACATGGGTACTCAGCTGTTCCACTTCTCAAGCCCTTTGTGTCTTACTGGGGTCATGTAGGTGATTATAGACAATGAAATAGTGATTTCTATCACTTCTGCGTAGAGGTCGCTAGAGTATCTAATGTGCCACCCTCACTCACTCTTCCTCTTGGATGAATGTGGATTCCACATGTCAGAAATTGCAGAGCTTCAAGATGAAAGGGGCTGGCACTCTGGAATCCCTATGTGGAGGATAACCTGCCAGAAAATTCCAGCCAATTAAGAACAACTGCACAGGCCTCTGGGCCAGAAATGGACTTCCACTAGTTTAAACCATTGAGATTTTCCCTGACTCAAACTGATCAATTGTAGGATTGAATCCCATAGCTGCCTCTTGTTAGCTGTGTGACGTTGGGAATATTACTTGCCCTTCTTGGCCATGAATCAATGGATCAACAGTATCCAAGTCTGCTGGATAGTTGTGAGGAGCAAGTAAGATATTTCTGAAGTGATTGGGACATTGTAAAGTCCATTTTTTTAAATAACTTTGTGTATATATGTGTGTGTACATGTGCATGCACTCCCACACAGAGACATCATGTGTGTTAATCTTGCCGCCAGGTTATAAATTCCTTAAGTCACAGCTGAATGTTGTAGACTGTGTGCGTCACAAAGACTAATGTGCAAAGCACACAGAAGCTCTCCATAAATACTAAGAAGCAAAAACCCACCTTTGTTCAAAACACCACCAAGGGACTGGTGTTGCGGTAGCAGGTTAAGCCACTGCCTGTGACATTGGCATCCCATACAAACACTGGTTTGTGTCCTGGGTTCCACTTCTGATCCAAGTCTCTGATAATGGCCTGGGAAAACAGCAGAAGATGGCCCAAGCACTGGGCCCTTGCCACTCACATGAGAAGCTCAGAGGAAGCTCTGGCTCCTGGCTCCTAGCTCCTGGTTTTGGCTTGGCCTAGCCTTGGTTGTTATGGCCATTTAGGGAGGGAATCAGCATATGGGAGGCCTCTCTCTCTCTTTCTCTACCTTATTCCTTCTCTCCCTCCCTCTTTCTGTACCTCTGTATTTCAAATAATAAAATAAATAAATCTTTAAAAATACACAGCAAAATGAACTTCTTGTACTACTTCTTCATAGCATCCCCTTTACTCTCTTCCACTTACAGCTCTCTCCCACTGGTCTGATTCTGCCCTGGGTTTCCCACCGATCCACCCTTTTCAAGTGTATTTTTGTGCATATTTGCTACTTGGTGTGTGAGTAAATGGGTGTATCTATTTGGATAAAAGTACTTTTGTGGTTTGTGACAAATGCAACAGAGGCCAGATAGGGGAGGAAGGGGGCTGATGATTGAGCTCTTTGGAAGTACATGGTGAGAAAACTATGCCGGAGGTGGCCTTGTTTGATATTTTAGTAAATGAGCTACAGACATGAGCTGTGTGATGCAATCTCTGAGTTGGAAGATGTTGCTCAGCACTCCTGCCCAGGATAAAATATCAAGTTGATGAGGATCAACCATATCATCAGATTGGTATGTGGAGATTTGGGAAATTGTGTCAATGTGTTTTTAAAAAGAAAACACATATTTAAAGAATAAGAAGGAAGGAATGATGGATTTTCTGAGGTTATCTTAAGCCAACACAGTTGAGTTAATCTCAGAAAGAAATCAGATCCTGTCCTGCATTATTGAAGAGACAGTTGAAGCTCCTTTTATGTCTCTGAGTTTTGACATGCTTTTTGCATATTAATATATTTCCTTACATCCTCTGACAGAATCTTTCAAAGGGAAGGAAAGGAATACCAACATGTGTCCTGTTGATTGTAGATAGACAATACATACCCAATGAATAAGAAGCCAAAGTTGTTTGCATGTGGGCCCATTTAAAGTAAGAACTGCATTTTAAAAGGGGGATGTATACACAGTACACATAGTACACACTCACACTCACCATCAGCAAATACAACATCAACATTTGTAGTCAAGCTTTTGAACATTGTTTCTCTGAAGCAGTTTCATTTACAGGGAGCTTAAATTTTGAAAGTCACATATTTACAATTAATAGACATTTCAGTAATTTATTGAAATTTGGGGGTCTTTGAATGCATATTTTTCTGAGAGGCAGAGAGGCCAGAGACAAAGTGAAAGAGCTCCCATCTGTTCGTTCACTCCCCAAATGCCTGCAACTGGTGAGGCTGGGCCAGGACAAAACTGGGATCCAGGAACTCAATTCAGGCCTTCCATGTGAGGGCCAGGAATCCAACCACTTGAACCACTACAGCTGTCTCCCAGCATCTTCATTACGAGGAAGCTAGAGGTAGGAGCCAGAGGCGAGTATCAAATCCAGGCACTGCTACATGGGATGTGGGCATCCTAACCAGCACATCTTAATTGCTAGGCTAAATGCCCACCTCCTTTGAACACGTTTTATGTGAGATGAAAACTGGTGAAGCTGAGTGGACGCAGGCTGGGAGGCATAACTGACAGGTCTAAAGTGAAGTGTGAATTAGTCACAGAACAGAAACCGCAAAGCCAGTCCACCAGGGCGTCAGTAACCACTCTCAGTGTGGTCTGTGGCTGTGCCCAGGATGAAGAACAGATAGGGCAGGGCCCTTGAGGCGCTCTTTCAGGGTACTTCAAACAACCCCAGAGCCATGACAAATGATAATTTAAAGCAATTTTTTAAAAATTCAAACTGCAAATTACAAACTGTGGGCCTGTTTTTGTAAACCAAGGTTTGTTAGAGTAGCTTGAGCACCATAGGGGTGTTTGTTAGAAACACACAATTGCATACCATATGTTCTCCTGATCCATGATAATTAACACAGCACCTAAAAGATAATCTGTAGAATTGAAATTGATACTTTGAGATGCAATGACTGTGAACAGCTCTTGTCTCGACTTTTTGAGGAACAATTTTCTTTTTTTCCATACTATTTGTTGAATTCTCTACTTAGTATAGAGTGAATCATATGTGTATAAAGTCCATTGAAATAAGAATGGGAATAGGAGAGGGAGGAGGAAGAAGACTGGGAATGTGAGTGGGAGGGCAAGTACAGTGGGAAGAATCACTATGTTCCTAAAGTTGACTTTGTGAAATGCGTGAACTTTGTATTCCTTAAATAAAAGGCTTCTAGGAAAAAAAAAAGAAATGCAGAACCTCAGGCCCTACCCTAGCTCTTCAGACTCAAAAATCTGCATTTTTACAGCTGATGTGTGTGCGCATTGAAGAGACTTTCATGCAGGCTAGACCGGCACATGGCTGCTCCAGGCAGGCTAATAATTTGGTGCCTTTCAAGTAGATAGTCTTTAAACACTTACTATTTATCATTTATTTATTATGGACAGGAAGAAATTAAAATGGATCGCTTCATATTCAAAATAGGAAATTCATTACATTTATTGACTGTAACACGACACTGAAACGCAGAACAATTTTCATTTCACATCTCTTCTATTGTCTATAATTGCATAGTGTTACTCCTTCACTCATGAAGTACACAGGAATGCAATTGAGCTTTTCTATTCAACATTTAAAATTCTTTTTCTGACTCTCATATTGGCAACAATAATCATTTTTCTGTGGTTCTTGTTTTGTCTTGGACTTTTGTGGTTTATTGAATCGGAAAAATTCTTGGGAGCCATGTTAAAAGCTTGGATTTTAGGTGATAGAACACATCGCTCTACCATGCTGTCATTTCTGCATTTTGAGACAGAGACTTGAGGCTGGAAGTGGGTCAGCGGGCTGGTTGGTGATGTAACCCCATATCCCATCGTGTAGCTTGTACATTCCTCACAGAAACTGATGGCAAAAAAGGATGTTTCTATTATCACTCCACTTCAAAAGAACAAATTAACATTTCCCACAATGCACAGAGTGGTATGGGACAACTTGAGTGAAATGGAATATATTTTTAACATAGATTTTTTAGGAAATCTTCCCAACATTTTGCTCTGAACAGATTTCACACTGAAGATATTGACTCCTGGGTACTTCTCAGGATGGAGGCAAGAACTGCACTCTTACCCCAAGGCTAGCATGAGAGGTGAGTTGTAATTGGTTAATGAATCCAGGCAACCACCACAGCAAGTGTGCCTCACTGCTGCTTGATTGTTCTCTGCTGATGCCACACCACAGACTCCAGTGACAAAATGTAGTTTTCAGAGTCAAAAAAAAAAAAGCCACACATCATGTTATTGTGTGATAATACAATGTGCTGTGGACTGGTGATGACCACAATGGAAGAAATGCTTGTCAGAATTCTTGGTAGATTTTTCCAAGAAAACCATCTCATGTGCCTGACTTTCACTCAAAGGTCTAGAGCTGTGGCTCTCAACCATGGCTGCAAATTGAAGTCACCTAGAGAGATTTCAAAAATCGTAATGTCTGTACCACAAACCTGGATTTTGAATTAACTGGCCTGACATGTGCTTGGACATGGGGATTTTTGTTTAAGTTCCATAAGGAGTGCCGTGTGCAGCCAAGGGTGAAAGATGTTGATGTGGATTCTTTGTAGTTAAAACAAGTGTCTTGGGGTAGTAAATGGTAGTTGCTGTTACAAAAAGATCTCCAAATACCAGTGGTTTACTGCAATGAAGTTTATTTCTCATGAGTGTGGATGCTTGTATGTGTGTGTTTTCAGTTAGAGTGCAATTAGAGTTAGTGTTCTCTTGACATCCCATTAATTATAACCCCATCATTCAGCCCCAGCCCAACAGCAAACTGAAAATCTTATAACTTTCTAATACAGTTTCTTTATCAACATTAATACTGAAGTTTATATATTGTTTTCTTTTATATTTTATAGAATCAACAATATTATGAAGGGCCTTTCGGTTATAATTTCTAATAAGAGTTATCTTGGAACCTTTGAGTAGAGAGACCCTGAACTGCCCAGCTCTGTTTTAACCCAAGCACCTCTGCCCATGTTTTATGTATTGGAGTTCAGGGTATATTTCATATAATTTAAAAAATGCATTGTTTTCATGTATTCAACAGGCAGAGAGAGAGAGAGAGAGAGAGAAAGGACTCATATCCCTGGTTCTCTCCCACAATGCCCACAATGGTTGGGTCTGGGCCAGGCTGAAGCTGAGCGCCAGGAATTCTATCTGGATATCCCAAGCAGGTGGCAGGGACCCAACTACTTGAGTCATCACTGCTGCCTCCAAGGGTGTGCATTAGTAGGAAGCTGGAGTTAGGAGTAGAGCTGGGATCCAAACCCAGGTACTCCAATATGGAATGCAGGCATCCCAAGCAATGTCTTAACTGCTAGGCTAAATACCCACCCCAGGGTAAGTTACATTTAAACTTTAGAGGGGCTGGCGTTGTAGCACAGCGGGTTAAAGCCCTGGCCTGAAGCGCCGTGATCCCACATGGGTGCCGGTTCTGGTCCCTGCTGCTCCTCTTCCGATCCAGCTCTCTGCTGTGGCCTGGGATAGCAGTAGAAGATGGCCCAAGTCCTTGGGCCCCTGCACCCATGTGAGAGACCAGGAAGAAGCTCCTGGATCCTGGCTTCAGATCAGCTCAGCTCTGGCTATTGTGGCCATCTGGGGAGTGAACCAGCAGATGGAAGACCTCTCTCTCTGTCTCTACCTCTCTCTGTAACTCTGTCTTTCAAATAAATAAAATAAATTAAAAAAAATTAACTTTGGATTCTAATGCCACAAATGAGCTCACTATTGATGATCATCACAATCTGTGGACATCACCACAGCATTACTTGGGGCAAATAAGTTGGAATGGTGTCTAATTCTGGTGATTCATAAGGACATGAGACCATACGAGTGTCCAGGGTGAACTTCCTGCAAAACCAAGCCTCACTTCCTTCCTCCTAGGTCTGTGAGCTGAGCATCATATGCCTTGCTATTCCCTTAAAGAGTCTACAAAGTCTTATCATACCCCCACTAAGGATACGACTGGCAGAGAGCCACTCTGCCACTTACTTTGAAGTTTCTCTGAGCTAGGAACCTGGCTTCATTCATCTTTGTCTCTAGCGCTCTCTATGCTCAAAAATATTTGTTGAGAAAAATAAAAGGGGGTGGAGGAGAGGAGGAAAGACACAGAGAGAAGAGATGGGATGCTCTTCTGCAGGAATTTTCTCCAATCTACTTCCCCCAACCTCACCCATTGGTCTTTTGAACACATATGAAGTACCTACTGTGTACTGGGCGCTGACCTAGGTGAGGGATCCCCCAGGACAATGCCCAGTCATTGCCATCAGGGGCCACTTGTAGCGCATGTGGGCGGCGTCAGATTCCCAAGGGTCCTGATCAGCATTTATCTGAAGGGGGCAAAGGGAGAAAAGGGCTGGGACAGGTGTGGCTTCTATCAAGTGGCTGCTTGGTTGCTGGAAGAACAGTACGGAGCCAACATCTTGAATCACAAATATATGGGATCCTATTTTTGCTTTCAAGTATTACATTTTATTCGTTCTTTTTTGGCACAATGAATCAAGAATACACTGAGGGGCTTTTTGTGTCTGTTCTTTAAGGTGAGAGATCTTTGGCAAGACAGCAGAGCTTGTGCTGATGAGGATTACAAAAACCCACGATGGAGGGGGGTGATCGGAGGGGACAGCATTCACTCATCTTTTGGAACTGTTCTGTGGGGGTGTTAGCCTTAGAAAAGGAGTGGGGATAATGGTCCCGCGTGAGGATGCAGGGAAGGTGTTACAGTTATCCTCAGTAACAGGGCTCAGACACATCAAGGGGTTCCCTGGGCCAAATAACTGGGAAGGGTGGAACCAAGCTCTGAACAGTATCAGAATTCTTGGCCAGGATCTCCTCAGGAGTGGACTGAGCAATCAGTAAACTTTCTTTGCACCTGATGGAAAATCCAGAACTGTAAACCAAGAATCAAAGAATCTGAGAGAAAAAGAAAACTCAGGGCCGGCGCCATGGCTCACTTGGTTAATCCTCCACCTGCGGCACCAGCATCCCATATGGGTGCTGGGTTCTAATCCCGGTTGCTCCTCTTCCAGTCCAGCTCTCTGCTGTGGCCCGGGAGGGCAGTGGAGGATGACCCAGGTGCTTGGGCCCCTGCACTTGCATGGGAGACCAGGAGGAAGCACCTGGCTCCTGGCTTCAGATCAGCGCAGCGCCGGCCGTAGTGGCCATTTGGGGAGTGAACCAGCAGAAGGAAGACCTTTCTCTCTGTCTCTCCCTCTCACTGTCCATAACTCTACCTCTCAAATAAATAAATAAATAAAAGATCTTGAATTATCTAGGGTGCTTACATGCCACACAATCAGAAAATCACCCTCTTTCTTCTTTGTTTTCTCTCATATAGCCCTGATCTGATCAAACAATGGATTGCCAAGGGGCAGATTCCTAACCAGATGTTTCAGTTAAGTCAGGTCTGAGTGCCTTGGTTTGGTTAGCCTAGTAATTTTTAAAACTATGATTGTCTTTCAGTAAGGTATATGTAGTATAAAATATTTCCTCCTTTTACAGAAACTCTTATATTCAAAATACTAGAACAGAGGTTCCCCAGATATGTCCATGTGAGTATATTACCTTGGATGCAAAAAGTCTTGCATATGTGCTTAAATCAAGGATCTAGGCATAGGGAGATTATCTTGAATTTTCTGAGCCCAATGTAAACAGAAGAGTCCATACAAGTAAAAGAGGTAAAAAAAAAAAAAAAAGTGAAACACAACACAGAAAACAACTAACAGAGTGGAAAAGAGATCTGCCTTCAGATTCGGAGAAAATATTTTCAGTCCCTAGCAAGGAGTTAATATCCAGAATATGTAAGGAACTCAACTCTATGGAAAGAAAACAAACAATCCAATTAAGAAATGTACAAGGGACCTAAATAGATCTGTCTCAAAAGAAGAAATATGAATGGCTAAGGTACATGAGAAAGGACTAACAACACTAAATATTGAAACTACACTGAGATATTACCTAATGCCTATGAGAATGACTACAATGAAAAAGACAAAAATATAACAAATATTGGTGAAGATGTGGAGAAATGGGAACTCTTACACACTGTTGGTGTGAATGTAAATTATTACAGCCATTGTGGGCAGCAGTATGAAGGTTTCTCAAAAAAAAAATGAATAACAGACTTGCCTTGTGATCCAGTTATCCCACTTATGGGTATTTAATTGAAATCAGTATGTCAAAGACAAATCTCTGCTCCCTTGTTCATTGTTGGACTTTTCACAATCACCAAGAAATGCAATCAACTTAAGTGCGCACTAAAGGATGGGTGTCTAAAGAAAATGTGGTTTATATACCCAATGGACTCAGCTTTAAAAGGGAAGAAATTCTGGTGGCTGGTGTTGTGGTGTAACAGGTTAAGCTGCCACCTGCAATGCCAGCATATCAAATAGGTGCAGTTCAAGTAGTTCAAGTTTTGGCTGCTCCATTTCTGATCTAGCTTCCTGCTAATGCTCCTGGGAAAGCAACAGTAAATGACCCAAGACTTAGGGCCCCTCCATCCATGTTGGGAGACCCAGATGGAGATCCTGAATCCTGCTTTCAGCTTGGCCCAGGCCAGCCATTGCAGCCATTTAGGGAATGAATCAGTGGATAGAAGTTCTCTCTCTCTGTTTCCCACCTCCTTCTTCCTCTTTGTTACTCGGCCTTTCTAGTAAATCTTCTAAAAAGAAGAAATGCTGTCACTGTGACATGGGTGGAACTGGAAAAATAAGCTGAGGCACAAAAAAATAAATACCTCATGTTCTCAAAAAAAAAAAAAAAAAAAAAAAAAAAAAAAGAAAATTCAGGACGGAGAACATCCATCTTCAAGAATGGTTCACTGGCTTCTGTGTCATGTCCCTGTGGGTGCAAGGCCTGTGTGGATGGATGAGTAGAGATGAGTAGGAGCCATTATCTCCTGAGGCTCCAAAGCACACTGACTCCTGGGCCAAGGGCGCTGGGCATCCTGCTGTGGTCAATGTACAGAACTACAGAAAGCAGCAGGCCTCCGGGTGGAACTTGCTGCTGGCCAGGCTCTGGGTCACTGGAGCCTGCTCCCAGGACTGCCCTAGAGAGGTACAGTACATACCCTGAAGGGGAAGAATCTTGATTGGCCAAAGACAGAAAGGCTGATCTGCACATTAAGCTGATTTCATGTTGTTAAACACACACACACACACACACACACACACACGCAGACACAAGCCTAATCCAGCCTGTCATCCCTTTGATTCTGATATATCAGTGTGCCATTAATCTTTGCTGACAGATCTGGCCTCTCCATAGCAGTGTTGCTGGGGACGCCTAGAGCAAAGCTCACCATGTAGACACAATATACAGGTCTGTGACCTCTTTCTGTCAATGTCTGGTAGGATCGATGGGATGTGTGGTTATCATCCGGATGTTTTCAAGTGCCTCTATTTCCAGCAGAAGAAAAAGTTTAATCATTTAGGTTTGATTTAATTCTCCCCAAGGGAGTACTTTACGGTGAAAAGGAAACAGATCTCTTCTCATTTCTGCAACTCCCAGCACAGCTGCAAAGAACCCCTCAGGTAGAATATGGCGCGAGGCAGGAAGTGCTGACTGGAGCAGCTGCTTCCTGCTAAACATCTCCACCTCCGCCTTGCTTAACTATGAACCCAAGCTATGGATTCCACACGTAGTTAGGAGTCTGCTGCCTTCTGGTTGACACTCCAGCCAACCCACTGGAGGCAAAGGGGACTGTGGAGGCAGTGGTGCTGCACTGAAATGGGCATAGCCACAGGGTTCTAAGCTGACCATGAATAGAGAGCAGAGGGTTGAGCTTGCCAGAAAGTTCTCTTACTCTCCTGCTGACTTAGTTCACTCCAAAAGGATGCACCTTCTGCTGTCCAGTAGTAAAAATGAAACTGAAATTCATTTGAGAAGGCTATCATAAATCAGGTTTACATCGGGGATACAAAAGAGCCTATGCCCTAAAAGAGAGGTTTGTGACTTGGCCAAATCAATGCATTTTGGATTCATTAGCAGTTAGTTAAAATAACAGCTTTTGTGATACTGCCAGGTCTTGCCAAATGCACGCTGGGTGTCAGCTGGAGAAGATCCTTTTGTTTGTGCAGACATTGGTGAGAATGTCAGGGCCTTTCATTGAGGCCCAGGCCTGTAAATGAACCCAGTCATGGATACACATGGGAATCTGTAAAATCAAATTCACAGCCGCCTTCTTTCTAACTCTAAAGTGAGAACAATACTCAGAATCCTTTCCTAACTCAATGTCATGCTTATCCTAGGTTTCAAAAATTTAATTAAGTCAGTTAGTTTGCTTATTGGTAAAGGGCAAATGACTTTCAGCTATATATGAAACTTTTTTTGTTTATCAGTAACAATCTTCTAACATTTAAAAACAATGTTCTCAAACCACTTAATAATTTCATTTCTTATATATCTCCAAAAACTATAATTAAAAGCAGATTAAATTACATTCTGTGGGTAAAACTAACTATGATTTAAAAATCCCTAAAAGTTTATAGGTATATAACTTTTAAGTATATTAATATTGTATCAACCTAATTGTCCTTTATTT
This sequence comes from Oryctolagus cuniculus, assembly GCF_964237555.1. NCBI lineage: Eukaryota > Metazoa > Chordata > Mammalia > Lagomorpha > Leporidae > Oryctolagus > Oryctolagus cuniculus. Next base: position 71,178,355 of record NC_091443.1, read on the forward strand.
TGGCTCATCTAATTTACAAACATGATTTCTGAAGTTTAACAGTATTTGTAATGGCAATGTCCAAAGCAGTTTTGGCTGAGTAAGGTACTATTTGTTGAACAAAAATGTAGTTGTTTGTGCAAGTTTAAACATTTCACAAGGCCAGCTGAGTTCATTTCAACCCTACTTACAAAATACTTATTGGCACATGAAATGGCTGGGGAGAGACAAGACATTTTCAAGCTTCTGAGGGATTTACACGACCAGATTCTTCAACTATTGAGAGTCAGATTTAAAGATCACAGACAATTGAAAATACAGGTTTAAATCTCAGGATTAAAAAGAGTTTTGACAAGGGGACTATTTACAATGGAACAATGAGGAAAATGTTTTGTTACAGTCGGAAACATGGAAAATATGCTGTTCAAAATCGTTGGCTCTGGAATAAATAAAATCCAGACTTAGACTATTAACAATATCAAAGTGATCCACTCTGTGCCAACCGCATTTTATTCTGTTGTTTGTTATAAAGAAAATCCATTATTGAATGTAATGCAGTTCTGGTCAAATTATCAAAGAGATTTTCCGTATGCAAACTGCAGTTTACCATATGCTGAATATTCTTCTGTAACAATTTTAATACACTTCTATAACAAAACCATAGCACAGGGTTAGAAGGAAATTTTGAGTCATATTTTGACCTCCTACCCAAGGCACAAATCACTTCAGTAATAGTCCTTCACTCATCTCTACTGAGCATCTATTATGAGCAAATTTTTTTTTGGATGGCAAAACAAGAGACACAAAAAACATCCAGAATGTTTATGGCTCATTAGGCAAGGTAAAGCATTCTTGTCCAATGGCTGCCATTAAGCCTAGTCTGAAACTCCTGTAGCTTGTGAAGGGAGCTCATCAGATTGCAAGGAAATCCATTCTCTCAGCAAGATGCTAAATAATTAGGATGGTATCAACTATAGGCTTATGCCAACTGACCCTGGTTTTGGCTTCTGGAATAATATGGAATATACCCACTCCACTTTCTTCAGCCTAACACTTCAAAGATCTTGAAAGGACTTTCCTGGGTCCTGTTTAGTTTTCTTCCCCCTTTTATGCAGCAATCTTATTTCACCTTATTTTTACTACCACACAGTGCCTTATTGCCCTTAGGGATTCCAAAAATTATTTCTTGTCAACCGAATGAGTTAAGTTGCCAAATAACCAATACTGTATTTAAAATAAAACAGTGTTTTCAAATTATGAATTCAGAAACTAAGAGTTTTAACATCCAATTGGATTAAATTTGGGATCATTACTTTGTGATTAGACAACTACTGACAAACAGATGTTTACTGGGAAAGACAGAACACCTAAAGCTTGCCAACACTACATGTTAGAGAAGGGGGCTTGACAAATCTTTTGTAAAAATTTCATGTGCTCTAAGGCAATGGCAGAATTGATATTTCAAATATTTAAATGTGGGAGTTAATTGGGTCATGTATTAGAAAGGATAATACAATCTAAATTCCTTACTTGCAAATCAAGTGAATGATATCAGCGCCCTACTATCTTTAATGAATAAAACAAGGGACTTTCTCAGAGAGGTTAAATCTTCATCTAGCATTATACATTTGGCACCTTTATAAACCATACATAACAGATCCAGGATAATTTCAATTCAGGAGACTTTATTTAGCCTCCAGAATGGCCCCTCCAACCCCAAATCCATGCAAGAACACCAAGCCAAGGGGTAAACTAAAAAAAAGAAGAGATTGTTTTATTGTGACATTTAGGACATTGACCCCCTGCTGGCAGGAATGACCGGGAGTAGTGACATATTGCACATGCCGTGTGAAGGATGCACTGGTAATCCTTGGCCGCTCAGGCTGTTTCCTGGTCCTCCCAGACCCCAATGCACGTGTGGGCCCGTCACAGAAATCTCATTACCACTTGGTGTATACATTTAACAAGTCTTTGGTCTTAATAAGCACCATTACAAACCCTCACATTAAGGGCATTATTATTCTAGTTTATAAATGTTTCAATGATAAAAAATAGCACGATTACAGTATACACACACTTAATTTACATGTAATGTATTATACTCATAACTGAGATAAGCTACTGAACTAACTTTGGTTGACTGAATGAATGAAGTATTTGAACTGAATACTTGAAATTTGGTTTCTAAGTTGTGTAAATAGTACAGTGCATTTATAAATCTAGTTTGACAATTTACTAGCACCAAATAGATATTATAAATGGCCAACCTAGTACTTGTACTTGGAGAAGCAAAGTTTAAAAATTTGAAAAAAATAAAATAGTCCATCAGTTAAAAGCACATTCCTGTACACTTGCTGAAGAATGGCATGTCAGCATGAATGGCCAACCCCCAATGAGAATACATATCCCAGTTTTCAAGAATCAACACATATGACAAGGTAGCATAGCTACACACACAAGAAGCCTGAGAAAGTGGTTGTTTTGAGCGAGGGTAGTCACCTGTACCTTGATTTTGCAATACAAGAATAGTGCTTATTTATACAAATTTACTTGGTGAAAGATTGTACCTATGATATGAAGATTCTGATTTGGGGAAAACAGTTTTACCTATCTATATTTGTTTTTATTTTAATTATTTGGTCTCTGGATGGTGAATTAATGAAGCAAAATCTGAATTTTCATCTTCAGATTATCACCCAGTTCACCACTGAGGTAGTCTTTGTCATATTTGTCTTCTAGCTGGTTGAGTTCTTTCTTTTTATAAAGTGGAGTACTACTGATTTGTAATGAATAGGTTCCAGCCACTGGCTTCTTCTTTGTGAAGTGGAGGTAGCTGATCCCTTCCTTTTGGTTGATTTTAAAGAAGCCATCTTCATTTCCAGATTCAATCAAGTATCTGTTGTGATTCGTCAGCGTCGTAAGCGCTGGAAGGAGTTCTAGGATTCGGACCTTGTTGCTGACATGAGAAATATTGAAAGCAAAGGTGGCTGTCTTCTCAGCATCCCAGCTTGCAAGACTCACATTGGCTTCTGTCTCAGACTGATCCTGGAAAGACGTAAGACGATGTGTTAAATACAATGAAGTGTGCCACCTAGTCCTCTCGTAAGTGACTCCCATCTCAGACTAACACAACTTTCTGCCCATGTTGTGTGTATACTTTGTTGAAAAATGCCCTTGATAAAACTGATAAAACGTTCTTGATTTGTAGCCATTCTACTTAATAAAGTTCTGCTTAAAAAATTAAAAAAAGCAGTTATTGACAATTACAAAAAAGGAAAAATCACATTCACAAAGCACTCTGTTTAAATGTTTTTAAAGTGGCATATACTCATAACATTTTAAAATATTAAACTGATGTCAAGAAGAAAGGTTGAAATCACTTATATGAGTATTTGGATGCACTGGGTCTCAAAGTGGAGGTCCAAGAACCACACAGTGAGCATCACCTGGGAATTTATTAGAAATGCAAATTGCAACGCCCCACCCCAGGCCCCCTGAATCAGAAACCCTGGGGAGTGTCTCCCAGAGCTCCACTTTAGTAAGCCTCCCAGGTGTTTCTCAAATTTGAGACCCAGTACTTTAACAGATTGTTTTCTTTCCAAAGACTAATCTCATTCCCCAGCCACTGCAGATGGGTTGCAGCACCGATTCTACGTACGAACCAACCGGTCCCTTTCAATTTGGTTCACTGATACAAAACCATCCCCTCCTGAGGACACACCCATGAGCTTATTTCCTGATGGGGATGATCTCAATGCTTTTCACCTGGCTTCCTGCTTGCCTCCCTGGGACCACATGTGCTGGATTCTACAGGCCTGCAGCCAGAGGTCTGGGTGAATATCCGTGCACTTCGGAGTTGACGGAAAGGCTGCAGCAGCCGTAGGCAAAGCCAACCAGGCTGCTCCAGCTCCATGTTATTTTTGTCTACAATCCAAGTTCCCTCACACTCCACATGGCTCTTTTCAGTAGAGCAGCCTCTAGCTTTCAGAACTTGGCGTCCTTGTGGAGGGAGCACTATGTCACTCTGCTGTTCTGCCCACTCGCTGTCCTGGATCTCAGACCTTGTCCTTCCAGCAGACTTTGGGTGGGTGTTGGACTTGCTTTTTGGCGAGACAGAGGAAATGAGCAAGTATGTAAAAACCTTCGGATGGCCACTCCCTAAGAGAAGCAAGAAACTCCAGAAAGCCCCGCAGCATCTTGTAAAATGCAGCCTTGAGTTCAGAGAATGTCTGGATTTTCTCCCTGGGGAGATTTTTCACACTTTGAAACATCCTTGGGGGAAGCCACAGGAATCTGGAAGGCTTTTCCCCAATAGGAGACACAGAAGAAACCACCTTCTGACCTACCTCAACAGTGGAGGCGTCTGTTGCATTTGTGCTTCTCCGCTTCCTGCCCCGTTTGGGGTAGCCATTGATCTTACACTCGTAACAAGCCTCTGGGGAGAGGGAATTGTCATCCATCTCACCACTGACAGGTGGCTCCGGGCCTCCTCGGCCCATGCCCATTCCAGAAACACAGTGCCTGCGGGCAGAAAAGGAGTGGAGACTTTTTTCATTAGGGTCTGGACACGGGGAAGGTGATGCAAGAGTTCTGCTCAATTGTGGCAGTGGGCGACACTCGGCTTTTGGTTGTTTTTCTGTTCACCGGATGATCAATTCTGACAACCACCTCGAGGTCCTTCGTGCTTAGCCTCTCACTCTCAGTTCCCTGGGTTCACTGATTTCTTTCTGCTCTCTCTCAAGACCCTGTTTTGCAAAGTTACCTGCCCCTTCGTTGCTCAAAACTAACGCAGCAGGCGTTTTTCAGTACTTCGGTTGGGGGTGGGGAGGAGAAAGCCGATGTGCTTTGAAAGGCAAAACAAAAATATCTTCCTCCTATGAAGCAGGCTCCACCAGAGGGAGCTAGATGTGAGGCATCCCTGTTTCCTCTCTTGTCCTCTTCCACTCCCACCAGGATTCCCTCACTCAACCTTCTGAACAACTGCTCCTATTCTTCTGCTCCTTCACTTTTGCTGACCCTACTCAGGACAGGAAGAAAGCTCTTGGTGCTAACTGAGGGTTGATTGAGTAACAAATGGCAAAGACATGTGATATAGAAAATGCACGTATCAGAGCCTGCCCAACTGTGGGAAATTGTTTCAAGTCATTCAAAACCACTAGGGCCATTGGCTCTGACTCATACAAAGCCGGATAAACAAACCCATGCCCAGGAGAGAACTAGTTCAGCTGTTTTTCTTCGCCTTTCAGGTATCAAAGCCAAGTAACGGAGTGAGGCTTGCATGTTTCACAAGTATCTTGTTTTGTTATTCTGCTTACTATTTCAGAGGCCGTTTGCACTCTGTATTTATCGGCTCGCTTTTCCAAATGTGTTGAAACATTTGAATGATCCTAAAAGAATCTTATTTGGGGGTAGAGTCTACTCTAGTGACTCATACAGAGAACAAAATTGTTATAAAATATGGGTAGATTTCTACTAATGGGTCATAATGTGGACCCAATATTATTTCACGATTTTTCTGTATTGGCTGACCTACTCTTTAACATCCATGGTCTTGTATGCCCTTGGGGTTCAAAATGTAATGCTGACGAGCACAACACTTGTTGTAATTCATAGCAATGTATGGATTCCTGCCCTCTTCCCCAATTTTCTCAGAGTCTGACACAGTTCCTTTCCTCCTTTATCTTATAGAATGAAACATGTAGAGACAGTAACATGGACGAACTGACAAGTGTTCACACTGTGTGAGTTTGTATGTGTGTGTGCACATCCATCCGCATAGTGATTAAATTACCTGGAGGTAAACCTCAAATTTGCAGGCTCCAGTTCCCCTCTCAGAACTTCTTTCCAGTATTTTCATCTCCCAGGAGCACCTCTTATAAGAAGTGTGACTACAGAACCCACTGGCCAAAAGCCAATTTGCAGTGTCACAATTTTTGCTGGGAAACCGGTTCTGGCATGAAACTATGAAGAAGTCAACTGAGAACCAGACACTAACATCTGGGAATTTGTGTCCTGTTGGCATTCCGTATGCTTCTCATGAAATATTCTTTTACCCTCAAGTTTATACAGTCCCAAAAATGAATCACTTGATGTTTGTGTGTCAAGAGATCAAAGATCACTCAGTTGATAATCTGGCGTAAGTGTGTATGTGTGTCCAGACTAACTTAGCAAGGAAAAGCACCCAGGCTTTGAGGATTCACCATAAAATTTTTAAATCGAGTAAAATGAAAATATTCTTTCCCTGCTCCAACTCTCACATATACATCATATAGTATGGTGAAGTGTTCTACCTGGAAAATGCAGTAATTATTTCAATTCTCATATTTAATGCTTTTTTTGGTAATGTTTAATGCAAATTCAACTCTGAAATGTAAAATATATCTTAAAACTCCGAAGAACCTCCAGTTAAAAGGTATCTCTTTGATTTAGCCAGATGGGAGCTGGACAAGAAGGTGTTTTAAGTCGAGATAGAATCTTGCCTGTCTCAGGAGAAGGATGGACCAACAGGTACACAGTGAGCCCAGCTGTGTCATGAGTTGGTAGAGAGATGAATCACTTCCCAACAAGATGTGGGGATCAAGGGAGTGAGATACTGAAGTCATATAGCAGTACTCAGTATTTACAATGCAGTTTCAATATTTTGTTTGATTACCTATGAATTTCCAGAAATCAAGATGATCCCTTTTCAAATAAAATGACCTGAAACCTTTGCAGAACTAACTGAAATTATAAAGAGTACTGTTCTTTTTTACTAGGACAGGTACATTTGAGTTCAATATACTTAATTATATTATGAATGAGAAACTCTCTAAACACGACCAGGAAAAGTACTGCTTACTTACCCTTGGCCAATTCGGAAGTAACCAGGTGGACAGCCACACAGGTAGCCGCCCTCGGTGTTGGAACACCCGTAGCTGCAGGGGGCCTGTGAAGAGCCACATTCATTGATGTCTTGGCATCCTCCACTGAACTGTTCATACTGGAAGCCAGCAGGACACATACACTTGTAGCTCCCCAAGGTGTTGTGACAGGAGGCTCCTCCACAAATGTGAGCACTGAGGCATTCATTTTCATCTGCAGAGAAAACAGAGCACTACATGTGTGACACCAGCCAGATGTCTTATTTAAAGATTGAATGATGTGAAAGGCAGCCTTAAAGACAGAGAGAGAGAGAGAGGGCGATTGATCTTCCATCTGCTGGTTCACTCCCCAAATAGCCACAATAGCCAGGGCTGGGCCAGGCCAAAGCTAGGAGCCTGGAGCTCCATCTGGGCCTCCCACGAGGGTGGAAGGAGCCCACGCACTTGAGCCACCTTCCACTGCCAGACACATGAGCAGAGCTGGATTGGAGTGGAGCGGCTGGAGTGGGAACTGGTGCTCATACGGTAGGCCAGTGTCACAAGCAGTGGCTTAACCTGCTGTGCCACAGTGCCAGCCCCTGGCAGGGATTTCTAATGAGGAGACAGGGTCATGCCACTTGTGGCTGGCCAGCTGGCCTGCAGCTTGGCTCTCAGCAAGGGAAGGTGGGCAGAGGTGGCTGGAATAGGAAGAGGAGCAGCAGAGAAACATGTGGAAATGGATGTGGCCAGTTGCCATGTTGTGACTAAACGTGGCAGATGAGGTCAAGTGCACCAGGTGGAGAGCATTAGAGGATGGCATTTGATGATCAGCAGACTCCAGTTCTCACTGGGAGCCAACATTGGTGTGTTCTGTGGCACGGGTTCAGGGTTCAGGGTGGGAGAGAGGGAAACGAGCGGTTGCCTGTGCCCCGCTTCACTTGTGCCAGCGATGGGACAGATATCTCCAAAGCAGGGACCACCTATCTCCTGGAGGCTGCTAGCGCTGTCTTCTTTTTGTCAGGATGTGTGGGTCTGGCAAGGGCTGAGGTCCTGCAGGAAGTGTCTGTCCCACTTGGACTTCCTTTCGAAAAATCAGCAAAAGCCCTCAGGTGCTTGTTCTTGGAGATGAATAGTACCTTCTGGTATGTCTGTTCCCATCTCTGAATGCACCCCTGCTCCCCCGCCCCTTATCCAAACCAGCCTGCTGCCCAGAGCGTCTGAGCCATGTCTAAAGCTAAGTGCGGCTGGAAGAGATTTTGTGCAGACTTCACGAGCAATAATTGAGGAAAACCCACAAGAGAGACAGATGCTGCAGGACTGGCTACCCACAGGGACCTGCCAAGTCTGACAGTAAGGAGCAGGGGAAAGAAGTCCAACTTTAAAACAGCTACTCAAAGGGAGAAAACTGAAGTTTCTCATTATTTCCAATTTATTTCTTGAAATATCTAATAGATTTGCGTAGACCTGCATTGAGAGAGCAGGTTGAAAACTCGCTAAGATAGTTCGCATTGCTGTGGCCATATTCAGGCCTGTGTTCACTGGAGTCCAATGGGGCTGGCCTTTGCTCAGTGAATACCTACTTGTATGGATGAGAAGAAAGGAAAGGAGGGGAAGTTTAATAGACACGCACCGTGTGATGGACAGGGTGTAGGCATTTCACATTCCCTTACTGGACCTGCCTAGCCATCCTGGGAGGTAGGAACTGTATTCCCCATTCTACAGAGGAGCAGAGTGAGGTTCAGAATGCGTCTCCACCATCTCACAGCCAGCAGCGGTAGGGCACAGATTCATAGCCAGGTCTCTCTGACTGCAAAAGCCTCGTGCTTTGCTTTATACCACAGGATCTCTCAGTAGACTCACCCCAGCCAAATGGGTGCTTCTTTTTCCTGTATTTAGTTTTACCTTCTTTGCAGAGACAAATTCATTTGGAAAGAAAAAAAAAGGTTCTAAAAAAAGTTTGTTTTTTATTCCTGTTATTATTTTTTTTAATATTTACTTTATTTGAAAGGCAGAGGCAAGGTGAGAGAGAAAGAGGTCTTCCATCTGCTGGTTCACTCCCCAGATGGCCACAATGGCCGGAGCTGTGCTGATCCAAAGCCAGGAGCCAGGAGCTTCTTCCAGTTCTCCCACATGGGTGCAGGGGCCCAAGGACTCGGGACATAGCAGAGAGCTGGATCAGAAGTAGAGCAGCTAGGACTAGAACTGGTGCCCATATGGGATGCCAGCAGCGCAGGCGGAGGATTAACCTACTATGCCACAGTGCCGGCCTTCTTAGTTTTAAATTAGAAAACAAGTGGGGAAACGTTGGTGAGGGCAGGTTAGTTGCTTATCCAGATTTAGTGTGTATGTTTGTATTTTCTTCTGTCTTTCCTGTCTTGCCTCGAGCTTCTTGTCTGTGACCTTAACTGCCTATTTAAAGATCGTCTATATCAAGGGCTCTCAAGCCCTCCTCCAAGATCACTTAGGCTCCAGGGTTCCCAAAAGAGAAATAACTATGTATGCTGTTGTCTGTGTTCTCTTCCTTTTATTTTAAATTAGGAATGGAGAATGCGGTAGAAACCAATGGAGAGGGCACAAGCCCTCTGTCAAAGACAGGAGAGCTGTGGGTATTACTTGAGTGGGGAAACACCCCCTGGGCTGGGTGTCTTCTTGCCCCCCGCATGTGTCCCCTCCACGCTCTGCACCTGCACTTGGCCCTGGGAGGCAGAGCTGTGTAGGGCATCAGCACCTCTACTCCCTTGCCCCCTGCTCTCAGTTGGGCTCAGTGCTCTGTTTCCTGCTGATATCTGGACTAGTAAAACCAACAAGGTGGGGGTAGATGAAAGGGAAGAACTGCCAATAATGTTGGATTTACTCTGCTTTTATCCATAAGGCAGAAATGGACCAATGGTTAGAGAAGTTAGAAGGAGGAAAAATTTAGAAAAAGACATTTCTAAGGATTAAAGCTGTCTATAGATTGGGCAATCTTGGGCAATTTCAAGCCAAACTGGGATACTCAGGGAGGCTGAGGAGGGATTTAGATAATCTAGAGGACAGACTGGACAGTCCCTGAGGGTCTTTGCAACTTTGAACTTTGACCTGTATTACTGTAAATATCCATTCTGCTCAGAAACTCTCCCCCTCCCTTGTCACTGTGTTTTATTTTACTTGTTTGTTTCCTCCCTGAATTTAATAGAGTTTAAATTAAACTTGCTTATCTGGGTTTGAGAGGTGAGGTAGACTGGAGCACAGATGAAGAAACTGGCAGGTACTCAGGGCTCACACTTTGACAATAGTATGTTTGTGCACTCATTCTTTTTATCAGTACACAAACACCGCACTTTAATTACCATCTCTTGTATTTTCCTGACCTTTTTCATCCTGTGCACCCTGAAGCAAATGGCTTCACAAAACTTTTGGTTATTTATTTATTTTTTCGATATTCCAAAAATATTTGTTTTATTCTTCCACTTGGACTTAAATGGGTGTTTTTTTTCTTTTAATAAGAAGAGATAATTCTAATTCTGTAAAAATAGCATTAAAATCTTTGAAAACTGTTTCTGAAAAGCAGATTGAAATCTACCACCCTGTTCTCTAAAACTGAAGGCTCCAGCCTCTGGCTGGCACGGTGTGTGTTAGCTTTGGTGTTATAGGAGTACAAACTGGGATGTTCCCAAATGTAGGATGAGCTTTCTTTTGCTAATTTTCTTTAGGGCAATGTGGTTGACTCCAGCTGGACGGCATGGTGGCGTAATGGGCTAAGTCGACACCTGTGATGCTGGCATCCCATATGGGCACCAGTTCGAGTCCTGGCTGCTCTACTTCTGATCAAGCTCCCTGACAATGTGCCTGGGAAAACAGCAGATGATGGTCCAAGTCTTTGGGCCCCTGCACCCACGTGGGAGACATGGAAGAAGCTCCTGGATCCTGGCTTCAGACCAACTCTGGCCATTGAGGCTATTTGGGGAGTGAACCGGCAGATGGAAGACCTCTCTCTGTAACTCTGCCTTTCAAATCAATGAAAAATAAATCTTAAAAAAAAAAAAAAAAGTGGCTGACTCCAACTATAACCCAAGGCTTTCCTAAACCCAGCTATCCTGGAAGACTGAAATTCGGACTGCCCAGGACTTAGAGTCCCAGGGGGGAAGGTGATTCCAAGGAATCTACTCTGCTTTGATGGCTCTGGAGAAGTCATTCCAGCTCAGAGCAGTGATCATTCTGGATTACTCTAATTCTCAAGGTTTATGAGGCCCATATGGCATTTGGGGTCCTGAAGAATCCCAAACTCTTCTGACTTCTTAATGAACTTATTCTGGAACATTCAACCAGATGATTTTCACAGGAGCAAGGTGGTCTCTACAGGAAACCAGGGTATGGCCTACCCCTCTCTGTTATCCCTGGACTAAAATAGGAAGAAGAGTATAAGGTTCAGGAGAGATACACCTTTTTTCCTTCATCATTTACCCCCGTGGCTCCAGCTTCATTAAAGGGACCTACACAATGCAGACACACAGGCTCATATGCTGGGTACCGAGTCAACAAATCTCACTCTGGAAGTTTTATGAATAATGTCAGATACTGATGATTAAGATCAAAGCCCTGAGTTGATAATGGACGAAGACATTTTTACCAATACCAGCTAGCACAACCAGAGAGTTGTAGAGCCTAAACTCTATCTGTGGGGTTACTATAGCCAATCCTACATAGCCATGTCTTAAACAGAGTCCAACTAGACAAGACATGCAATACTAATAAACAAGAACCAACAAATGTGCTGGTTGAATGAATGCAGAACATTCACCCAGGGAGCAGTAATTCTTTGAATTTTCAACTAAAGACTCTGCACCCAAGGGTATGGCAGCCAGAACAACAGGTCACCCAAAACCAGTATTGCAGCTGTGCTCAGCCAATGATCTCTGGATGAAAACACAAGTGAACATGACTACTGAAAGACAGTCCTAAATCAGGAAACTCAGAGCCTTGGTTGGGTTCTCCTTCCAGGCATGTCACAGAAACAGCAGCCCTGGATGTATTACTTCCCTTTCGGGGTTTCTGGGTCCTCATCAGTGACTTACGGGGCTTCCACTCTATCATCTTTCTGATGTCCCTTCAAATGTACAAATTCTTGTTTCTCTGCTGTGCATCAGGAGCTGTTTTCCCCATAACATTTTCAAGTCAAAGATGACATGACTTCGATCTAGGAAGGGTCGGCTGATCTCCCTTCATTCAGCAATCCTGAAACAACCTGCTGTGTGTGCTGCTCACTCTCTACCCCAACGATGTGTAGAGCCGAACAGAACCACATCAGGCCAAAAGCGGCTCAAAACAACCTCTGGGTGGCCAATAATTTTCAGTCAGAAGCAGGGCTCTGTTAGCCCCTGATGTGGACAGGATTCAGGTGTGGGCTGATGTCTAGCAAGGTCAGGGAATACTGGAGATGAAGGAATTCTAAAAGGATTTCATTTCAGGTGCTCTCAATGCAAATTTACCATGATTTTTTTTTTTTTTTTTTTTTTTAGTTTGCTAACTTGTGAAGATTGTTGCTTCCCCCTACTTTCAACAAGGTTAGGGCAATTTTCAATTAGTAGTTGTTGCTTCAATAATCAATTTAAAGTTTCAGAAAGAAAGCAGCGCATTTTGACTGCCAGGTGCTGAGCGCCTTGTTAAGTAGAAGGAGCTACTTGCCGACACACTGGTTCCACTGGTAGTGCTGCAGGTAGCCCTGGGGGCAGCTGCATCGGTAGCCCCCGATGATGTTCTGGCAGCCATGTTGGCAGCGGTGGTTGCCTTCACACTCATCCACATCTGAAAACGAAGCAGAGTTTCCTTTAGGCCAAGTCATCACTTGTGTCCAAGGCAGTCTGTGAAGCCACACTTACCTACCTGACGAGATGAAAGGTAATTCTAGCAGGAAATCTGACCTTTGAACATGGTCAAAACTTTAAATGATTTATTCTTTGGCTAAGTGAGAGGGGAAGAACACTCAGATGCCTGGTAAAGACTACAGATCAAAATGGTAAGGAGGTAAGTGCTAAGCACAAGGCACCCTAGGGGATAGCTCTGTAAGTTGCTTATTTGCATAGAAACCAAGAGGTGTCGATGCAAAACCAAAATTCTAACAATATCATTTAAACTTTTAATGATGTTTTATCAGAAGAATCATTCCTCATATGTTTAGGCCACATTTGGGAAATTCACAGATGGCTTTGAAACCAATGGCCTAGAATCAAGCTATTTTTCTTGACTTGAGTTATTCCCTCTTATATTAAATTAACAACTGAGTAGGAAAAGCCCTGCTGTACTTAGCAAAGGCATGTGTTATAGACACAAGCAAGACACAATAAAAGACAAATCTCTAAGACAGCAGACCCATGGAAACCAGGTGAAATATTCCCCGCCTTTAGTTGGGGTTCCTGCTGCGCTGAGTTTGGGTATCTCACAGAGGAGGAGGACAGAGCTGACAGCTGCATAGGCTGCCTCCTGGGGAGCCCGCCAGCTGCATCACAGCCAAAGGCTGCACCCACCTTCACAGCTGGCACCACTCTGGTCAAGTGAGAAACCCCGCTGGCATTCGCAGGTGAAGCTTCCTGGAGTGTTCTGGCAGATGCCCTTGGAGCCGCACAGGTTGATGTCCGAGGTGCACTCATTGTTATCTGTAAGAAGCGGTGGGGCAGGGAGGAGGAGAGGTTACAAGTCCTTAAAGTGAGAAGGACGAACTCAAAAAGGCCACAGGAGGCCAGCAGGGATGCACGTGCACACACACACTTCCGCACACCTCTTTCTGAGTTTTAGGTTTATCCCGACAGCAGAGCAAACAAGACAATCCCCTAAAACAACAGCTACACTCCAGACAGGGTGTGTTTGTCTGCCACTCACCGATGCAGGCGGTGTGGTGCTGGGTAAAGCCGGGAGGACATTTGCACGTGAAGCCGCCGATGGTGTTCACACACAGGAACTGGCAGTTGTGCTGCTTTGTGGCACACTCATCAAGATCTAGGAGGAAACGCGAGGTGGGCATCTGAGCCGCTGACCACTCAGGCAGAGAAACCACCTTAGGAAGCAGCTCAAAGCCATTTCCACGTCTCACAGGCCCCTGGCCATGGCAGCAAAGGGCTGTGAGGAACGTGGAGGGTGTGGGGTTGCAAGATAGTGGGAAGTATCCTTATGTTCTTAAAGCTGTATATATGAAATATAAGAAATCTGTTCTTTTCATATAAATAAAGAAATTTAATAAAAAAGATCAAAGGAGGGCTCAATTTAGAAAAAAAGTGGCTCTGTGGGATTCAAGGAAAATTCAATTCCTTTTATGTAGAAAAATAGAGGAATTTCTCAACAAAGGACATTTCAAGTACATTATAATAAAATTCTAAACAAATTATAAAGAAATAAAAGATTAGCATTCTGAAAAATTTTCCAGAGCATTGAAAAGATCTATTTAAGTTGAAATATAAGTGATGTTGAGGATGAAATGAATTTGTATGCTTAGTCCCCTTCTGTTTGCTATTTTCACTCTATTCCAGTGAGGCAGCCCAAGAACAAATCTGCCTTCTTTAGTTAGAGATTCTCCTCTGGATAAAACAAAATCGAGCAATCAGGAAGCAAACAAAGGGAAGAGAAACCTCACTAATAAGCTAACAGCACTTTTTAAAAACGCACCTACAATATGTATCCAACATTGTCTTCTGCATTTCAACGAAATCCCCCACGGTGCCAGGTCCATTCCTCATAGCCTGACTTCTAGGATCCTTCTCAACTCCCGTGTTCATGAAGAATAGTCAGACACAAAGTGTGTGCTAGCCGTTCCTCGAGTTTTCACGATAATTTTTAGATCACTCTGTACGAGGAATGTTTCCTTCCGTGTCTGCTTTTATCACAAGCACAGCAACCAGGCACCCACCATTCACAGCTGTGTTGGCGCTACAGACAAGGCTGTTTTTCTGTGTTTGCTTCCACTCCGCAGAGCTAGTTCCTGGCTGCAGTAGCCTCTGGAGTGGATCAAGACTGAGAACACCTCCCCGTTTTTGTCCCAGAGCTGACTTCTCTTAAAACGCAGTCCCTCCTACGCTCTTTCCACTACTGAGGAGTTCTGAGGGTCCATGGTAGAGCCCCTCGACCACGCAGTGAGCTCTGCTGGTGCATCAGCACATACTTGCGGAGGCTCACTTGCAAACAGGGAGGGGAGACGACCCAGTGACAATGCTCTTTCCTGAGAACATCACCTTAGGAAGAGCAGCACTTGCCATTCTCACCCCCCGGGATGTCTTTTCTCCCCTCCTCTCTTCTCTGGTTCTTACCCAGCTCACAGGGGTAGTGCTGGTTCCACATTCCTCCCAGGGCCAGCCCTCCAGCCTGTTTCCTCTCGGTTTTAATCGTACACACGTCTGAACTAGTCATTTTGATATTAGGCACATATGCCAAGTATGTGGGAGAATTTAGACCTTATGTTAAAAGTAGGAGAAAGGGACCTTTGTGGTAGAAGGATGTATAAAAATCATATAGTTGCTTTTAGCATTCCTAAAACCATAAAGACAGCATTATTAATGCTTTTTATAAATTGTGAAATTTATAAATTATGACTTTCATCAAATGTACTCTATATTTAATTTCCATTTTTCATCTCCTAACTGCTAGAAACTTTTTTGAATTTTTGCCTCCACAGGTTACAAAACTACTATAAATTTGTTCGTTACAGATAACTTGAGGATACTTCAAAAGGATCATAGAAAAATATAATAGAAAAAGGTTTATTTTGGTGCCAAAATTTTTTAAATCCACACAGAGCTTTTTCATAATACATATTTTCCATGAACTTTTTGAAGTACTCTTGTGTACGTAACAAGAAATATGTTATCCCCTCGATCTCGTTCTTCATTTCCATGAATGAATTCAGGACTGCGTTGTAGCCCCACAGTGCCTAGAGCTTCCTGGGGCCTACAGATGAGCAGTGGGTTCCATGTTTGAGAGGAACAAAGCTGTGAGTAACTCTTCTTTTAAGACAATTAGAAGTTCTGAGTAGCTCTCTCAGCTTCCTCTCCCCAGAGGGCAGGATGATGCTGGATCTGGGCTGCACACAGCGCCATTCGCTGTACTCACCTCTCCCTCTCCGCCTTGTAGACACAGGAAGGAGTTGAGGGCCTGCCTTCTAGTGCTCTCCACTCCATTCCAGCACATCCTTTGCCTCCCCTGTCAGGTTTATGGCAGAGGAAGTAACTCTTGTTCTGCCCTGTGGTCTACCTTTCTTTCTCCGAATTCTCAGTCTCCAAATTATCTTCATTCATGGGGCTATTCACTCAATGTGACGTTCTTGTACAGGAGTAAATTTGTACCAAAAGAATTTTGCAAAGGATCACTTCTGGCTGAGAAGAGATTTCCACCTAGGTAGTGCTGTTTCCTCATTCCGTGTGATGTTTGTGTCTCAGGTAAGCTCAAATAGGGCAAAATGACACTATTTTGCAGAACAAAAACCTGGACCTGTTGTTTAATTAGTCACAATCCCCGCTGGGATCATGGCATTAATTTTTCTGAGGCAGGTCTTTGCTAGAGACCTGGGCTACAACATTGTTGAATTGCATAAATGTAGTAAGTAGAAAGTAGAGAGAGGGATTTAATTGAGGACCCGCCCCGTTCCCCAACCTGAGTCTTGGAGAGCTGGCCCTGCCATCTCTGAGACCCTCATGGATGGCCCTCATGGATGCTCATGGGCAATTTATCAGACTGGCTGCTACCACTGGCCCTCTGCTACCCTGGCCTTGGCCTCTATTCATCTAACCTAGGATATGGGTCACAGGGAGGTTCTAAGAGAGGCACTAAAAAACCTCCTGCCTGGACAAGCAGAGTTTTTGCTCTGCCTAGGAATTCTTCATGGCTCCTGGGAATACAGTGATGTGGCAGGTGGCAGGTGGCAGGTGGCAGGTGAGCAGGCAAATTCAACTTTACCTTTGCAGCTCCTTCCATCCTCTTGTAGAATGTAGCCTTTCGGGCAGGAACACTGGTAACTCCCTTCTGTGTTTTTGCAGATAAAATTGCAGGGTTTGGGAGCCTGGTTGCACTCATTCAGATCTGTGATCAAAGACATACAGTGTGACTGCCCGCCTGAAAGAATGCCTAATGCCCAGTATCCAAGATCTAACAAAGAGATTTGGTTTGGGGCTAAGCAAAAATAAACTCTGTTTAGTCGATCATTGTATCATGTTTTCTTATGAAACTGCACTTTTTATTTTTAGCTTTGGATTTTTTAGTTTTGCCATAATCTAAAATTTCCACTGAAGGATAAATCATCAGAAATAGAGCACTCACCTACACAGGCAGTCCCAGTTATATCAGGAGTGTAACCAGTCTTACAAATGCAATGATATGATCCTCTGTCATTGACACATTCCCCATTTCGGCAAACATCATGAATGACCTTGCATTCATCAATATCTGTAATTTAATAAGTATGAATAAAAATAACAAAGATATTTTAAGATAGATGAAATTAATATGTAACAGTCACTTCACTGCAAATCCTAATATACTGTATTACTATTATTTACCTAAGAAATTAAACCAACTGGAGGAAATTAAGCCAACATGCAATGGTAACTATACTGAAATTCAAATCAATATCATCACAAGACTGTAGTGGACAAACTAATCAGGCTTGTAAAATAAGCCAGTCCCAAAAAGACAAAAATCACATGTTTTCCCTGGTTTGTGGTAACTAACATGTGGAGTACAAAAAATGTAATATAAATGAACAAAATTGACATTTTGAGGTTTGATTGTTTATAGCCCTTGTCTATAATCTTCAGGAACAGTGGTTTTTATACCTATTACTTGTTTAACTCTATATTTAGTGGAGGGTTAAGCTTATGATTATAAAGAAAATTGACAGTATGTAATTGTAAAAATGAAAAGAAAAATAA
Source organism: Oryctolagus cuniculus (assembly GCF_964237555.1). NCBI lineage: Eukaryota > Metazoa > Chordata > Mammalia > Lagomorpha > Leporidae > Oryctolagus > Oryctolagus cuniculus. The sequence goes on from NC_091443.1 coordinate 71,196,059, forward strand.
GAAGGGAAGGAGGAGAGAGAGTGGGAATGAGGGAGAATAGGGTGGGAGGTATCATTATGCTCTTAAAACTGTATACATGAAATACATGGAATTTGTTCCTTTTATATACATTTTAAAAGTATAAAACAGAGTAAGACTTTAAAGATAACTTGGCTTTCTATGCTTATATTCTTTTTGCCTTCTCGGTCGATAGGCAAACCATGCTGATTAGACATCAGGATTGCCTCCTGCTGAGATCTCACGAAGGAATCACAGCAATGGACCTTTGCCAAGGAACTCCCCTCCTTTTTAATCTAATATTGCATATTCAAAATAAGAAGGAAAGTAGGGTGTTATTTTTATTGTTTAATATTCTGTTTTGATGTGTTTGACCTTAGTCCTGAAAAATATCAAAATACACCATCATGCAGAGGAGGGAACCAGGGCTCCAGCGTCGACAATGGGACTGGGTTTCTGCAGCCTGCTAAGAAAGGGAGATCCTCACCCTTTGCTCCACCACAGGGAGAAAGACTTGGTCAATATGCAAAATTGAGCAATAAAGCCACTGTCCTCCACCTCATGATCCATCTAGTTCCTTAGTGCTTGGCAGGGTGCCAATAAAAGTACTTCGCACATGAGTTATCCAACCTCGACTGCCAGACAATCATTTAATACCAACAACTGGGTGTGTCTGACCTTTTCAAGTTTACCCTGAAGGGCAATTTAACATGCTCTCACCAGTCTCAAGACATGAGTCTTTCCAATATCTCATTTTTACATCCTCCAAAGAATCACAAGTTGCTTTTGGTCACTCCACCTGACCTGTCCTGTTCTGTCCTTTCCCACGCCCAGTTCTGCTATTCTGTCATCAGTCCCATCTTCCCATGATGAACACAATATCCTTATGAACCTCCTTCTTTCCTTCTTACTTCCAATTCCCTCCCAAGGAGCCCCTCCCCATCATTCTCTGCTATTCCCAGTTCTTTTATGAAGTACAATCCCATTCTAGATACTCTTGATCCACACAGCACTTGCATTTGTGAGGGGCCAGAGCCCCCTCAGGCACTGACAGCCTGCCACCCCTAGTTAAGGCAGCTTGTGTTTTCTCAGACATGTTTGGGTTTATTCAGCAATACATTTTTTGCTCATTTTATGAGTTAAAAAATATATTGGTCATCTGGTTTGGGAATTTTATGATCATATTACAAGGCTCACCTAAAAAGTTGTTTCATTTATTTATTTATTTATTTTTGACAGGCAGAGTGGACAGTGAGAGAGAGAAAGACAGAGAGAAAGGCCTTCCTTTACCGTTGGTTCACCCTCCAATGGCCGCTGCGGCTGGTGCACTGCGCTGATCCAAAGCCAGGAGCCAGGTGCTTCCCCTGGTCTCCCATGCGGGTGCAGGGCCCAAGCACTTGGGCCATCCTCCACTGCCTTCCTGGGCCACAGCAGAGAGCTGGCCTGGAAGAGGGGCAGCCGAGACAGAATCCGGTGCCCCGACCGGGACTAGAACCCGGTGTGCCGGCGCCGCAGGTGGAGGATTAGCCTATTGAGCCGCGGCGCCGGCCCAAAGTTGTTTTCTTACTAATCAAGCTATGGCAACTTCTGTTTAAGAGCTGAGGACCCCTTAAGATGCTTAGGCTGGGACTCAAGCACACACAACTTCATCAAGAGGACCAAGGACAGTTTAGCAACCCAGCCCTGAGCGTCTGGAACACCATTATGAAGAACTGTGTCCATCTCAACTGTGCAGCTCAACCTAGGTCCCCAGTTTAGGTTCCATACTCTCACCTGTTTTTCACAGAAAACGAAATTGCCTGAAAACATTCTGGGGCCATAAATGAAGTGCCTGCTCCAGTGGTCACAAATGAGTAGAAAATGAAGTACCTGCTCCGTTGGTCATGAATCCTCGGCCATGAGGACAGAGCTTTTTGAAAGCCACGGTGCCCTGGAAAGGGCAGATCTCACAGTGGGGACCCCAGCCCCTGCCGCCATCACAGCAGCATTCGGACTTGGTGACAGGGTTCCTGTTGCTTGAGCCAATCTGGCACATGTTCTGCAGCACCTCTGTGAAGCAGTACCCTTCCCGGTTGTCTGGAAGGGACAGTGACAAAGAGCGTGTCAGGAAATGTTATGAGCATACCAGGGCTAGTAAGAATTTGGTCAGATATAAAAACCAAAAAGGATGCAACACTTTACCCTGGGTGAGAAGGAGCGAGAAGGGAAAGCTGCAGACAGCAGTGAGAGAGAAAGGATGGCGTCTGAGGGAGACAAGACAAGAAATTCAGGAAGTAGGCAGAAAGGCATCGGCCCGGGCATGCTCGTGCTCCAACTGTTCCCAGAAACATGGGCAAATCGCCATTCTATATAGATAGAGAGAGGGGCAGAGAAACATTTGGAAATGTGTCCTGATCACCAGGCTTACAAAAGCAGCCAAGAGAAAAATTCCAAACAAATGACTCAGTGACACAATAAGCACAGGCAGAATGTTGCTACAGGGTGGTGCTAAACCCAACGGACTATCGCGGTCACTAAGTCATCCCCCAAACATGAGCATTGCTAACCCTCCCGCAAATCTGGACACTTTCACTTATTCCAAACAAGAGATCTGTGTTTCAAGCATCGCAACGCAGAGGTCAAGGTTACGAAAGCATCCTGCGGACTGTACTCACCAAGGCACTCATCCTGGGCGGGGCTGGCTGTGAACCCGTCGTTGCATTCGCAGGTGTAGCTCCCGCGGGTGTTGATACAGCGCCCGTTCTCACAGATCCCCGGCTTGGTCTGACACTCATTCTCATCTGTTTGTTTTCATCGAAGGACCAGAAACAAAAGTAGTCACGTGACTATTTTATATAAGGATAAGCCCTTCCTTCCTTCCCTCCCTCCCTCCGTCCCCTCTTGTTTTCTCTCTCCTCTCTCCGCTCCTTCTTCTTTTCTCCCTTCTTTCCTTTCTTCCTTTTAAATTTAGTTTGTGATTAGGTAATCTATCTGCATGGTTCAAAATTTAAAAGGTACACAAGGGTTTTTGGCACATACCCCCTTCCTTTCCTGTTCTCCAGCCACCAGTTTTCCTCTCTTCAGAGGCCAGCAATACAGCTGTCAATTTCCAAAGTCTCCTTCCAGAGACAGACCATACATATACATAACAACATTATGTGTATGTGTGTGGTATGTGTGTGTATGCGTGTGCATGTACCTCTGCTCTTTATTATTTATTTATTTATTTTTATTTGAAAGCAAGAGAGATCTGTCATCCACTAGTTCACTCCCCAAATGCCTGCGACAACCAGGACTAGGCCAACCTGAAGCCAGGTGCCTGGAACTTAATCTGAATCTCCCATGTGGGTGGCAGGACCCAAATTTCTTAAGACATCGCTGTTGCCTCTGGGGGTGCACATTAGCAGGAAGCTGGATCAGAAGTGGAACTGGGACTCAAAATTAGATACTCTGGTGTGGGATGCAGGCTTCCTCAGCAGTATCTGAGTTGCTGCAAAAAATGGCCACATCCTCTCTGCTCTTAAAAACATAACCCGCGGCATTTTCTATACTTAAACATAGATGGTAGTATTTATGTATACTTATACTGTACCTTTAAAAATTTAAATATTTATGTATCACTATGCAAATAATCCCAGAAGATTATTTCAAGCAAAGGAAAAAAATTGAAGATTGACATGTTAAAATATTGTATAATACTTTCTCAGATAACATGTGTAATGGTCAGTGTTGACTAGGAATTTGCCTAATCTTCAAATTCAATATACATTATGTTTATTATTTTAACAATGTTATTAAGAAATAATAAAACATAATCCAGTCTCCCTGATTTATAACAATTAAAATAACTAGAGGTTCTTTGAATTGTCTGCTGATTATTTAGAAAGCTCATAAGTAATTTGCTTAGACGCCTCCCATGATTAAAGAATGGTTCAGAGTCCCTGAGACAGAGATCACACTGGGAGAGAGAGAGTTGGAAAGGCACACCCAAAGCAATGGTGCAACAGCTAAAAATCCTGCAGCCCAAGCCACCCCAGGGCATGCAAATCAGAAGGCTAACATGGGACACAAGCTCCCCGAGTGCTTTCCAGTGTGCAGCTGAGGTTGAGAACTACTGATCCAGGAGGATCCAGTGCCTGATCATTAATCCACATATTTTCTTTTTCTGTGCTTTTAAAGTCTGTTCTTCAATTTTTATTTAATTCTTTATTTTACAGAGTGATGGGACAATGGCATCTTAATTTTCTTAACTGACATCATAAAATATCTTTTGGATGTCATTTATTTTAAAAAAGGGAGAGAGTGCATGTGAGAGTAATAATAGTAATAATAATAATAATAATTTTCTCCAGTATTTGTTGCCATAGCAGAGATCTAGAAACTCCAGTTAGTAAATAATAATCATATATATTATATATATAATAATTATATAGTCAGATAGTAAGTATTTCAGGTCTTGTAATCCATATCATATGGTCTCTGTTAAAACTACTTGACTCTGCCATTGTGGCACAAAAGCAGTCACAGATAATATGTAAATGAGTGGTTATAGGTATACTCCAATAAAACTTTCTCCCAAAACAAAAGGCAGGTTGACAGGCTGGATTTGGCATGCAAGCTTCCATTTGCCAACCCCTAGTCTAAAACTGTGGTTCTCATGCTGGGTTCACAATATAGTCACCTGGGAAGCCTAAAAGGTACCAGTGCCTGGACCCCACGCTGGGCAAGACTAGGCTTTCCAGAGGGAGATGCAGGGTTTACAGACACTCCTAGCTCGGAGGGAGCGGGCATCTATATTCAATGTCAGTTCACTTACAGCAGAGTTGATAGGGAAGTACCCCAGTGTGGCAGACAGAACTGCCCCCAAGTCAACAAAGGGGTAAATAAAGGAAATGAAGGGAATACAGGCAAGGTCTGATCTTCCAGTATTGCCAGCAAAATGAGTTGAGAAAGTGGTGAAAAACCAGCTCAGAGGGAGAGAATGACAGTGCTCTTGGAATTCGTAAGTAACTGAGAGGCCAGGGGACTTCCATGGATAGTTACATCACAGGTGAGACGGCAGATGGCTGTCTAAGCCCAGGTTCCTCTGTCTACCGTCCCCTCCCATGCACCTAGGGCAGAGATTCTCTTACCTACGCAGCCTTCGCCGTCGGGTCTCCGCTGATACCCAGGTCCACAGATGCACATGTAAGTGCCGATGAGGTTCTTGCATTCCATTTGTTTTTCGGCACAGTCATGCTTTCCCTCTTCACATTCGTCCTCATCTGTAACAAAATGTACAATCCCAAATTTATAAAACAAGCTGTGTTAGCCACCTGCCTTTGAAACATAAAATGGTAGTAAATAACCAATTTTCATCTGTGTTATTTCAGGTTTGGCTTTATTTCCTTTGCATTCCTGGACATTGACCCCTTAAAAATGGGAAAGAGGCTTCTAAGCAGCTTTGAAATTGCTCCCCAACCAAATGATAACTTCTGGAGAAAGCATGCTCTGGGGCAGGGGCTCGTTGTGTGGCTGAGTCACTGTGCAGGATGTCCACATCCTGTAACAGAGCGTCTGACTGGATCCCAGCTCCTCCACTTTCAATCCAGCTGTCACTGCGTGCCCTGGGAGGCAGCAAGTGATGGCTCACGTAATTGGATCCCTGCCACCACATGCGGGAGACTCAGTTTGAGTTCCGGGCTCCTGGATTTGGCCTGGCACAGCCTGGTGGTTGTGGGCATCTGGGGAGTGAAACACTGAATGGGAGAACTCTGCCTTTTTCTCTCTCCTTTCAAATAAAATGAAAATAAATAAGTAAATAGAAAAAGCCTTGCCTCTATTCCCTTCCTTTAATGTTCATAATCCTTCGTTGAAGCATGCTTTCTAATTCTTTCTAATGAAATTAAGAAGTCTTATATAATTATAATATAATAATCCATAATATAATATAATCATTATAATAGCATTATAATGGAAATATATGATAATATAAACATTATAATCACAACATAACACTATAATGGATTATAATATACTGATAAACCAAAACTTCTATTATATAATAATTTTAACAAAAGAATATATAATGACATTGTTTTAACATAATAATATTAATATATTTTGGAATAATCTTTCTATAATAAAAGCTTTGTTTTTATACTTTGAAGAAAAGAAAGGCATCGGCGGAAATTTTCTAATGATTCTTAATTTTTTTTCCTTCTGGGGCGAGTTGGGTTTCCTGACTCTTCACTTTCTGTCCTACTGCACGTCCTTCCCTATGTATCATTCACTCTGAAATGCTCTTAGCTGAGACATTTGGTCTTTATTATGCATCTGATGAGGAGATCTCAGGAAATTTCCCCACCCTCCAGCAAAACTGCACTGAAGGCCTCCTGAGAGAGCAGGTGTCTGCTCATGTAAGAACTTGGGAGGAGAAGTAAGTCAGAGAGCCCTCCATGGGCAAGCTCCGTGATTCCCATTTTGTGTATATAACCCTATAACATTTATCATACAGCATTAGGATTATTTATTATCTTTGTGTCAACAACTTCACATTGAGTTTCTTGTATGTGGGTCCTATTCTATCTTCACATCTTGTACAATGGCCGACATGCTGGAGGCAGGCAATGCACGGTGAACCCCTAGAGTGAACCCCTTCACCCTGTTTCGGATGCTTTATGCATCAGTTTAGGGGAAAGGTGGCAGTAACAACCCCCGTATTACCCATGGACTATCTATGTTCTGCAATCCTCAGCCCTCCCGTCTTAAAGGAAGCTTTGTAGGTGGAGTTAGAGCTCCCTGGCTTAGGTGACCTTGAAGAAAGATGTCTCACCTTTGCACATCCTCCTGTCTTCTCTGAGGACATATCCAGCGGGACATTTGCATTCATAAGACCCGTAAGTGTTTACGCATCGGAAGGCACAGAGCAGAGGATTCTGGGCACATTCATTTATATCTGCAGCAGAAGGAAATAAGAAAATAGTGGGTCATATATTTTAAAAAGTCACATAATTTTGCAAAAAGTTCAAGTGCTTCATTGTTTTACATATGGTATAAGCAGTTTCTGATTTCTAGAGAATTACAAAATGAGTTACTGTCATTATATTCGGTGTAAGCAAGATGGCCATTTATTCTGGGTCTCTCAATACAGTCTCAGTCTATGCTTGCTGTCCTGTTAAAATTATTAAGGGTTATTTAGAGAAATTGTAGGTCTCTCTACATATGGAAGACTTTTTGAAAACTGAACACCAACTTCACCCTCTAGCTTCACTTCCTCTCCATTCTTTCCTTAGGCCCAGGGATCTCAACTTGAGAATGCAAGATCATCTAGAAGATTATTAGGCCCCACCCTTATGAATTTCTGATTCAAGAGATCTGGAATGAGGCCTGAAAATCTGAATGTCTAGCAAGTTCCCAGATGATGCTGATGCAGCTTGGTCCAGCGACCTCCCTGACAACCACCGTGCTGGAGGCTTGCTTCCTTTTCCTCCCTTCCATGCATCTTACCAGGCACACTGACTGACAGTTTTCAGGTGCTTATATGACACAGGCAACCTCTTGTTAGGATTGCCTCCAGATGGCTGCAGAATGCTAGTGGCTATCTCTGTGTACAAATGTTTCTATCAGTAGAAAAGAAGAGAAAATGAGAGAAGAAAAGAAAGGGAGCATGAGGGCCAAAGAGAAAGAAGAGAATTAGAAAATTAGAAAGAAGTCAGTGAACAGAAAGCAGCTGTATCCAAGAATAATTAGTAGGGGCACACACAAGTTAGTGCTTTACAGCCTAACTTGTGCCCTGGGCCACCTAGATCTTAGATTCTCTGCAGACAGGAGGCCACACAGAAAAGAAAGGATGACATGGCTAATCCGGCCCAGATGTTCTTCATTCTATAAACCCAGAATGGTATTTAATATTTAGGATTATCATCAATCAACTGTTCCCATGGCTCGTACATAACCAACAATTCTGTGTTTAACAGACTTACCTTCACATGTCATCATAGGACCAGGCTCAAATCCTTCCTCACAGGTGCATTCGAAACCTCCAATGACATTCTTGCAGGTTCCATTTCCACAAGGATTGCCCACAGAACACTCATCAGTATCTGTAAGTGACCAGAAGTGGGTTCAAAGTCATCCAGGATGAACTGAGATAAAACATGTTTGCCAGTCAGATAATACCTTTCATTCTATCAGAGCACTTTGACTTGTAACATCTTGATTAATTCTCATTCTGTTCTTGCAAGAAAGGAGCACATATGTCTTATTATCTTGGGTTCATAGATGTGAAATTTGATTTGCTCAGTAGTGAGACTGCCAGTACATAAGACTTCCAGCCCCTATAAAAGAGCTTCTCTCTGTGAATTTCTCCCACCTCCCACCTTATGAGGAAGTAAATCTACTACTGGGAGTAGATGCTCTAATGGTTAAAACAAGGTTCTTACAACCAACTGAAACTATGTGCTTGTTTAAAGTTTGAAATATATATCCAGTTTGGCTTTTCATTACATCACTCTCTAGGAAGCTTTAAACATGATGGATTCTTGCCAGATATAAAATAGAAGACTAAACTTACACAAAATCAGAGATCAGAGGTTAAGCAGAAGTAATACACTGGCTAAAACCAAGATTCAAATAGATTTTGTTGATTCTGTTGAAACCAGATGGCTCACATCAGGCAAAAGAAAGGATAGGAAAAATATGTTTAGGGTATGATTCCTCTAAACAGCTGTAGAGAAAGGACACATCTTACCCTGGAGATCTAAAAATTATATGTGCCTCCTAGGCCGGCGCCGCAGCTCACTAGGCTAATCCTCTGCCTTGCAGTGCCGGCACACTGGGTTCTAGTCCCGGTTGGGGCACCGGATTCTGTCCCGGTTGCCCCTCTTCCAGGCCAGCTCTCTGCTGTGGCCCGGAGTGCAGTGGAGGATGGCCCAAGTCCTTGGGCCCTGCACCCCATGGGAGACCAGGATAAGTACCTGGCTCCTGCCATCGGATCAGCGCGGTGCACTGGCTGCAGCGCGCCGGCCCGCGGCGGCCATTGGAGGGTGAACCAACGGTAAAGGAAGACCTTTCTCTCTGTCTCTCTCTCTCTCTCACTATCCACTCTGCCTGTCAAAAAATAGAAAAAAAAATAAAAGAAATTATATGTGCCTCCTAAGCCATCCACCTAGGACTCTCACTGTTCTGATACACCCCTTGGGGGAGAATATCTTCCCTTTGGAAAGGAAGATTTTTGAGAACTAACATTGATATTTTAGCTATCTAAGGCATAGAAGGGTGATGGACTGCTGTCAAGGGTTATGTTTTACCCGTGGGTTCTGAAGTCTGAAAGTGAAGGTAAGATGGTATGGTAGAGAGCCAAGGAAGGTGGCCCATCTTGCATGTAAACAACATCATTAACTAGAGAGTCCAAAAGAAAACATTGACAAACTTGCTTTTGTTCTGCTATTAAACCACATTGCCCTGTTAAGAATATTATTTCTTCAAGATCAAAGTCGGTGAGCTCAGGGGGCTTCCATGGTGTTGGCAACTCATGACTAGAGCCTGGGGAGATTGCTGACGCCTTAAACAAGAGTGTCAATTTGTTAAGTCAACAACAGGAGTCACTGTGCACTTACTCCTCATGTAGGATCTCTGTCCTTAATGTGTAGTCAATGTGAATTAATGCTATGACTAGTGCTCAAACAGTATTTTGCACTTTGTGTTCTGTGTGGGGGCAAACTGATGAAATCTTTACTTAATATATACTAAATTGATCTTCTGTATATAAAGAGAATTGAAAATGAATCTTGATGTGAATGGAATGGGAGAGGGAGCAGGAGATGGGAGGGGTGTGGGTGGGAGGGAAGTTATAGGGGGAAAAGCCATTGTAATCCATAAACTGTACTTTAGAAATTTATATTTACTAAATAAAAGTTAAAGCAATATTATATCTTCTTCATGTTAATAAAAACCACATTATTATTGACTTTCAGAGCTTGCCTGAAAAGCATTATATTCTAAAGTCTGGAAAAGATAAAGACACTGCTGGAGCTCTGATAGCTGGGGATGAAATTCTTACATCTTGATTCCTTGTGTACAAAGAGAACTTTGTAGTCTATACAGACAAACCTCATAGGTAATGCAATTATTAATTCAGTTTATGTCAAATTGTTTTAGAATTTTAGATAAAGAAATGTGATGCTTGGATGTAATTTGACTTTAGTATAGATTAAGGTTCAAAAGGAGGCCACAGGAGCCATTCTTTGAAATTTTAATAACAGAGTTAAAACAAGAAGAATTCATACTGGATAACATAACCTTTCATATCACTCCATGTAATGAAATGCAAATTAAGTTTTGTATTTTATACACTAATATAAGGAATAAGATTATGCCCCTAAAAATTTCGTTTTCTAATTTCACCTACAAGCACCTTGTCTGCTTTGTCCACTGCTTAGCCCCTCACTGCGCTTAGCCTGGCACAGGAAGGTGACTCAGCTAGTGTTCTAAGCAAGGAGACCTGAATGGATGGGTGAAACTTACAAGTCCTATCTCAATACATAAATGTCCAGATGTGAGTACTCGATGGCTTGATTTCTGATGTGTAAAATCCTGATGGGAGAAACTCACTCATTACTCACCTACACACTCATTGCCTTCTAGAATATAACCAAAGGGACACTCGCAGCGATAGGAGCCGTCGGTGTTGATGCACTGCCCGTGCTTACAGACATCAGGTTCTTTGCACTCATCCATATCTTAAAAAAAGGAGGAAAAAAAGCCTTTAAAAAAACATTAAGGCTAACTCTGATCGTTTCAGGATTTAACCGCTAAAATATCTAATCTCACAATACAACCGGTATCCACATGAAATGAAAAAAAAGTAGGGCTTAATGTTTCAAATTAGATGCGGAGGAATAAAAATGACTGGGAACAGGGTAATGAAGGGGCTGGTTGAGAGTATTCAGAAATGCTGAGAATGTAGCACAGGCTACTCACCGACCGCAGAATCATCAGGCCCCACGATGATCCCACTTCCATAGGGACAGATCTGGCGGAAAGCCTCTGCAGTGAGACACACACGTGTTAATAGGTAGCTCCAAGGCAATCAGTCACAGCTTCTCCCCAGGCAATGACCACATGCTGCACACACTGAGAAATGATGAACAGGACAAGCCCAGAAACTGGGGGAAGCCAACAAGACTCCCAAAGGTGTGATGCCAGTCCCTTGGGGAGCTCTGATTCCTAACACAGCTAAAAAAGAAAACAACTAACTAGCTCCTGGGATAAAATCATTTTCAGTGAGTATTCTTATTAGACTTTTAATTAAATGGTCTTACAGTCTCTAAGGCCCACAATCAGGGCTGGCTTAATCAGCTGGTTAAGCTGCTGCCTGCAATACCAGCACTCCATTAGAGTGCCAGTTTGAGTCTCAGTTGTTCCATTTCTGATCCAGGTCCCTGCTAATGCACCTGGGAAAGCAGCAGAACTTGGACCAAGTGTGTGGGCCCCTGCCACCCATGTGGAGACCAGGATGGAGTTCCAGGTTCCTGGCTTTGTCCTGGCTGAACCCTGGCTGTTGCAGCCATCTGAGGAGTGAACTGGCATATGGAAGACATCTCTCCAACACCTACCACCCCCTGCAGCCTCCACCCTGTAACTTTGCCTTTCAAATAAAATAAATAAATCTTTTAAAATAAAGGAGAGGCCTACAATCGTATTTCATGGCCCACCTATGCCTTGAAGGGCTCAAAGAGACCGCAGATGTCAGACATACCATCCGGTTCAGTGGGACACAGCTCACAGGGGTCTCCCCAGCCTTCCCCCTTCAAGGCACAGCAGCATTCCTGTTTGGAGTGATTTCTGGACTTGGGTGATGAACACTTTCCTCCTTCAAACTTTGCGTAACAGTAGCTCATTCGCAAATCTGCAACATAAATTCATAATACTCTTGAGTTGCTTTCCTACTGGATCTTTCTTAGAGTAATGAATAAGAAACAGTGCATCCTAGCAAATGTGTTCTCTGCAGCACAGCAACACCTTCAGTGATTATAAGAGTAACTGAGCTGACATCACTAAAGTCACAGGTGACTTTCATAGTGAGACCTAGTGAACAAATCAGTGGAGCTCTTACTTTCTCATTTCTTATTTTAGCCAATACTTTAAAATATTCTGATGTCTAAAATAAAGTCCAATACTGTAATTTTTCAAATCTGAAATCCATCGTGACTTCAGGATTGGAACACTCACAGACAGAATCATTCATAAGACCCCTTCATTGATTGCTCTACTTACATGGGTTAACAAGCACTCTGGAGTAAGGGAGCCCTGCTAGTTTTACTCTTTATTGAGATATCACACTTTGGCATTGATTCTATGACCTCTAAGTCCTGAAACCAAAATCAAACCCCAGATCACGAAAGTCAAATAAAGAACCAGCAACTTTGTAGAAAACACACCACAAGGACATGTCACTGAAGCAGCTGTTCGTGAAGTTGTCTGCTACAAACACAAGTGGGGCTTTTTTGCAGATTTTATATAAACATACACATATCATGTCAATATTATATTTTTGACAGAAGCTTGCCTGAGCTAAACAGAGGAAGGGAAGGCAAGAAGAAGAAAAGGGTCTGTGGGTGGGAGGGAGTACAACAGTTTGTCTTTCAAATATATATTTTAATTAAAATATTTAATTTAATTTAAAATTAAATTAAAATATTTATATTTTAATAAAATATATTTTAATATCACTTATTGTTTGGTGACTACAAAAGGAAAATGGCACCTACTTCTTGCAAAATTCTCCAACACTGCTTGACACAGGCTTGGAAACTTCCTACTTCTTATAGAACAAACTGGTGACTCTAAAAAGTGAGCTCATCCAGGGGTCTAGGGTGTGCTTTCCCTCCAATGTGACTTCCGAAGCCTTGCAAAACTCCTCTCTCTATACAGAGGCTAAAATTGGCAGATTGTAAGAAAAGGCTTTTGTAGCCACTTTGCACAGTTCCTCTTTCTTTATGTCTGACCACCTCTGCCTTTTTCATTTCCTCCAGCTACTGTCTTTCAGTCCCAGGAAGCAAACTATCACAGCCACCCATTGCCTTCCTATTGAGACAGTTTCACCAGCTTTGATTTCATGACATGGGACAGAGTGTAAGGTTACCACGTTGCCAAAGATAACAGGAAAAGATTCCATGGATTTAAGTTAAAAATTATCTCTATCTAACTATCTGGTCTAGTGTATTATATTTGCCAAGCTCCTTAGGTCAAATCCAGCTGGCCTCTTTGATGAACTTATTCAACTCTTCCACATAAATCAATCATCTCTAGTTTCTACAACACTTCCACGTCTCTCATGGCAGGCACCTTTCATTGAACTACCCTTCCGGAGGTCAAGGGCCTTGTCATGCAACATATTTGCTACCCAAATATTTCCTTTGCTGAGAAACTCGAAGATTTCCCAAACTATCATTTCTTGTAGAACACCTTTTTATTTCTTTCATTCCTCAAGTTCTTCGTCACATTCAATCTTTTGCATTTATCGATCTTGTTTTATTTATGCATACAACTGTCTTAAGTATAATTCAGTAAGTATTCACAAAAATGTTTCACTAAATATACTAAAACTGAACTCTCCTTTGTTTTCCAGTTTGTACAGTTTCTTTTAGTCTACAGACATTTGTTTTCTAATACTGGTGTGCAGAAATTCTCACTTTCTTTTCTTTTAGTCACTAATCTTGTTCCAGACCCTGGCCTTATCTCCCCCACCCCATCTACCCCTAAAAAATATTCTTGGCAGTGGCCAGCGCTATGGTGTAGCAGGTAAAGCCACTGTCTGCAGTGCCAGCATCCCATATGGGCACCTGTTCCAGTCCCAGCTGTTCCACTTTCAATCCAGCTCTCTGCTGTGGCCTAGGAAAGCAGTGGAAGATGGCCCAAGCACTTGGGCACCCGCATGGGAGACTCTGAAGAAGCTCCTGACTCCTGGCTCTAGATCGGCCCAACTTTGGCCACTGTGGCCATTTGGGGAGTGAACCAGTGGATGGAAGACCTCTCTCTCCCTATTTCTTTCTGTGCCTCTGCCTCTCTGTAACTCTGCCTTTAAGATAAATGAATAAATAAATCTCGAAAAAATATACTTGGCATTAGACTGAGAATCGCATGAGGTTTCAAGTCAGCCTCAGTGACAAATTCCAATAATTAAATTCTGCAAGTGGGAGTGGTCAATTTATACCTGTGGTCTTCTAGGCCAGGGCCTGTCCATCTGAGTCCCACAGCATTGCTACTACAGAAACATAAGCCATGGTTCTGTGGAGTTTTCTCATTTCATGGGCAATAGAAATCTGACTCCTAATTTTTCATCTTACAAGAAAAACCCAGCTTTTAATTTCCTGGCTCCAACAAAATCTGCACTCTGTGGGAAATTTACTTTTGCTTGTGGTGATTCTGTAGAATTGGTTTATTAATCAAAGGTGCCTTGCAAGTGGAAAAGAGAGCCCTGTTCACCCACACATATTAACCAGGGCTCGTCAGGATGCCTGTTTACCAGTCCACCTGCACAGGACCCTTAATGACCCCTGAAATTTCATCAGAACTACAAGAAAGTCACTTTTGCTGCTTGCATTCCTCAATCCTGGCTCTGCTTCCTGGAGCCGAGCATGTGTCTGGGCTGCTCACAGCTGGGCTGATTCTTCCTGCAGTGCTAGCCTGCTCTCTGTGACAGGCCAGTGCAAATTGAATTAATAGCCGAGGAGTTCCTCTGGCCTGCCACATCGGCAGATTCACACCTGGTTTCTCACTGCTTTCTTTCCAAACTCAGGCCAAGCCAAAGGCACACAAAAACAAGGGAGAAGGAGTTTGAATTTATCTAGCTGGTCTGTACTACATGGACAGAATAGCCGTTTGAATTAAGCACCCACTTCACTACCACCACTCTAAGATGTACTTAACTCTTTAACAGCTCTACAAGATCGAACCATCCTGAGAATTCTCACTCTCTCCTTGTTTCTAAAATGCCCAGTTGAAAAGAAGTTAATCAGGCAATTATAATAACAATAACAAGAGTCTATATATATTCAGTAGGATTCATTTGGGAAGCTGTTATTGCTTAAAATGAAGAAACAGAGCATCCCAGAGATTAAATGGATTACTCCAGGCTAAAAATGGCAGATCTTGGGCCCCAAATCCAGTTTTGGAAACTTAAATGATATCCAGTGCTTCTTATTTGCTAACAGGGGAACAAAACTATACACACACACACACACACACACACATACACACACACACCAAATAAAAAATTCCAACCCAACAATAAAATAATAACAATCCAGCAACAAAAACACTGGTAGAAAATGCATATGTGTGTGTATTTCCCACCCCTAACCAGAACTCAATAGACTATTTTGAATAAGTAGATAGCCACATAGGATTGCAGTTTTAGAAACATCTAACCAGGTTTCTGGAACTTAAGCACATACTGTGTTATACTGAAGTTCAGACTTCTTTTGATGTTTTTTGTTTTGTTTTGTTTTTGGAAAGTCAACCTGGCAAATCCCTAACAATCTTTACTGAAATAGTTGACAAATATTTTTCCTGAAAATGGACTGTGACCCTGCAAGACTCTCAGTCACTTTACATTTATTTTTCCGTTTCCTTAAAGAACTTGAGCTATAAGGGATGGGCACCATCTACCGGGGGGATCATGGTTTGAGCTGTGATATTTCTGTCTGGAAGTCTGGGTTTGGCCCACAACTAAGCAGGTTACCTCTTCTGAGGCAGGGAGGGCCCCACTGACTCCCCCTCCCCCTGCTTTGTTGTTCCAGTGGCTCATGGTGACCCCCCATGGCTGGGCCCATCACCATCTGTGTTCTTAGAGGAGAGACAGGCTGAGGTGCCAAGAGAGTTGTATAAGCAACCATAACTTGATGGATGAGTTTTTAACCTTAAAAGTAGAAACAAACCTTCTGACATCTGGTAATCATTAGACCTCTGGGTGAATGAAAATTCGCCATCTTCTCGTTCACAATGAGTCGGAGCTGTGCCATGTTTAAAACGTAAGACCACACCAAATAAACACAGAGTAATGAAAGTCCAAAGGCTTCAAAGACATTTACCTTGGCATCTTCTTCCAGTGGAGGACAAGGAGAACCCTTCTGGACACAGACACTTGAAGCTGCCTTCAGTGTTACTGCATGTGCCCAGCGCACAGATTTCTGGCTCTTCCACACACTCATCAATATCTACAAGAATTACATGTGTCAAAGTCAAAACACAACAGAGACAACATCAGGTACCAGATGCAAAATGGTAGAGGACAAAGGACAATGGAGTTTTAAAACCATTCAAATAATGAAGTTATTGTTCCCTATCTCAATGACATTTTCCTGTATCAATTTTTAAGCTGTGGTGATTTTAAAAAAAAATTTAGTTTTGAAACCTCCTGATGTAAAAATGGAATCTGCAAGCACCTTCTAAGGAGTGCAGTGGTAAACTTTTCTTACTTGGACTGAGTTGCTTGGACTGAGTTGCTTGGCTGATCAGAAAACCTAGAGTAATTTTATGCAATCCTAGGCTAGGAAAGAAACAAGAAACTCCAGAGTCCCACTGCACCACTGCACAGTAAGCAGAAAAGCTGTGCTGTAAACTGTGTCAACAGTCAGCCAATCGATGTGACATGCAGGCCTGTGTACCACATGCATTCCCCTCCACCCATCCACAGAGCTTCTCCCAACACCCTATTCTAGAGTCCTAGAACTATGAATTTTACAAGGACACCAATGCTCACAAAGGTAAGTACACCCCTCTGTAGTACAAACTAAAGACAGCACAAAAGATGAAGCTCTTAACTCTGATTTGCATGTTGCTTTTTCTTTGGAGAGCTAAGAGGACCTGATACACTCAGAATTGTGGCAAGTTTTCTTCAGCATAGAACGCATCTTAGCTCCTGCAGGGGTGGTCTGCAGCCAAGTTTGAACAGTCCTAGTTTGCTTAGAAGAGTTCCTGCTCATGCATGTTGACCTAACTTCACTATTAGTGCCCTTTTTCACTTTTAAAGTTGTCTTGGTTTGGTCATTAATTATTTGATCACCCAACTTACGGAAAAGTATGGCCACTCTATTCTGCTAACTCACCCATCTCTCCCCTGACTTTCAGTAGGAATTTGTAGTGCAGAAAGTGGTAAGTCTTAACTCTGAGTCATACTATGTTTATGAAAACATTTTGTTTTCCAACAAAACACAAAATATCTCTTGTATCTTGGGGCTCTTTACTTTGACATGTTTGTGAAAAGAATTCTACCCACACTAAAATGTATTCACTTACACAATTTATTCTCAAGAGATCCAACTAAGAAAAGTTACGAAATTAACTCCATTATCTTGACTTAAAATTGTAAATATCACAAGGAGTTATTCTAGAAATGTGGAATGCACAGTGATTATGGACAATGCAAAATCAGCTTTTTCCTCATTCTGTGGTAGAAGGTTGCATTTATAATTGTGTCATGAAACCTGTGGCTCATTAATGAATCCAAACCACTGTTGATGATCAAATTACTCCATTCTCACACTCTTTTACTTATACATCCAATATTTTCTTAACAAAAAAATTAAGTTTTGTAAAAATGGTCAAATGTTTGTTTTTGTCATCATTATTATGATTCCTTCACTTGTGGCAGAAATAAACCTGTAGGTGCCAACCTCTTATGAATGGGGACAAAGATTGTAGAACTGGAATACTTATTAACCATTTGAAAAATGTTTTTATTTCTATATATCTTCATTGTTTTCCTTTTAGGTGAATTACATATTCATCATGGAACAAATAAAACCAATCATTAATAAAAGTAAAATAATAGTTTTCATTTGTACTTCCGTTTAAAGCATCAATCCTTTGCTTTTTAAATTTGAACATATAAAATTTCACATTGACATGTTAAAAGTGCAGAAAATTATCATTCACTGTGGATTAGATACAGATCTGTTTAAAAGGAAATTCATGAGCTAGATGACTTCTTGAAAGTTTTTTCACTCCTATTTATTTATGGAGATCTGGTAATTTAATGTCTTTCACTCAATGTCATGACATGTGTTGAAATCAAAGGAATGCAATGCTATAAATTTTTTTTGAAAATGTATTTGTAATAACACATTTATACTACTCCATAGGTGAAAACAACATAGACAAGTCATATAACCATACTCAGTCTTGAATGTGAGCACTTAGTGATTTTAAATCAGTTGCAATCAGTTGATATTAAATTAGTTGCAAACTACTGCCATTTAAAAACACATACTTCATGAATAACTGAAGTGTGACACGGAATTTTTACAAGCCATATAAAATTTTGTGGAAAAAGGTCAAGACTGTATGGCCAGCTATACACACAGAGCAAAATAATTACACTAGAGATTGACACAGAATGAGCTGTTCTCTCATCTGGGCCAGAAAGATGAGGCTACAATCATATCTTTTGCCCTTGGATTTGTTTCTGATAAAATATTAAAAAATGAAGACACCACACACACACACACATACAAAAACTCTCTGGTTTGGTAATTCCAGTGCAGTGACCAGTACTGCCCATTTACAAACATCGATAGCTCTCCTACCTTCACACTTGTCATTTTGCAGACTGTATCCAGGTGGGCAAATGCATCTGTAGGACCCATCCAAGTTTTGACAGGTACCTGGTGCACATTTTCCAGGTTCTAGAAGACATTCGTTGATGTCTGCAAAGATAGAAAAGGAAAAAAATAAGGAAGAGGTGCCCATTGATATGATTTTCATCAAGCAAACAAAATTCAAAAAAACTGGAATTAAATCAAAGAAATATGTAAAGCTAATTAAAGTAGACAAAATTCTGATGAGGAGAAAGATAAATGATAATAAAAGTAAGCTTTATCAGGTTTCAAAAGTATACAATATAACAAATACATTTTATTTTACCTGACAAGGATTAAGCATTTCTAGCAAACTGTAACATGAAAAGTGAGTATGAAGATTTTGAGGATACCTAAAAGATTAAATAGTAGTTTACAAAACAGTATTTTAAAGAAAAAAACAGGGATGAAATCACAACTGTTTACAGAACAATTTAACTACTTGACTGTTAAATATAACTCCTCTCTGAGTACAATGACTTAATTTTTAGAAATAAGGGAAAGTGATTATATATGGCATATAAGTGTATCACATGTGTGTGTGCAGACACACACACACAGTCCTTAGAGGTTGGATCAGTTAACCGTACTCTGATTTTTCTTGCAGATTTCCAGAAGGAAGGGTCAGGATGCGGACACACAGTCTTTGACCTCCGGGAACGCTGTATCCTGGGTCTCTGCAGCCCTGCACTTACCCACACAGGTCCTCCCATCCGGAGCCACCTCGTAGCCTTCATTGCACTGACACTGGAAGGAGCCCACCGTATTGATACACTGGCCATTTCTGCAGAGGTTCCCATTTCCAGTTGCACATTCATCAACATCTGCCAAAAACAAAAACCTTTAATAAATTCCAATGAAAATGTCATAATCCCAACAATGCTCTAAGGGGAAAATATACTTATTTTGAGCTTCAGAGGCTTTTGCTGGCTCTGCCAAATCTAGGAGATTACAGTGCAAATTTAATTTGTAACAATAGACCTGGCTATTGTTACAAAACTAACAACAAGATTACATGATTACATGATTCTGTTAGAAACTGATCATCTATATGAGAATTTATGTTTCACCTTGATTATCTTTGATTTTTGAAAAGTTAAAACCAATCTACTAACACACAATTCAGCTGAATGAAATATTTAATATTCTTGCAATCAGAAGTATAAAAAATTAATCTCTAGCACAGAAAAAATTTGGTTTATTACTGTTGCCTAGCATGTTTTACATGGGCAATTTTATAGATTTAGTAATTTATTTCTTTTAAGAGACTACAGTGAATCATCTGGACAAGAATGTCAACATTGTTCCTGAATCATGTAATTTCTATACAAAGAATAAAAAATTATAGATGCTCATGAACATTGTAATCAAAGTAATATAGTGACTAGATTTGATACTTAATTAGCACATTATATCTGACAAGATCTATAACCAACTGTTATGCATAAAATGGCATCTATTTTAAAAGACAGCCAACACACTAGAGGTGATGCTAATTCTAAAGAACACACGTAAAACTGACTTGCTTTGGCAGTGAACACTTTTGCACACGCACCTATGCAGTCGTTGTTGTGAGACAGGATGAAACCATGGTTGCAGCGGCAGTTGAAGGAGCCAATCGTGTTTCGGCAAGTTCCATTCCCACAGGCATCTCTTTCACACTCATTTATGTCTAGTAGGAACACAGTCCACAGAGAAACATAATTACTAGTGGAAAAAGCACTTTTGTAGTTACTAGGGGGAGTAAAAAAGCATTTTGGGGTTCACAAAATCTCACATGTAGCCTGAGAACTTGTGGGTGCCAGTATTAGCTCCACCAGTGGTAGTGAGAAACCAGCAAGAGGCAAAGTTCTAAACCTTGGGACTCCATCCTATTCATGGTTGGAATGTGAAAGGAGGCAAGCTAAGGACATGAGAACTGGACAAGAATTATTTTATTCTATTTACTTCTAGAATTCTCCACCCTTGCCACTTTTCTCAAATATTTTCACTTGAAAATGGAAAAATTCTGTGCTCATCTGGGTCTTGATTTGTTGCCACCTTTGGCACACTTCAGCCTCTAAGATTCTCACTCCAATTTACCAAAAAGTAGTGACTCACCTGGCATTACCCTGAAATCAACAACAAAATAACTTTGCTTTCTAGCTCACTTGCCACTTTAGACATCCTTTCACTTTTCCAAGTCACTTCTTAAACATATAACTTCCAACAATGATAATTATCTCCTTTTTCTAAACTATCCTAGTGTGATGACATTCTATTTGGTTCTCTTGTGCATTCTTCCAATATTATTTCTTTTTATTGGCTTATGAATTTTCTCTTTCACTATTTCATAGAGCTATCTTAGTATCTTTGTGTCTTTGCAACTAGCCACAGCAGCTAAGAGGAAATTAACAATTTCAATGAAGGACATTTGATATTGCTGATTTGAAAGAAAGAGACACAAAAAGAAAGGGCAAGGATGAAGGGATAGAGAAGGAGTGGAAGGTTAAAAAAAACTAAGGATGCCAGAACGGTATGATCATATGTATGATTTTCTTCCTGCCCAGATTTTGGACATGAAGATAGATTATTTGTGAATCCAAATCAGGAAGCTATTTCTGACCTCAAAATGGGTCTAACAGAGTGTGTGTGAAGACTATATCCAGAGGAGTCACTATGCCAGCAATCAACTGATTGATTTCAGCCATGTTGGTGAAACTCTTTGGTTGGGCAGGTTCTTTGTTAAGGGGTTCCATAACATTCAGATGGAAGGAGAGAGTTGGGTAATTTCTAACGGTTATGCAAGGGTGATGAGCCAGGATGATTATGCTGCTTCAGCTTCAAATGTGTCATTACTCCAGGGTAGACAAACCTTTACGAGAATGTTCCCTAATGGACGAATCCAGTTAAAGCCAAAGACAAGCAGTTTAAACATTACTCTAGTGATTGTTCTTCTTCAGCTGTGAAACTAACTCACGTTCTAAAAGTTCCCCAAAGATGTAATGGGTGTTGCATTGGAGTAGAAAAAGAAAGAAGAGGAGAGAAGATTGATTACATGTTATAAAGTTTATTTTAAATCAACAGCTTGACAAAATAAACCAAGGCAGAGATTTAAAATTCAGAGCTTTTTTCTCTAGAAAAATATTTTTTTTCTTATTTTTTATTTATTTATTTATTTATTTACTATTATTATTATTGCCTTTACAGGGTCTGTAGAGGCCAGTGTTGTGGCAGAGTGGGTAAGCAGCTGCCTGAGGTGCCAGCATTCCATTTGGGTGCCAGTTAGAGTCTGGACTGCTCCACTTCCAATCCAGTTCTCATTAGCAAATGGCCTGGAAAAGCAGCACAAAATGGGCCCATGTCTGGGCCCCTGCCACCCATGTGGGAGATCCAGATGAAGCTCCTGGATTTGGCCTGGCTATTGCAGCCATCTGGGGAGTGAACGGCAGATGGAAGATCTCTGTGTCTCTCCCCCAACCCTCTTTGAAATTCTGACTTTCAAATAAATACATAAATCTTAAAAAAAAAAAATCAAAGGATCTGTAGAGGCAGAGAGAAATAGAGAGGTCTTTCATCTGCTGGTTCACTCCCTAGATGGCCATAATGGCCAGAGATGAGCCGATCCGAAGCCAGGAGCCAGGAGCTTCTTCGAGGTCTCCCACAGGCATGCAGGGGCCCAAGGACATGGGCCATTTTCTACTGCTTTTCCAGGCCATAGCAGAGAGATGAATCAGAAGTGGAGCAGCCGGGACTCGAACTGATGCCCAAATGGGATGCTGGCATTGCAGGCGGTGGATTTACCTACTATGCCACAGCACCAGTCCCTAAATCTGCCTCTGAGGATCTGGTCCAAACTACAGATTGTTCAGAAAAAAATACCCATTCTCATACTCAAAAACTGAATCTTTTCTAATGATGGGAATTCACATAGAGGTTTAAAAAGAATAATAGGCTATCAATATTAACAAAAATTAATTTGTGTCTTAATCCTTTCTTATTTATTCCTTAATCAAATGCATATCAAGGAAGAAGTTTATTAAGTTCAGATTGCTTAACATTAAATAAGATGTTATAGCTGTCCAGTTGCCTGTGTTTTTATTCTGTAAATAGCAACACAACTACTGGAGACTTAGTGTTAAATTTCATAAGTATTTGGATGCAAATGCATTACCCAATAGGAGATGAAGGGGAAAAATGAAATAACACAAACTTACCCAAACACATGGTTTGATCAGCGTTTGTTTTAAAACCTGTATGGCAAAGGCAATAAAAACTCCCAACAGTGTCAATGCACTGCCCATGGCTGCATATATTGGGGATTTCTTGACATTCGTTGCGATCTGTAAATAAAAAGCACCTTGAGCATTTGAATGGAAACAAAATCTAGTTGAATGACTAAGTATTGTTCTAGGATTAACTCCAGCTCTAAACTAAATTAGTGAACTGGACACTGGCATTATGCCTACTTTTGCCTCAAAAGTGGTTAAGACTCTCATTTATGAAGGAGATTCAGAGTATAATAATGCATGAAAGAATGAAAACCAGTGACAGGAACCAAAATGTTCTGAAAGATGAGAAAACTGGGAAGTAGCGAGGGGAGAAAATCTAGTTAGGAGGATTTTCTGGCTGATTAGCTGCCTAAGTGGTGTCATGATCTGTAGAATTAATTGAGATGTTTTGTCTAGTCAAGATTTGCTACCCCAAGTCATGGACACTTTTATGGCTCCTGTTAATTTACATCAAAGTCAAACAAATCACATCGCTAAGGTTAAGTTTTTGTCAATGGATAACCCATGCTGTCCCTCGTTCAAGTTCCACCTCATTGTTCTTCTTAGTCCCATAACCTTTTACTCCATCTGAACCACGCCTTCATGTCCAACATGGCTCCAGCAGCACCTGATAATCCTAATGATGTTTTTGTTCTCTATTCATATTTATTTGAGGGAAAACCCTCCCAACTTGCTTC
Organism: Oryctolagus cuniculus; assembly: GCF_964237555.1. Classification (NCBI taxonomy): domain Eukaryota; kingdom Metazoa; phylum Chordata; class Mammalia; order Lagomorpha; family Leporidae; genus Oryctolagus; species Oryctolagus cuniculus. The sequence continues at coordinate 71,219,606 of NC_091443.1, forward strand.
TGCCAGCCTGTAAGCTCTAACTTATATTTGTTATCCACTGAATCTTTGTTGCTTTCCTGAAATCTGATTAGCTAAGGGGCAGAATTTAATGCATGAATTAGCAAACAATGTAATTACATGCTTATTTGTGTCTCTGATTTTTCTAAAGCTCTCAAAACTGCGTTCAGAGTAAATGTAATCTGAAGAGCACTGTATCGTCCTGATTTTCCTACTCTCACAAAAGAAAACACTCTGTCATCTTTGCAGCGAATGCTGTAGAGCATCCTGCTCTTAACAGGAAAACCCAGACTTGCTGTTCGCATGCTGCGTTCACCAGGAAACAGCAATTGGGAATGAATACATTTTGCTGCACAGATAACCTTTCCCATCCCAGAGGAAAGGTATATCCTCTGTTCCATGTGTTCTAGCTGCCATTTATATCACTACCTCTTGCTGGGGCTGAGGAATCACCAAACTTTTAAAAGTGAGGAGGAGTACATCACTGGATGGGAACTTGAGATGGAGCAGTTCAGGAGTTACTGCTACCCTGTGTAAAAGAGCTACTTAACAAAACATGCTTCCTATTTGAGAAAATAGGTTTGAAATGACCAGAATTTCCCCAAGATAGGCAGAGGAAATTGATTTTCACTCCCAAGCTCAATGAAAGGAGTTGTTCTTGAGGAAGTAGGGCAGGTGTCAGGGTCTAACATGATATCCCAAGCCACTGGCACCCTCGGCAGTGCTGGACCTGGGAGTGTGTGGGGGACCAGACCGACCTTATGTCAGGGTAGCATAAGGAAATAGAGAGCACTAAAGGGGTCTTCAATTAAGAATCATCTCTCATCCACTGCTTATTTCATGATAGAATTTAATGAAATATGGAGGTTCTATTGGTAGAATAGAAAGCTATAACTCAAGAGAATTTGATTGTGAAGTTTTCATCTTGTTTTAACACCAGAAAACTGGGTTTATACAAGCACCAAGATTTAAAACTCCCAGGAGATCATATGAAAAGTTGGGATAGGAGGGTTGAATGGGCTACTGAGGGAAAAAAGCTGTCATGCCCCCCCCCCCCCCCCCCCCCGCCAACAGTGCACAAGAGTGGTGTGGGGGAGGAACTAGGAGGCAGTGGCTGGGAGGAAAATGCCTCTTGTCTTTAGCTGGGCAAGGATATCTCAGAAGGGAGTGCTTCTGCTGTAACCATGCAGCTCCCGAGGTCAGATTAGCATCCCAGAACTTAGGTAGCTAAATCTTTTCTCAGATCTCTCATTACAATATGGCTGCTATGGTCAGCTATTGTGTGGACTATGAAATGATGCATTTAGTAATTCAAATAAAAGTCTTATGAGTAAGAGGGAGTTTTTGTTCTTCTCTTTTTAAACACAGGCAAAGACGAGTACTTCACAACATGCCTGCAAACTTCTAAGTATGGAATAGCATTTAAAGGCATCACAAACTTCCTCTAAAGTAAATGTGAATGAAGACATCCTAGAATGAAATCTTCAACCCTAGAGGTTGAAATGCTGCAAAACTCAAGCACATTCCCTTTCTTTTGAAGATGTCAATGAATGAGGGAAGTTGAGCTTTTGGCTACAAACAACACTCACCCACAACACTTACTCTGCTAACACTGGGCGCTTTTTGTGTATGTTAGTATTCTACAAGAAAATAAGGCTGAGCTTCCTCAGGCTATGGATTGGGTATCTTGTCTTGATCTATAAAATAGCTCTGTCCCTCTTTCTTCCCTGAGTGTGAAATGGTATGAAATGACAAGTGCTTTATGATAGTACATATCAGTCATTCTGTATCTTGACTGGTATTATTTCACCCAGGTCCAAAGAAATATAAATTAAGAGTAAAATGCAGGGAAGTGGTGTTGATGCCAAGTTTCACTAGCATATTGTGGTTCATATCAGAGACGTCCCTACTTTTCCTGTCCTCTATTTTTAATACGTGGGTAACAACAGCTTTGCTGACAAAATGCTAAATATTTGCACATGTTCCTTTAAAGCCAACAAAACAAGTCTTGATTCTCAAAGTGATTTTTTTGTTCTGCTATTACGCCCTCTTCCCACCAAGGTCTCATAAAACAATGCAAAATACCCTACAGAGAGCAGTGCACTTCCTACCACTTAATCACTGGCAGGCAAGGAAATCCAAGGAAAGTCTGACCATATTCCCCTGAGTTGCTTCATTCACAAATGCATAAAGTATCCAGGAAACTCACTATGAAATGAAGCATACGCAGAATAACACATTCTTCCTGATTTCTTTGCTAACTACACAATGATTTTAATTACTTAAAAATTATAAGAAAATCATTCTGAGGGATTATTTTGCTTCTAAGAAGAGTGCTTTAATTTTCATAACACTGGGTATAAGGTCTCATCAGAAACTGAATAACCTTACCATTAATTTGGGTTGAGAATACATCCAATCTTCTTGTTTCTACTACATTCCTGACAAAAGTGAGCAACAACAACAAAATATAACTTCTATGGGAGTCAGTTTCTCACCGAGGTTAGAGGTTGCTAATCAGAGGTTGCTAATGTCTGCTACCTTCAATGAGTGATCTTTATTTATCAGGTGTTTGGGAAGGAAAGTGATGCTATTGGTTTTGTTTGTCCAGTGTATGCAGGTAAATGTGGCCCAGCTCAGAATAGGTTCATTGTCTAGATTTGGGATGTGTGACCAAGAAATATCATTGCCTAAGGGGAACTACATGGAAGACAAAAGAAAAAAAAGTTATTTGGTCCTGAATACTGGATAAGGTAATGCGGGTATGTACATATACTTATGCATGTGCGTATATGTGTAGGTATTTGCCGACGAGGCAGCAGAAAGGTAAACATGAAATCTATTTCTATAAATGACTCCTTGAAGCCTTTGCAAATATCTCAATTATAAAAGGGGAAAAAGCTAAGTGTTTAGACATTTTAACAGTTTTCTTTTTTCCAATGTCACTGAGTTCATCAACCTGAATCCTAACTCATGTGTTCTTCAAAAGAAATCCAGGTATCTGCAGCTCTGCAGAGATGAACCCCTGGGTGGACATGAGTGCTCAACCAGCAGGGCACTACATACCGTTGCACTGTCCCGTGGAGGTGAAGCGGTAGCCAGGCTTACAGTCACAGCGGTAGCTGCCTGCAGTGTTGATGCATTCTGCATTACGCTGGCAAACTGGGCCATTCTGACACTCATCGATATCTACAAGCAGGGAAGAATTTAATTTAGTTAGAAGGAGAACAGAGTCCAGAACAGAATCTGGTATTGAGTTGACAAAGCCTCTCATGCAAAAACAGATTTATATTTTCTTACTTTGATTGGATCTATTGAAAAGACAACAGAGATATTTACCCCAGCTATATTCATAATTGCCACAACTTGGAAGCACCCAGGATGTCCTTTAATTGGTAAATGGATAAATAAACCATGAAACCTCTAAAGCTAAAAAGAAATGTGCTATCAAGTCATGAAAAGGCATAGAGGAAACTTAAATACATATTAAGCAAAGAAGCCAATCTGAAAAGGTTATGTACTGTATGATCCTAAATGCATACATTCTGAAAGAGGCAAAACTACAAAAATAGAAAAAAAACAGTTTTGAGAGGAGTTGAAGGTAGGGAGGCATAAGTAACACACAGAGGACTTGTAGGGGAATGAAACTGCTCTGGATAATGCTATAATAGTGGATAATTGTCATCATATATTTGTCCAACTCCACAGAATGTACAAGTCCAAGGGTGAGCCCTGTAGTCAACTAGGAGACCAAGTGGAGATGATGTGTCTGTGTGGGCTCATCAGTGGTAACAACTGTACTATTCTGGTGGGGGAGGTTGGCAGTAGGAGAACCTATGGATTTGTAGGACAGGAGGTATATGGGAAATAACTGTACCTTTCTCTCAATTTTTCTGTGAACCCAAAACTGCTAGAAAATAAGAATTTTTTTTTAAAAGGGAATGTAAGACTAAAAATCCATTATTTACAATTTTCACTTCAATGAAAATTATCTATGGGTGCAAGTACTTGAATATGAACACATATGGGCCCTCACATGATGATCATGTTTTGAAAAAATCTTATGCAACCTGACTGCTAGGACCAGCACATGCTATGGATACAGACTAATACTGTATGAAGTCCTGTGTGGACTCAAAGCCCCAGCATTTTATGACTCAATAAGGCTGCTTTTGTCTGGAAAATTGTGAGGTCTGCAGCTCAGAGCATCCTAACCCTACTGCCCATAGGAATCCCTCAGAATCTTGTTAAAAGGCAGATTTTGACTCAGCGTGTCCTTCGTGAAATGGCCCGAGACTCTGCATTTCTATCAAGCGTCCAGGTGGTGTGGGTGCTCCTGTCTGTAGAGAGAACTTTGAGCTGCAGGGCTGCAGAATTGCCTGCTCAAATTATAAACATAAGGCAGTCAAGTCTAGGAAAACTAACATGGAAAGTTGTACTACTAAAAACAACCTAACACTCATTATCAAAGAAAAGAATAAAATGGATATTGTGTGTGCCATGGCTTTGGCTTTGTTCAAGGGGTTGCTTGTCTCTTGTCTACTTTTTTTTTTTTTTTTTTTTTTTTTTTTACAGGCAGAGTGGACAGTGAGAGAGAGAGACAGAGACAGAGAGAAAGGTCTTCCTTTTGCCGTTGGTTCACCCTCCAATGGCTGCTGTGGCCGGCGCGCTGTGGCCGGCGCATCATGCTGATCTGAAGCCAGGAGCCAGGTGCTTCCCCTGGTCTCCCTTGGGGGTGCAGGGCCCAAGGACTTGGGACATCCTCCACTGCACTCCCGGGCCATAGCAGAGAGCTGGTCTGGAAGAGGGGCAACCGGGACAGAATCTGGTGCCCCAACCGGACTAGAACCTGGTGTGCTGGCGCCGCAAGGCGGAGGATTAGCCTATTGAGCCACGGTGCTGGCCACTTGTCTGCATTTTAAAAACCAGATACATAATCTAGTTCAAGTTTATGGCATCACAAAAATGACTGCACAGTCCAGGCTACCCTACGGGGAAGAAGACACATTCTCCTCTCATGAATAGTCTATAACATAGGTGACAGTATTTTCTCAGTGCCAGTTCTAAGTTTGCACACAGAGGTTAGCTCTGCTAAATAAGTTCCCACAAGGAAGTGGCAAAATGCACCAACAGATGCCTTTTAGGCACATGTCACTGTGACAGGAAAACCTTAGGATCATCCTCGGTGTGAGTTTCTGACCAGGTGGGTAGACCATGCCTGTCTGCAACAGACACAAGAGTAGAAGTGTGGCTGCTTTGGTTGCCTTGAGACCAGCACCATCTCACTCACTAGGTCTGACTGTTCTTAAGCAAGGGTATATTGAAATACTGTTTGTGCCATTAGAGAAGCCAAACTGTCACAGACAAGCATTTCCATGATGCAGTAGCCTAACTTCTGATCATGTGCATACTTGGGGAGAACAGAAGCAAGTTCCATTAATCACTTTTGGAATCCATTCCAGTTTCAGCCCTGTTCAGGCATGAATTAAATCAGTATTAAGTCAGCCTTCATTTTCTGATTCTAAGAACTAAGAGAGTGAGTGCTAGGAGGCAGCTGCACCTGGATGAGATGCTGTTTCAGGAAGGATATTCTGTGAAACCAAAAACAGCAGCCCTTAGTTATCTCCATAGCCACTGGATGCTACCTTGCCAGCCAAGTGCCTGGCATTGGTACATCCAAGTCTCTTCAGTCTCTTAGATATAGCAGAATACAGGTTGACTTGGTGGTCATGGTGGTGTGTGGTCATGGGATCCGGCCCAGGACCTCTGGATGAAAGAGGGGAAATGCCACAAGAAGGTGTCAGGAATCCCGAGGCATGTGTGGGAGGAAGAAGAGCATGGCTATGAGAAAGGCAGCCACCTTTAGCATGCTACCATGGGTTCCCCTCTCCTCTCCCACATCCATGCCTCTATCCAAGGCACCTGATCCTTGATGATTTCCCAGAGCCTGGGAACTGAGGCCAAGGCCTATATTGACTACCATCTTGGGGAGGTTCCGAATGGCTCTCACTCCATTCCCACTAACCCACACAGCAGGCAGGGGAAGGGACTGGTGCCAACTTGGAAATAGTAACTGAAAGCCAGGAGAGGAGAACATAACAAGTAGGCAGTTAGGGCTGTAACTTTACTTGTGGTTTATGTTGTCCCCCATTTTAAAAAGGGGGTTTTTCAGTATTAAAAATTAAAAGCATTAAAATAGATGCTCGAATTTTTTTCTGATATGAACAAAAACTCTACTAGAGGCCCTAAATATAAGTACTAATAAAAATTATTCCAGCTGTCCTAGGGAACATTGTATATTTCATAACCAGTAATGTCCCTTTTATAAAAATGTAAAAGAAGACTATCTTCCCCAGATGTAGGGGAAAAATATGAAGTGCTATAAGGAATGCTCAGAATCACTGTGTGTGTGTGTGTGTGTGTGTGCGTGTACATGTGCGCACATACATTGCAACAGGAGGTAATTTAAAAATGAAAAAAAAATATCATTTCCATGCATGCCAACATTCTTCCTATAAAATCAAATTTGCTGTTCTAGCCATTTGGAATTTTTTCATGTGTTTGGAATATTTGCATTAACCTTGTTTTCACTTGGGAGTAGCAAAGTCTCAGTTTGGAAAAGAACACTGATTTTGAGACTCAGCTAATGTTGACTGTCCACTCGCTCATTTTCAGGCAGTGTGAACAAAAGCGGCTCACTAGGCTAATCCTCCACCTGCGGCACCGGCACCCCGGGTTCTAGTCCCGGTTGGGGTGCCGGATTCTGTCCCGGTTGCTCCTCTTCCAGGCCAGCTCTCTGCTGTGGCCTGGGAAGGTGGTGGAGGATGGCCCAAGTCCTTGGACCCTGTACCCCATGGGAGACCAGGAGAAGCACCTGGGTCCTGGCTTTGGATCGGGGCAGTGCGCTGGCCATAGCGGCCATACTGGGGGTGAACCAATGGAAGGAAGACCTTTCTCTCTGTCTCTCACTAACTCTGCCTGTCAAAAAAACAGAACAGAACAAAACAAAACAAAAACACACTCCATGTGACACACCCGGGAATTGAAAGCTTTTTCATATCATCCGGGAAATCTGATACATTGTGTGCAGGGCAAAGAGGGCTGCAGGACGCACGTCCTGGTTTTTCCATGGGGAATTAATGAATTCTTTTGGCATGGAATTTCATGTTGCTTCATACCATGCCCTTCACCATTTCTATAGCTTGATGCATTTCTGAAATGTCAGTGCTGTGAAGTTTTCTGTGTGTGGTTAAAGTATCTCATCAGTTGGCTCATTTGTGGATATGACAGAGTCACAGAACCACTTACCTTCACAAACCAACAACTTGTCATTATAGAAGAATCCCACTGGACATTCACATCTGAAGCTGCCAACCATGTTGATACATACTCCATTTTCACAAACCCCAGGGATCTCCCGGCATTCATCAATATCTAGAAACAGAGCAGCCACCCATGAGTGACACTACAGCACATGATCTCTGCCCACATGCGACAGGACTGAATGTATGTGTGTTGGGGAGGCAGTGAAGGGAGTAGAGGGCACCTATGAATAGCAAGCTGAACTACCTAAATCACTTTCCAGACACTGGTGTGTCTATGTGGATTTGGTACCTATCTTTTGGGTTTGTTTCAGAACATCCGCTTTGTCCAGGTAGGAGCCTTCTTTGTACTCACTGGGTGCTGTGGGCATCCTAAATGAGGAGAATCAGTGATTGCCAAGAGTAAAGATTCCACTTGTACTCCCCTCCTCCTTTATCTGGCTTTAGAGAGGAGGTGAGTCAGGTGGGGGAATGGAAGCCAGCATGGTGCCAGCACTGGACAGGGACTAGTGTGGTAGACTGTGTACTTCCTGAGGCTGGGCCTGGCTGCTGCACCTGTGCTACTAGTCCTTAGTATTCTACGTGACAGACTCCAAGAACTCAATTCAAATTGTGTGGAAGTGGGTCATTGTAAGTAGAGCCAGCCAGCTATGGAGGGGGATTAGTGGGCATGCATCACCCCCTCATCTGCCAGGCTTGGATTCATCACTGTCTTACATGCTCTGAACTCCAGGCCACTTAAATTTCTCCAGGACAACAGTAGTAGTAGTAGTAGTAATAATAGCAATAACAGCAATAGTGATAGTGATTACAGTATCTTGCTGCATGCCTGGTGCTCAAGCATCCAGCCTGCCTTTACTCACTGAGTCATCACAGCCACCCCAGGACATGGTCTCAGGGTGACACGATTATCCTCACTATGCAGAGGATGCAGTGGGGACCAAGGATGCAACCTGCCAAAGACCACACAGCCCAGAAGAAGCAGGGTCAGGATTAGACACCAGGAGTCTGCCAACAGGAAACCCCACCTTCCTTTTATTTATCTGCATCACACAATCGTCACAGAATTGTCATTCTGGAGGGGTCCTTTCCTAGCCTCCTGACAGTGGGGGAAGATACTACAATCACAAGTCTTTCCAGTTCACCAGGTCTCTGCTGCTGTGGTTGCGCTACTTTGTTTATCTGTTACAGTCTGGAGCCTCTGGGAGTTACCTTGTTCTCAGGAGCTGTAAGAGGATGTTCACAGATTCAAGGGAAGTCTACAAACACTGCTGCAATTTCAGAAGACTCTCACTCTAAAACCCATCTGCTCTAAAGGAGAAATTTGTCAGGTCATGGGTTTATTTTAGACTCCTTTCTAAAGGACTTGATTTTGTCTGAAAACAAATTGATCTATTTAATGGAAAAAAAAGTTCAGAATCCTAAAGGGTACTTGCTATTTTGAATACAAGCAGTTATGTTTTTAGATCTTTTGACATATTTGTCATTCATGTTGTTAAAAAGCCATGTGAAATAACCTCTCAACTGTGGATCACCAGAAAACAAAAACACAATTCAGAGCCCATTCTTTTGAGTGTGGGTTAAAATATGAAATATTATAGTCACATCCACTTGTTTTACATGTAAGTAATGTGTTATTACCAAGTTTAATAATAATAGGCCAAATCAGGTTTCTAGCCATAGGCAGGCATAAAATAGCAAACTATATATATATATACACATACACATATACATATATATACCCATATATATCCATATATATATGGATAAATAAAACTTTGTTTTCTTATTCCCTCTGGATTTTCTTTGAGTTTCAACTTTGAAAAGTTTATATTTTAAGACAAGATTAATAAACATGCTATCATTTAAACCCCATATGAATGAACTCTATATGCCAACAATCTTCAGACCTTTCAGAAGGACAGCATAAATCTTAAACAAAACAAAGTTTCTCAGTTATCTAAATATTTTGTCATGGTGGGATTTGGTAACAATAAGTATATTGCTGAATATCAACTTTCCAGTTTCCAAGGGCTAGAGGCAAAGTAAGCTTGAGTCAGGAGTGGGTTCCGGTCCCAGTTCTGTTATCAATTAGCTAGGTGGCCTTGGGTGAGTCCCTTTCCCTGTGTGGGCCTCTGTCTCCTCAAATGTGAGGCAAGGCATTTGGATTCGATGATGTTTGAGGCCTTTTGAGCTCAATGAGTGGACTACGCTGATGCCATTTTCAAGTCTTTGCTTACTGCCAACCTCGCGAGGCAGGCCTTGCTGGGCACACGCCTGCTCCAGTCATGGGGAACCATCATTATTAGAGACTACTTATCTTCTGATCACAGATTCCCAGGAGATTAAAAGATCTGTTTTTGGGAAGGGGAAAAACAAAGCAGCTGGGGCCAGGTGTTTCATGCCAATGTCATTTAGCAGCTTTTCCTTCCAAACCATGAAGTTTCTTTGGACATTGACTAGACTGTGGAGCCATATGGATTTGGCGCTGAGGGAGCCAGGCTGATTGCTGGACCAGACCCTTGTTTTCTTAAACAAGGTCACTGGAAAGACTGATGTGGATTTCAGTTTACTTCTCAGGAATAAGGTGGAACAGAGCAATGGTGGTGTCTGCTACCAGACACAACTGCTCAGACATAAGAGGGCATCTAAGGATGCATATAAATCACATGAGAGAAAAACTGCGAATGCAATAGCTTTCCATCCACTTTTATATTATTTGGTTTGAAACCGCAAGGGCATGGCCTGCATTGGCTGAACACTGTGCAATACTTCTGAAGCTCACACAAGCATCTCCACTGCGGTCATGTTCTCTCTTCTCATTACCAGACAGAGCCTCAGGTGGAAAAGACTTTTCTTTCACATCTGAAATTTGTCAAGCAGATGACCTGAGTAGGGTCCATGTGAGATAAAAATTGATCCACAAGAAGGGTTTTATGTGCACAACCTACACGGAAGGTTTGGTATGAAAAGTCATATTGAATTTGTCTTAGTCAGAAGGATTGGGAATTACAGACGAATGAAACGTCAACTGGCCTTCCTCCCAGAATCTTTCTCTTTGTTGATGCCTAGGGTTGCTTTAACTAAACTTGATTGTAATTTTGTGGGAAGCTTTCCAGCCCCCTTCATCATAAGCAACAACTGCTGCTGCCAATGAGGTGGAGCCACGTAGGGTGTTTGCAAAGTTTCTTTCAAACCAAGAATCATTGTTTCAACAGAGCTAAAGGCATTGTTTAACAACTTTTCCTTCTAAGAAAAAAATAACAAGCTGAGAAAATAATGGCGCGGACTTTCTTTCCTAACACAAAGGCAAAAGCAGAAAGTTCCAACAAAGCTCATATGTTTGCTGCTCAGAACTCACCAACGGGTAAGCCAGTGTAAATGTCAATGACAAAGCCCGGCCTTTGACTTCCGCAGAGGGTAGCAAATTCATCTGCAATGATTAAACAAAGGTGGGAGGAGGCAAAGGGGTCAGTAAAGGATAATCATTGACCGAAAGAAACCGCTTTCCAAACATTCTTGAAAGGTATTTGTATCTTGAAGAATTTAAAATACAAAGTAAATCTGAAAATTCCTGTAGATGTAACCTTGTCCATAAGACAAACACTGAAGGGAAAATTATCTGATGTTGACGGGATAATGAGGGAGAAGCAGAGGTCTCCACGTCTCTTGCCACTCATTTTTATGAGCTTGTGGGTAAGAGTTTGGGTTTCAATACAGACGATGTTCAATTCTGGACATAGGGACTGGCAAGAATGCCTTTCTCCACTCTGTGCTGAGAGAGAGAAGAGTTTAAGGAATGCTTACAAAAGCCATTTTCTCAGTAGAGCAGGGAGACCATAGCAAATCTAGCCAAGCTCTTGACATTAGATCTATTAATGACTAAGGCCAACCAACTAATCATCATCATTACTTCAATTTTAGGAGTTGTATTCATTTGATACGGTTTCTCTCTCTCTCTCTCTCTCTCTCTCTCTCTCTCTCTCTCCCACACACACCCACCTTTCCCTCAATTGAATTTATCCAACTTGATAATAATGGTTGAACTAGGCAGCAATTGGCTAAGCCTCCCCCTGTAGTGCTGCTCCTCTTCCAATCCAGTTCTCTACTTATTGCCTGGGAAACCACTGGAAGATGGTCCAAGTGCTTGGGCCCCTGTACCCATGTGGGAAACCTGGAAGAAACTCCTGGCTTTGGCCTGGCCAAGCCCTGGCTGTTGTGGCCATCTGGGGAGTGAACCAGCAGATGGAAGACTTTTCTCTCTGTCTCTCCCTTTCTCTGAATCTCTGCCTCTTAAATAAATAGATGAAATCTTTTAAAAAATAAAATAAAATAGGCCGGCGCTGTGGCTAACTAGGCTAATCCTCTGCCTGCAGTGCCGGCACTCCGAGTTCTAGTCCCAGTTGGGGCGCCGGTTCTGTCCCGGTTGCTCCTCTTCCAGTCCAGCTCTCTGCTGTGGCCCGGGAAGGCAGTGGAGGATGGCCCAAGTGCTTGGGCCCTGCAGCTGCATGGGAGACCAGGAGGAAGCACCTGGTTCCTGTCTTCAGATCGGTGCAGCGCGCCGGCCATAGCAGCCATTTGGAGAGTGAACCAATGGAAAGAAGACCTTTCTCTCTGTCTCTGTCACTGTCTAACTCTGCCTGTCAAAAAAGTAAAAAAATAAAATAAAATAGTGGATGAACTAAATACCATCTGTAGTCCCTTCTTATTCTGAGATTCTATAAATGCAGATGATGACTGTAACTGACGTGGCATCATTCTAAGCCTATCTTGAGTCCACTGCCTTATTGGTTTTGCTCAGAGAAATTTAGTAAATGGTTTCTGGAAAGATTTTCATCAAAATGGAGCATGCTCTTCTTCAGCTTTTCTTCCTTAATCTCTAAGTGCCCACTTCCAGCAAGTGTCACACCAGCTGACATTGGTCATCTAGAGAAATTGCAGGAACTCCTAAAATATGTGCAGATTTCACAGCTAATGAAAAGCCAAGACTGGACTTGGCTACGACACTACACTTCTTCAACATGAAGAAGAAATACTGCATTTTATATTAATCGTAATAGATTCTTCAAACTCAGACACTCATTTCTGAAAGTGAATGTTAGTCTGTATCAGAGGTCTCCTGGGGAATGTGCAGTGATCCATTAAGATAAAAAAGAAAGTACCAAGACATCCATCTATCTTTGGAAAACTCAGTCTCTTAAAAATTAATGTTGTGCATATTTTATATTAGAACAGTTCACAAAAATAATAACTGCAATTCTGTATATAATTTAAAACACACACACACATACATATGTATATACTTTTACACATATGCCAAGATTTTAAACACACATTCTAAGATTTCTTACTGATATGTATGCACGATCAAAAGTTTTGAATACCAGGGTAGGCATTTGGCACACTTGGTTAAGTTGCCACTTGGGACAGCCATATCCCATAATGAAGTGCCTGGTTCAAGTTCCCCCTACTCTGGTTCTGATCCAGCTTCCTGCCAATGTATATACCCTGGATGGGAGGAGGTGATAGCTCAAGTTCTTGGGTCTCTGCCATCCATGTGGGAGACCCAGATGGAATTCTGCATGCCTGGCTTCATCCTGGCCCAACCCTGGCTTTTGTAGGCATTTGGGGATCAAACAAGTGGATGGAAGATCTCTCTCTGTGTCTCTCTTTGTCTACCTGCCTTTCAATAAAATGAAAATATATAGAGAATTTTTTTTAAGTTTTGGATAACATTATTCAAATCAATGGTTAGCAAACTTTTTTTTTTTTTTGACAGGCAGAGTTAGACAGTGAGAGAGACAGAGAGAAAGGTCTTTCTTCCATTGGTTCACTCCCCAAATGGCCGCTACAGCCGGCATGCTGTGCTGATCCGAAGCCAGGAGCCAGGTGCTTCCTCCTGGTCTCCCATGCGGGTGCAGGGCCCAAGCACTTGGGCCATCCTCCACTGCCTCCCTGGGCCACAGCAGAGAGCTGACCTGGAAGAGAGGCAACCAGGACAGAATCTGGCGCCCCGACCGGGACTAGAACCCGGGGTGCTGGTGCCGCAGGCGGAGGAATTGCCAAGTGAGCCAAGGCGCTGGCCAGCAAACTTTTTTTTAAATGATTTGTTTATTTATTTGAAAGGCAGAGTTACAGAGAGAAAGTGAGAGAAGCAGAGAAAGTGAGAGAGATCTTCTATCCATTGGTTCACTCCCCAAATAGCTGCAATGGCTGGAGCTAGGCCCATCCAAAGCCAGGAGCTTCTTCTGGGTCTCCTACATGGTAGCAGGAGCCCAAGTACTTGCGCCATCCTTTGCCATTTTCCCAGGCACATTAGCAGGAAGGTAGACTGGAAGTGGAGCTGCTGGGACATGAACCTACGCCCATATGGGATGCTGATGTTGCAGGTGGTGGCTTTACCAGCTACACAAGGCTGCCCCACCCCCTTTTTTAAAAATTAAATTTTACTTATTTGGGTCGGGAGTTGAGGGGTGGAGAAAGGAGAGAGACGTCATCTGTTTTACTTCCCAAATGCTCATAATGACCAGGGCCAAAGGTGAGAGCTAGTAACCCAACCCAGGACCCCCATATGGGTGGAAGGAATTCCTTGAGCCATCACTGCTGCCTCCCAGGGTTTGTATTTATAGAAAGCTAAAAGCAGATATTAGAGATGGACATTGAACCCAGGCATTGTGATGTGGTGTATGGTCAGGATCTTAACCAGCGTCTTAACCCCCAAGCCAAATGCCTTCCCCAGCAACATACTTAAAGGTCCAGAGAGTAAATATTTTAGGCTTCATAGGCTGCAGGCTGTGTCAAAACCATTCAACTTTGTCATGAAAGCAGCCATGGAAAATATGTAAATAAATTAATGTGTTTGTGTTCTAGCAAAATTTTATTTATAAGCACTAAAAGTTGAAGTTCATTTAAATTTCATGTCATGAAATAGTATTCTTCTGACTTCTTCCACTCATTTAAAATGTAAAAATTATTCTTAGCTTGTGGACATTCAAAGACAGTCATGGGCTGGATTTTACCCATGGGTTATAATTTGCCAATCCCTAGCCTAGAAATGTTTTGCAAAGTAAAGGTAAATCATAATTCTAAATGGTGCTTGTTACATTATTTCTGGGGTGAAAAATGAATGGAATGATAACTTCTACTAAAAAAAAAACTTCAGTGACATGTTTTGCAAGTAGTGTCGAAAATAATTTAATATTTTATATACATCTGTGGAGACTGGCTAGGCTCTATGGACTACCCTAATCAATTCTTTGTATAATTTTCTTTAACCTAAATCATAGTATTAGTAAGTGAGTGGACAAATGGTATTAAAAGATAAGTTTATTTTGGTACAAAGAGTTTGAAGCCTGTAAGTTTTTCACAATACATTTTCTATACGTTTTTTCCATGAATTTCTGAAGATCACTTTAAAACTTTTCTTTTGCACCAAAATAAAATTATCTTTCTTTTTTTAAGATCGATTTTTATTTACTTGAAAGTCAGAGTTACAGAGTTACAGAGAGGGGGAGAGAGACAGAGATCTTCTATTCACTGGTTGGGTTCTCAAATGGCTGCAATGGCCAGGGTTGGCCCCATCTGAAACCAGGAGCCAGGATCTTCTTTCAGGTCTCCCATATGGGTGTGGTGGCCCAAGCACGTGGGCTATCCTATGCTGCTTTCCCAGGTGCTTAAGAATGGAGCTGGACAGAAGAGGAGCAGATGGGACTCAATGTGTGTGGGGAACAACTCGGACTAGACTAAGTTACTGGAATTAAGACTTATTCTATGCATCTGCTCTCCCACAATATGGCGCTGGGAGAGGAGGAAACAGCTTCTACACAGCTGCCTCCAGTTCAACCAATAAACAGCAGGACCTGCTCCTGATTGCAGGAGAGCAGAGTACTCAGCGTGTGGGTAGCAGAGTTGGGATTGGTGGAAGAGGACTATAAAGGAGGAGAGAGACAACGTGCACCAGGAACATCTATCTGAAGGAACACCTGAGCAGCCCCCGAGAGAGCCGGCCGGCGGTGTGCCGCTCCCCGTGGAAGTGGGGAAAGTGGCAGGGGGAACCGCCCTTCCATGGAGGTGGAAGGGTCGGTAGCCAACCCGGGAAGAACCAGCAGCAAACCCGGGGAGGGCCGAGCAGACAAAAGAACAGCGCAGGGTCCTGTGTCGTTCCTCCGCGAAGAGGGGGAGCGACAATTGTGCACCTATATGGGATGCAGAAGCACACCTGCTGCCCACAATACCAGCCCCAAACTTATCTTTCAATTTCACTTCCCACAAACTTTTTGAAGTACTCTCATATACAACACGAATCATATACCATATGGCCTAAGAACAGTAAGCCCAAGTCTTCATTTACTCAAATTATGCTATTCAAATCTTTAAAAATAAATTGTACTACATAGTTTTTTCCCTTTATAGGAATACAAGAAGAAATTTCTCTCTGGTTTCAATAATGAGAAAAGTTGCACTTTTCTTTGGTGTTGAGTTTGCTCTAGGTTTTTGAGAATTTTCTATTTGACCTATTTGACCACGTCTCTCTTTTCATATGAACTGCTAACAAAGCGTGTAGCCAAAGTTATTGCTCATCTCTGGAAAGTGTGTAGCGATTCCCTGGGTTGGATTTTTATAGATAATCCTTGTTCCTTTCTCTTTCTCACTCATTTGCCATCTGCCTTATCCTTATTTTTCATTTTACATTTACATAATAGTAGACTGCCTTTATTTCTCTTTGGAACAAGACTAGCTTTAAGTAAGTAAAAACAGTAGGAATTATGGCTCACTTATTTGTCATATTGGTTTGCCTAATGTTCCCAGTCTTTTAAAACACAGCTAACTCTAAAATAATGACAACACTCTTTGCATTTTTATAATATTCTGAGTCTATGAGTCTAGTTATAAATGAGGATATAAAATAGAAAGCATATTTTGTGACTCAGTTTTCAGCTGGAAGGCCCAGGATCAACCATGAATTTAACTATTTGCTTTGGTGAGCCAATACCCACAATCCAGATCCCCCACACGGGTGGCAGGAACCCAACTACCTGAGCCATCACCTGATGTCTCCCCAGGTGTGCACTAGCAGAAAGTTGGAATCCTGGGCAGAGCTAGGATTCAGACCCAGGCACTCCAATGTGGGATGTAGGCATCTTAACCAACACCCTAACTGCTAGACCAAATGCATGCCCCAGTACATCCTTTTCTTCATTTGCTGAAACTGACTTCCCCCAAAAATTCATGAGTAATTTCCTGACGTATATTTTTGGTCACAATGAAACTCAAGCTCACCTGTGCTTGGGATGGGACACTGTTCACAGGGCTTGTTCCAGGCCCGGCCAATGTTGTAGGAACAACAGCACATCTTCTTGGTCATATTGAAGAGCAATTCTCCATCACAGGTCTGGTTATCAGCATAATAGTTTCTATAGCACAAACTTCTTCTCATATCTAGAAGAAGGAAGGGGAGGAGAATATTGGTGATGCCATGTGGAATATCACAACAGATTTCTAAAGAGCAAGTTTCTTTTGAATTATATTGTAACCTGACTGTGATAAAGGCAGGAAAAGCCCCCTTAGACAACTTTATAGCTACCCAGGCTGCTATAGCAGAAAAGACTTTGATAAATGTATTCATTGGTATTGTGTGCCACAGAACTAAGTCATTATGTAGCTGAAGCATTAATAAACATTACGTGGTTCTCTGCCCAGTCTCCTGGTAACGATTCTTCATTGCTTTTTGGCAGTAAGTTTCTCATTTCCCACTCACGATGTTTTAATACTGCAGGTCAGTGCTGTAAATGTAATTGCATAAAGATACACCCAAAAGTCAAACAAAAGAAGTACTATTAAATCGTTGTTTGGGACTTTCTGGCATTACACTTTAAAGAAAACTCCCAACCACCCACATGAGGTGGTGAAGCAATGCCAACCTCACGGGTTAGAGGGGAGGAGGTTCTTACTAATACGGCAGAGAGATGGCAGCCCTCAGTCTGATGAGTAATACCACACAAAGCTTACAAGCTGGAATTGTAAGCTCTCTTCCTCTTTGCGGATGACTATAAAACATGCATAACTGAGAACTCCCGACTTACCCATGCAATTATTTCCCCCATTAACTTGCATGTAGTCTGGAGGACAGATACAGGTGTAGTTGCCAACGGTGTTGTAACATGTCCCTGGGCCACAAATTCCAGGAGTCTCACATTCATTTACATCTATAATGCAAAGAGAAAGTGGTATGTGATCGTGAAGCCTTCACAGTAGAATAGCTTGGGACGCATCAGTATAAATGTTGACAATGGAGAAAACACGCACAGGGTACTTTGGAATCCAGATAAGAAAAATAGGTGTGCAGTTCGTCAGTGTTCATTATGCAAATGTGTATATTGTTTTGGAAAGACTGTGTTGGAAAGGAACTCTTACTTTTTAATACTAGTTCCTAATAAATGAGTCTACTACATCCTCAAGATCATGCAGAGATGAAAATGTGGATAACTTACAATTTTCAAATATCCTTCAGAAAGGTAAGTATCTACTAGATATGTTCACAAAACCTATGGAAGGATAGAACACATCCCTAAACCATCAACAACTGACTTTGTGAATCTGCACAGGTAAGGCAGCAGGGAAGTAAATCCTTCACCACACTCCTCTGTGTTTTCAGAGAGGTCAAGTCTAATCTTTGTTAACTTCATGAGTCTTAGAGCTCATGTGTACTGTGATGCTCAATTAATTTTCAATGAGGTTATCATTGTCTATGTGACCTAATAAGCCTTTTGGAGAGCCAGGGGACAAATTCTCATGCAGACCCAGGAAGTCTCTTCAGTAACTAGCCATGTGACTCCTGTGTGTAGGCAAAAACCACCTTTCCCAACCTGGTCCATGGCCCAAGTGTTCTGAAATCTAAAAATGTTCAATATTCTTCATCTTTCTGGGAACATAGGATGAACAGAGGTCACCATTTAAAATTAAAAGTTAAGGGCTTCTCTATAAGTAAAGCTCACTTAAATGCATCAGTACAAATAATACGTAGTGAAGACTAAGAAGAGGAGCTCAGAATTCCCTGCATATAGAAGTTATTGAAATAGAACTTTTATTAGAGTACTAATACAAATGGCTTTTCTGAAAAGCATGAAAAATTATTTTGTGGCATACATGGGATTATGGTCCAGAATAATAAAACTCCACTTTTCTCAGAAAAAGAGGAAGATTTAGGATTTACTGGAAATGATATCATTTCAAAAACATTACTGCAGGCTGTCATACTGTGACATATTTTCCTGGCTATGTTCATTAGGCCATTGTTTAGACATTATGCTATATTGCTAAATTCTGAGTTTTGCTGGTAACTGTGTTTGTTTTTCACGTCAGTTCTCAATATTTGAAAGAATTTATTAGCATACAAGGGCCATTTACCATCACACACTCGGGTATCTTCATTCAGGTAGTAACCCGTTGGACAGCGGCACTGGAAACTACCAAAGGTGTTGATACACTTCCCCCCTTGACACAGCCCTGGCAGCTCCTGGCACTCGTCAATATCTATCAAAATGAAAACAAAAGCATATGTTAGCACTGTAAATAAACCCAAGGAAATTCAAAACGTGTGGACATAAAGATGAAGGAAACAATTACCTTCTAATATGACGGTGATAGGATTTGGTCGAAAACCTTCTCCTCCAGGACAAAGAATTTTGTACTCAGCTATTGAAACAATTCAGAAAAATCAAACTGAGTTGTTCTGAATCTAGAATGTCTAGTAGTAGCATTCTCAAGAAAAAACACGGACATATCCGAATGAAAGTATTCATTTTGAGGAATCTACAGCCATTTCTCCTGCCATCTAAAGCAAGTTAATATCTTTATGCACATTTGTCATTTTCAAAGGCTCTCACTATGTTGACAACAATTATAAGGCCACTCTCCTCATCTCTGAGCACTCCAGCTATGCTCTAGGCATTATATTCTTGTGAACTATTTTATTCTTTATCTCCATCACTGTTTCTTTTTAAAGATTTCCTTTCCCTTTTATTATCTAACACACTCTGTCTCCATTTTTATGTCTTGTTCAGCCTTACATCCTGGAAATTACAGCTTTCTTTGAAAATCAGTTTGTCTCCAAAATCATTTCCAAACAGAGACACAGGAAAAGCTGTTCTCTCTTGGTTCCTATCCCACATCTCTCCTCAATGACTAGAGACCTTTCTTGTCCCTCTGTTTCCACTGGTGGCAATACTGAGCCTCTAGGTTTCCAAAAACAACTTTCTACAATGTCCTTTGATTCTCCTCCATTAATCCTTTCCTCCCAGTACTTCACTCAAAAGTATTTATTTCAGTACCACGCACCAGCACTGAGATACAGAGGAACACATGAATAAGAATGACCTAACTTGCTACATCGTCCTGGTAAGTATCTGTAAGACTGGCTCTTGCATATTCATCATGATCTTTCCCAATGTGATAATCCCTGCCCAGGCTCTCTGAAATAATATGAATCCCTATACACATGTGTGTAGGTATATATGCCAGCTCTAACTCTGATCCCAGTTTGGAATGGGGTGGGCACCTATTGCTTTGTTAATCATTATTAACCTATAGAGCTGACATACTAAATTAAAATTTTTGGTTGCCTCCTTCAACATCAATGAAATTAACTGCTCCCTTTTTATTTTTCTCTTCTCTTTGTGTAGCTGTCTGCTCTTTTTGAGCTTTCTCTTTCATGTTATACCCTTACTTGAAGGCCCAATTCAGAAAGGCAGAAGGTCACCACCATCTCCCAACTAGAACGGACCTCCGTTTCTGAAAAGAAAGGAGGAGGTGCCGGCTAAGCACTCATCCAAGTGCTTCATGCTTCACCCAAGTGAATTCATTTACTCCTACGAGGGATTTGATGCATGCCAAGTAACCTTCCCAAAGTTACATGGGTGGCAAGTGAAGTCCTAATTTGAACCAGGTGTGCTCTTCCAGCCATGGCACTGTGTCTGTTCTTCTTTCTTTTCTTTGTTAGGCTCTGTGTTTAGATCATATTTTGCCATCTAGACTGTATACTCCTGGAGGGCAGCATCTAGGCTAGTTCATTTTACACACCCAAAATACATATTCTAGATAGTCAACAGACATCTCCAACAGAAGTAAATAAATGGCTCTTTGGCAAAGAAAGATTCATTGTCTACCCCAAAACACCCCGTGAGCAGCAGTCACTGATGGTTTCCAAAGGGGCTCGATCTGACTCTGCATCGTAACACGGGACCCACTTAGAAAAACGGGAAACTTTTTATTTTCTTAATAGACATATCATTTATGTTCAAAAAGTCATATTCTAAAGCTTTCTTTCAAGTCTTACCTAATAATGAAATGGAATAATCTTCCATTTCATAGCTATTGATTTTTTTTTCTCATGGATACCCTGAGTCTGTTTTAGAGCTTCTAAAGCTAGTCAACAGGTGACTAGAGGGGAGATTCATCAATATGGATCATGAAGGTAGGCAATACAGTAGAAGGAACCCAGCCTGGAAACTCTTTAAAGTAATGCTATGTGCTTTTCACAGCTATATAAGTGGGGTGGTACCTGCCCCTAGCTGATCTTTCATTGCAAGCCAAAGAGAGACATATCTGATCTCTGATGGGGTACAAGTCCATCATCATGGCTGAAGGGGTGGATCTGCGAGTAGAGACCAGTGGCAGCTCCCAGCACCACTGCTGTCTCTCCCCTCCTGATAACCTCACCCTTCCCCAAGGCTTCTCCTCTATGAATCTGGAAAGCACAACTGGCCATGGGTAGCACAATAAATAGGAGGATGTCCACTTACATGTGTTCACAGGAGGGCACAGCTCACAAGGAGTACCCCAGGCTTTACCCAGCGAGCAACAGCAGGAAGCCTTGGAAACGCCAACTCCAATTTCATTGCTGCAGGCTGTATCGCCGTTGTCGCCTCGAGGTCGGGTATCCAAATAGCAATTTCCAGAGCGGGTATCTATTTACCATATGCACATAGAACGTGTCAGTCAGATATTTTCTGCTTGGAGTAGAAAATTCAAACTAATTTCAGAAACTCTTTTAAAAACTTAATTTATTTTTAGCTAAGAAAAAGTGCCCAAGAATATATAGTGGAAATTTTCCTATAGAAAAAGTACCTGAAGATATAAATCAGATTTAGGAAATATTTAAATAGTTCAATTTCTATTTTACTACTTTCATAACATTTGAGAATGGAAACTTATATGCTGTTTTAAAAATAATAGAGGGGCTGGTGCTGTGGCATAGTGCATAAAGCTGCCACTTGCAGTGCCGGCATCCCATATGGGCGTTGGTTCAAGTCCCAGCTGCTCTACTTTCAATCCAGCTCTCTGCTGTGGTCTGGGAAATCAGTAGAAGATGATCCAAATCCTTGGGCCCCTGCACCCATGTGGGAGACCTGGAGGAAGCTCCTGACTCCTGGCTCCAGATAGGCACAGGTCCGGCTATTGCGGCCAAACGGGGAGTGAACTAGAGGATTGAAGATGTCTTTCTCCTTTCTCTCTCTCTGCCTCTACTTCTCTCTCTGTGTAACTCTTTCAAATAAATAAATACATTTTTTAAAAAAAAATTAGAGAGTGTGCGTTTTGTGAAAGTTCTTAGGATCTTACCAACACAGCCCACTCGAGTTGGATTCAGCTCGAAATCAGGTGGACAGTCACAGGTGTAGCTGCCTGGAGTGTTAACGCAGTTCCCACTGATACATGTGGTTGGATCCAGACACTCATTAACATCTAAAACCAAACAGCAAGGGACAGAATTATCACTTGAGCCAGTGTAGGGTAGATAGCACCAGAAAATGGTAGTACTAAATCTAGGGTCCAAACAAGAATTTGTTATTGTTACTAGTTATAATTATACCTAGAAATGTAATCTTCCACTTCTGAACTAACCCCTCAGAAAGGAAATAAGTCATAGTGTTGGGTCTTTCCCTCAACGTATTTATTGTTCAAATTTAACACTGGGAGAAAATGTAACTTTGGAGACAGGGAAGATATTCCAGTCAAGGTAACTGGAAGGGAGACACTGCCATGACTTTGCTCAAACAAAAATTCAGACACGGATTTTAAGAACACATGTCTTATTATGTTGTTAAATTAGAGAAAGATGTCCCAGGGGGCCTTCAGGAGCAGGTGACTTCTGCAATGTCCTCTGTACCGCATGTATGAGGTGTAATGAGCTTCTTCAGGTCTGTGAAGAGCCTCTCTCCCATCACTGACGCTAGGCTGAATATTATGTCCCTTTCAGTTTTTACTCCAAAATAGTATACAGAAAAATATTTAGGACTTTTTTTTTTTGCAAATTCTATCACTGTGCAATCTTTTTGTCCATTATGAGCATTCAAAAAACTTAAGAATCAATAAATGGCTTCAGAAAGGAGAGACTGAGAATGGGGGCAACACTTTCTCTTTGGGTTTTTCCCCTTGGAACTGGTCACTCCCACGCCATGGGATCCACAGCAGATGATTTTTTTGCTCAAACCATGTTTTGCAGGGGCAGGGCCAGGGCCAGAACAACACAAATGAGATTAGAGAGACAGATGCTGGTGGTGATTTGGGGCATGGAGGAGGGGGTAGGGAGCAGATGGGATTTGTATCCTCAGTGTCCTTGAGCAGTTGGGTGAACTCAGAAGGAAGTTTTCCAAGTCTTTGCTTAGTGCCAAAAAGAACTGAGTGACAGTATGCTAGGATACCTATAGCTTTTCTATTTTTTTTCTCTAATGATCCCTTGGAGTTTCTTACATTACCAGAAAATGATTCGTGCTCTACAAATGGGGGCAAAGGTTTATGGGCCCGGCGCCGTGGCTCACTTAGCTAATTTTCTGCCTGCGGCACCGGCATCCCATATGGGCACTGGGTTCTAGTCCCGGTTGCTCCTCTTCCAGTACAGCTCTCTACTGTGGCCCGGGAAGGCAGTGGAGGATGCCCAAGTGCTTGGGCCCTGCACCCGCGTGGGAGACCAGGAGGAAGCACCTGGCTCCTGGTTTCGGATCGGCGCAGTACTGGCCGTAGTGGCCACTTTGGGGGTGAACCAACGGAAGGAAGACCTTTCTCTCCGTTTCTCTCTCACTGTCTGTAACTCTAACTGTCAAATAAATAAATAAAAATCTTAAAAAAAAAAAAAAGGTCTATGTGCCAAGTACTCTAGTGACCACTGGCAGGGCAGGGATGAGAAGGGGTGGATACTGAAGTGACAAAGTACAAGGAGAAAACCTGTGATCCCAGGACATGGCCTTCCAAAGGAAACACTCTACAGATGTCCCCTGGGAGAAAAGGACATGGCTGGGAAGTCACACAGCTGGAGCACCCCCACCACATTGCTCTGCAGCCGCACCTCTCGAAGGCTGCAAGCTCTGTCCTTCAAATGGCGTGACTCCTTCTTCTGCAACCTCACATTAATCTGTTTCAGGCCTAAGTAAATGTATGCTGATTCCCAATGCCTCACTCTAGCTTTTATTTTCCTCTGAGACAACCCTTGTATGCTCCCAGTGAGGCCTCAACATCAGGTATCCTAGGACACCTGGGAGCCCACGTGCATGCAAAAGGACACCTCACCTGTGCAGTTCCCACCACTTCTGTCCAGTTCGTAGCCAATCTCGCACTCACAGCGGAACAGGCCTGGAAGGTTGTGGCAAGTTCCAAAGACACAGATGTTCGGGAGGGAGCACTCATCAATATCTTGGGGGAGCAAGAAAAGGGGGAGAAGTTACATTTATTTTGGTAACGAAACTTCCTAATACAATTAGGCAACAGAAGTTATGAAAATGAAGACTATCTGACATCAATCTTGGCCCTTCTGCTATAGAATTCTAGAGAATTTGTCAGGCATAGGGTGGTCTCACAGACCAGAGGTCACATGTCTTCTGTTCCTTTTCCATACCAAGCACTGGTCTGAGCTTTGTATGGATGTGCATCTCATCAATGGGGTTTCACATGATCCACATCACTTGCAGAAATGTGGCCTGGGGCTGGCGCTGTGGCGTAGCGAGCTGTGGCAAGCTGCTGCCTGCAGTGCCGGCATTCCCATATGGGCGCCGGTTCAAGTCCCAGCTGCTCCACTTCCTATCCAGCTCTCTGCTGTGGCCTGAGAAAGCAATAGAAGAAGACCCAAGTTCTTGGGCCCTTGCACCTGTCTGGGAGACCTGGAGATGGCTCCTGGCTCCTGGCTCCTGGCTTCAGATTGACTCAGCTCTGGCCATTGCAGTCAACTGGGGAGTGAACCAGAGGATGGAAGACCTTTCTCTCTCTCTCTCTCTTTCTCTGCTTCTTCTTCTCTCTATGTATAACTCTGACTTTCAAGTAAATAAATAAATCTTAAAAAAAAAGGCTCATTTCAAATAAACAAAAAAGAAACGTGGCCACATTGGAGTAAATTCTTCAGTTGTTTTTGTCTATATAGTTCCTGCCTTTGTTGTGTGTTAAATTTTATTTTATATTTTTAAAATTCATTTATATAAGGTGGACAGATTTTATGTATTTCACAGATACAGTTTTAAGAATATAATGATACTTCCCACTCTACTCTCCATCCTTCCCTTGCTCCCACCCTTAAACTTTAAGAACCACAAGGTCTTTGTGATAATATTCCTCATCACTTGTAAGACCCTAGTAATAAGGCTTGCTTGCTATTGTTGATGGAGATATGAAAGCTGCAAATACTTCTTCCAGGCCTCTGTGCCTACTTCATGTGAACATTCTGCTTGTGCAACTGACACATGGGCACATTTTCAAACTGGCTTAAAATAGCCATGAACATTCTGCCAGCAATGATTTATATTAAGAGCAAACAAACAAACAAAACTTTCCCTTATAGCTCAAAGAGAAGCAAAACCTTCACTGTGGCTATTTATGCCACCAGAGGTGGCACAGTACCTGTTTTCCTTGGATATTGAAAGTGAACAAAAGTAAACAAGGCATTAGGCACATGATTAAGAGCATAATCTGGTTTCTTGTCCCAGAGAAATTTTATATCAAACTCTTCGTGTTTAATATAAACTGTATAAAGGACACCGAATGGTTCCATAAGAGTGGAAACGTACTTACACAAAAATACAGGAGGGAATTAGTATACATATTGTAGCTAGAGATTGATTCTGAGTTCATGTCTTGTTAGCTAGGAACACCTAATAGCTAACATATTAATCAAGATTTTAGATGAACTTCTGTCAATTGTTACTGTTTGTTTATTTCCACCAAAATCTTTCTAGTGCCCTGCAGGCA
The DNA here is from genome assembly GCF_964237555.1 of Oryctolagus cuniculus. Taxonomy (NCBI): domain Eukaryota; kingdom Metazoa; phylum Chordata; class Mammalia; order Lagomorpha; family Leporidae; genus Oryctolagus; species Oryctolagus cuniculus. The sequence goes on from NC_091443.1 coordinate 71,245,150, forward strand.
GTAACTCTTTCCAATGAGGGAGAATGCACTTGAGTTTAACAAGCATGGGTAAAAATGTGATTTTTCCTAGTGAGACCCATCCTTCGCCATCGGTAGCCCAGGGCTCTTCCTGCCTGACCAACACTTCGCAGAAAGACACAGCCTTAACTGAGAGATGCCGTGACATACGGCATTATCCCAAGGGTCCCCTACTAAACAGATTTGCAAAGCACTGCTCCATGTTCAGATATGCCAGACACCAGGAGAGCATCGCGACACATATCCAGGATGCCCTCCTGCGTGTGGAGAAGACTATCCGTCTGCTCTGCTGTTATTTTAAAGTCTTTATTTGTAGAAAGAGATTAACAGAGATTAACAGCTGCGTTTCTATATTCAAAGATGATCCTTCAAAAGGATATCAGGGGGCCAACCCTTGGGTCCTTTTCCCCAGCTCTAGGAATAAATGGATCGCAGGGAGTTAACCACACTTGGTTATTCTTTCTCTGCTATGGCCAATGGTGCAGCCCTGCAGACCATCTGGCCAAGACTGGACATGCCGCTTGTGGCCAGAGAGCTGACCTTTTCTCTGCACAGAGGGAACTGGTCCAGCTGGAGACCCCTCCACCAACTGAATGGGCCAGCTTAGATGTGCAGCCAAATCACACCTGGATTTTTAAAAAAGCATCCAAGTGTTTAAATAACCTAATCTCATTAAGCCCTGTAAGGCTCCTGTCAACTTCCCCATCCGTTCGTTACCTTCACAGGCCTTCCCGTCGGCGCTGGGCACGAAGCCCATGTCGCATTCACAGCGGTATCCTCCTGGGGCGTTGAGGCACTGCCCGTTGCCACAGAGATTCAGGTTCTCAGAGCACTCATCCAGGTCTGCAGGCAGAAAGAAACACAAGTTGCTCTTGGCTTATGGAGGACCTTCCCACTTCCCCACTCCACGACTTCTCTGGCTGTCAACCTCCTGAGGGCAGCCGTGTTTGGTCATAAGCTGTATTTGATACACTTAAACTCGTTTGTTTTTCTCTTGTGAGTGTCAGTACTGGATATGCCATGGACATATGGTTCAGATCCTGAGTCCTGAATGCTAAATTATCCCTGGTGCTGTAAAGTGGAGACTAAGCCAAGTGAACCATTCAAGCTGAGACCGTCTCAAGAAGGGTCATCCCGATGGAGTATGCATCCAACAACAGGAACTAACACATCCCGGTTTGTGCCAATCATTCCAGCTGCAGGCTCAGCTCAGAGGGGCCACGCAAGAAATGGCTACTATAGAAGAGGGAAGACTCCCTGTCTGCTTAATCTCTACCTGGTTTCACCTTAGGAGATTACAGGCAGTACACATCAAACACATCAACCAAACCTGCCTAACACATGAACTTCAACTATTTCCTCAAAAGAAGTGGAAGGTTTGTAATAGGAAAACATCACTGAGTTAGGCAAAAAAATAATTTCAGCTGTGGCAAAACTTCTAGTCAAAAAAGAAATTCCTCATAAATCACTTAAGGGGCCCTAGTCTGTTTCTTGCTTAACTGACATCTAATTGGCAAAGTGCTCAGGAGAAATTAACACACTTTAATGTATATGAGCAGTTACGCTACCCAACAGCCAATGAATAATGGCTCTCGCTATTTTATTGAATCCTGAGGCCCTGACACACAAAGTTCTATCAGTAGGGTCAGCATTGCAGTGCAGCAAGTGATGCTGTTGCTTGTGACACTGGCATCCCATATCGGAAAGCTGGTTCGAATCCTGGCCGCTTGGCTTCCAATCCAGCTCGCCTGGGAAATGAGTGGAAGATGGCTCAAGTACTTGGGCCCCTGCCACCCTCGTGGGAGAGCTGGATGAAGTTCCAGGCTCCTAGTTTTGGTTTGGCCCAGCCCTGGCCATTTGGGGAATGAACCAGGGTGTGTAAGATTTCTGTCTTCCTCTTTCTCTCTGAAACTCTGTATTTCAAGTAAAGTAAGTAAGTGTATTTTTAAAAAGTGCTATCAGTGTATATACACACAGTAAGTATATAAATAATCTACACAATCACAGATGTCAACATATATCTAAATATTGGTAGCGGTTCACGTTCTTTGTATAACTATTAGAGCTAAGAAGAAAATTTAATAACATATTATAAAGCTAGAAGTAAATAAAATTTAAAAATCCTTATGCCATTATGGAATGATGATGATGATGTCTAGTGGGAGAAAAATATACATTGTCCTTTTGAGTCAGATCATCTGATTCCCTTCCCTTACATAGTTCCCAATAGCAAGGTTTGCTATGGAAAGCAAGTCACTGGTGAGAAATAGGTACAAAACATAAAGACTAAGGAAAACAAAGGGAAGTACGATTTGTCTTGAACTAATGGCATCGTTATATAGAGAGGGGTGTGTGTGTGTGTGTGTGTGTGTGTAGTCATTTCTGAGGTTCCCTGGTTCATGTGGCTCCAAATTTCCATTCCACAGAGATCTAGTTTCAAATACCTAACATTCTTCTCTGTTAACTGATGCAGACTTCAAGAAAATGGTTTCATGGTCTGAAAGATGTGGGACATCTTGCTTTTCCAGCTACCATTTACACGCTTGTTGCGAAGACCAACCTACCTGTACAGGTGAAGCCATCACCAGTATATCCTTCCTTACAGAGACAGCGGTAGGATCCCATGGTGTTCTTGCAGTCTGCATGTTGGCTGCACATGTGGGTTCCATTGGAGCACTCATCCAGGTCTTAAGGACATAGGTTACATCATTATTAGCAGAAAGTGTGGCATTTAAAATCAGTAATACACAAATTAAATATGACTTTAGAGAATTAATATTCTCATAGTCTATACATCTACATGATAATTCATGGTAAGCAGTCTCTGCTATTTCCCAACTCACCAGTGCACTTAACCCCATCTCCAATCCACCCAGGACTGCAGCTGCATTTGAAGCTTCCTGCCGTGTTGGTACATACGGCATGTCTGCCACAGTTGTGTGCTCCAATTTCACATTCATTGATGTCTGGAAAAATAGCAAGTGGTTTAGAAAATGCTCAACACAAATGCCTGCCAGTTTTCAAAGTAATTTAGCAATATTCAAAAATTGATCTGCCATCACGCTTTTCACAATATATAGATTGGTTTAGCATCCATATATAAGCTTTACCTATATTGATCAACTTTGATTTTTAATTTACAAAGCAATAACCATAAGCTAGTATTTCCTATTATTAACTCTGTTTTCCATATTATAATATAAGTATGCAGTCTTCCATCTGCAGGTTCCTTCTCCAGATGGCTGCAACAGCCAGGGCTGGGCCAGGCTGAAGCCAGGAGCCAGGAGCTTCTTCTGGTCTCCCATATGGGTTCAGTGGCTCAAATACTTGGGCCATCATCTGCTGCTTTTTTAGGCAAACTAGCAGGGAGATGGATCAGAAGTGGAGCAGCCAGGTCTTGAACTTGAGCATATATGGGATGCTGGCGCCCCTGATGGGGGTTTAACCTACTACACCACAGCACCAGCCCCACTATATTTTATTCTTAATACTAAAATATTTTATCATTTATGCTTTATTTCTATAAAAGTTTTATTTTAGGTATTGTTATTTCAAATGTTTACAGAAAATATTCCTTAAGCCAATGTGTGAATAGTACATTCTCTAGATTCTTGAAGTCCTAGCACATTGGAGAGTCAAGCCTTCTGGAATATTTCATGTAAAACTCAAATCAACCCAGTGGGTGAATCTGTCAGAATAAGGAGTACTAGATTATGGTCACATTGCTCAAAATTGTCCCCAATTCTCTATTCGCGAACATTCAATTTCCAAGTTCAGCCAAGATAGATTCTATAGTATGAAAGTGTTACAGAAAATAAAATGAAATATGTTTTGTTTCCTAAAATTAACCATTATATAATGGGTTACATTTATAATCAATTTTGTCATTAACTAATAAGAACTCATACATATGATACTAGGAGCTGACAGATAAACCTGTATCTAACACAAAATTTAGGTCAAAAAAAGATAATTTTGACAAAATGTTTCAAGGATTCCCAGTGATCACTTGAATAGTGGCATAAGAAAGACACTGGGCAATCAACTTATGTTTATCCTTTTTTTTTTTTTTTTTAATGTAAGAAGCCCAATTAAATGATTTGAAAGTGTTTGGAAACATGCGGTTTGCCCAGCATTCCATCTGAAATGCTGAAAGAGCCTTGGGATCTTTGGCTTCCTCATACCTTCTAAAGTAAATACAAAATTTAATAATGGCAGATTTCTCCTACAACAAGTTGTGTAATATTACCAATCATCATACAACAGAAGCGTGCCTGGATGTATGTCCTTACAGTTATAACATACTGCATAGGTTCATTTTAATGTAACCCCGGCAACCATATGAACCTGTTGGGTTATTAAGGCAGGACAGGGAAGCATATAGCTTTAGAACTTGTGACTCAACAACTGAATAATGGAGTCCGGCACATTCCAAGGAAATAAGGAAGAAGACCAGCCCCAGAATGACTGTGGTGAGTAGGCCCGAGGATCTACAAAAATAGACCTTCTTATACCCAACCAAACTTCACGGAACAGGTGTTCCCAAGCAGGGTGTGGACACTTCTCTGTTACTCAATAATGACTCCCCTCACAGGTAATGATACATACCATCACTTGTGTAGGGTCCTGCCTTAATTATCCTCTCTCATTTGTCACGATTTCTGGCAAATCATTCTAAGTGGAAACGGTGAGCCTCCACCAAATAGAATGAATCGGAGCCTCCAGAGGCTATAAAATCAGAAACTTTCCAAGTAGAAACAACTTTTAACTCCTCTTTCAATTCTGTTTCTCGGAGGAAGACATGGAGGTCAGGCCCCTCAGTGAGCAAGTGACAGAGCCAGGACCACCTGGAACCAAGATCGGCTGTTTGCTGATTGGCACTCTCTCGCTGGGGGCATGGCTGCCTAGTTGAGCTCAATTATTTCATCACATCAGGACTTGATTCTGAATGCTACTTTGCAGGTTTCTCTACCTGTTGGTGAATACTAACAGACTCATAGTAATATTCACAAATCCCTTTTACTAAAGCAAAATTTTCAAAGATTCATCAGAGGATCATTCTAGTAATTTTGTAATAATTTTATTTCCAATTTTCTAATGACCAGAAGTATCCTAACTTTCATCAGGCTTTTACCTTCCATACTTAATCTTGTAATTAAGAAAACGATCATTTGTAAGCAGACTCCCTTTATTCATTAATTATATGCAAATATAAATTTCTAAATCACAAAAATATTTTCAATGTTGCTACAATGCTTTGAGGATGAAAAAATGTATTCGCAAGAGATTGTGTATTATGTGCTTTGAGGTATGAGGAGGGAGCAACTCAGGAGCCAATAACCAATGCTGTGTTTTGTGAATATTTGTGTAAGTCATGATCTCAACACCTTGCACCGTCAGTAACAAGTGAATTACTAAGAGTCAGAGTGGTCCTAAAGAGCAAAGGCATTTCTGAAGAAAAGGTTTTTGCATGCGTGCAGATGTGCATGCATGCACCAACCGTTACTCAGTCATCAACTGCTTGCCAGCACAGGGCCTAGGACTGAACTTCATTATAAAAGCAAACATAAAGGGAAACTGAGCCATAAGGAAAACAAGCAAACAAAAATGCTGTATCGAAACACTGTTCAATAATGTGAAGGAAACATAGCACACGCTTGCCAAGAACATCTCTTTCTGTACAAATGTTCTGTTTCCCCAACAAGTTTGCTCCAGACAGAAAATTCCTTTTAAGATTACGAACAAGTATAAGCCAAGAAAAGCAAAGAAATTCAAATTTAAGGCTGACACTGCAACCTCCTTAACCCCATCAATTCTCCATCACAAAGACTCAAAGTTCTTACAGCTCCTTGGAAGGGCAAGGGTGTGGTATGGGCGGACTCTGCACACAGGTTCTATGTAAGTCCCCCTGAATCTGCCATCTGAGGTTGAGCTGTGCTTTGAGTTATTGGGGCCTCCATTTGCAATCATACAGGAAGAGGCTCTATCACCCACACAGGCACCTGCCTTCCCACAATCTGGGAGTCTATCCTGTGGACCTTAGTCTGGCAGGGCTGGTATACTGTGTAATCTCCAGGATTAGGCATTGGGAAAGAAGGTAAAACAATGAATGGAAAGGCCAATCACGCAGGCTACTTGGATATCTTAACTTGGATCCAAATTTGAGCCAAGATTATTAACTGAACACCCATGGAGTTTTCATAGGCTGTCAGCCAGTGGGGGCGAATTGGTAGTGATAAGAAACTAGAAGGAAATGAATACAAATTCTTGCTGACTGCTGATTGCTGAAGTATACGGATCTCTCTCATGGACAAAGGCCCATCAGAAACATTTCTCATGTCAAAGGAACCAGACAGTATGAGAAATGGAAACTACGCTGAAATTTTACTACTTTAATGGAAAACAACACTGATTTTTTTTTCCCATTTAAGGCTACACTTTATTTGCTAACTGAACACATGATGAGGGGCATATTCTCACAAATTAGTTTGTTAAAACCAAGGCCCACAAAGGGTAGCACCTGAAATGCACCTAATTTTCCTTCCTCCAGTCGCAACTGTATAGAGTGAGCAGAGGAAACCTTGCATTGGGTCACAGAAAGATTGTAATCCAGCCCATTAAGCCAAGGATAGAAAAGCTGAGTTGTAGGTTTCAAGCAAACACACATTCTCTCCATTAAATCAAGCATTCCCTTAGCAATGCCCACACTTTGGACAAAGCTTAAGGAGAAAAAAAGAAACCTTAGCATCTGTGTGGGCTTGGGAATGTAAGTCAGTGGGTGGATTCTGAATACTGCTAAAGTGATTGGGGGGAAAACATGTTTATTTGTTAAAATGGAAACAATCAGTAATGACAAGGGAGCTGAAATATTTAGACAAAGCTGTAATGGAGCCCAGAGGACCTTTTTCAGTTCTCATGAAACAAAGTTCCTCTTTATGAAATAGCATACATAGTTTTATGATTCTTTTACAGGGTACTCATCTTTTAAAAAAATCTGACTAAATAAAATAAGCAGATTCATTTATTTTGCCTATTATCAAAACACATTTCCAAGTCTGTTCTTGTTGTTATTTGTTGTGTGGTTTGCTTGTCCAATCAGGCAAGATACATATCTCTATTTACATTAGTTGCCTGGAACATTATAAACACTTGTGTTTAATTTGACCATCACCAAGGTGACCTGATGGTATTCTAAGTTGTGAATGACAATAATTTTAAAAGAAAATCAGGCAAGAAGAGCTTGAGTTGCATGGGATTAGAAAAACCTTTGGCCCTGATTTGAAGTCTACTGAACTTTGCGCCAGCTCTAAGTAATTTCCATTCTGTTGGAATGCCCTTGGATGCTAGTGACAGTATTGACTGAGGGTCTCTTCTTCTTTTTTTTCTCTCTCACATGTAGCCCCTCCTTCGGTAGGTCACTGCAGTGTTTCTGTGCCAGGGGAACATCTGAGTCATTGCAAAGCATCCTGGTGATTTGTTCCTGACCAGCCAATGAAAGAACTAGGAATAAAATTCAAGGTTCCTCTTCTTTAGATGAGACCATCACACACCTTGTTACTGTGATATTGAAGGGGACAAAATTGCAATCTTTTCCTACAGGCCCAACTGGATTTTGTCAAGTTGAAAAAGCACTGTAGGCTGCAATTTGAACGAATGGGAGGCAGGTGTTGTCCTCTGGAAGAAGTGTTCCCTTGACCTCAAATCTATGTTTTTGTTCTCATGACTAATTAAAAGGCTGCTGTCGATAATGTAAAAATGATATCATCTCATTTAATATATAGTGCACAGCTCTTGTCATCAGTATTCATATGCACAAATTCAGTTATGAAAAACAAGCTTTTTAATAAACAGAGTGAAGTTTTATTTTTTAAAACTGATTCCAGGACCAGAGTTGTGGTGCAGAGGGTAAGCCCTACTTGTGAGGCCAGTATCCCGTATCACTGATGATTCAATATGGAGCAGTCCTACTTTTCTCTTCATTAGTGAAAGACCACCATCCCTTATGAAGTCCTGTATTTACACTGAAGTGAAAAATAAAGCTTGAGCCATAGGCACACAGAACTAACACTGCTTGCCCATGCGAGGCTACATAGGGGAGTTGAGTTTGAACCCTGCCATTGACCAGAAGGCACCCCCTACCAGGTTTCACTAATATAGTAAGCGGGAAATCACTCCAGCTTCATGCTTCTTGTCAGAATTTGGCTATTATCTGTCATTTCTGAACCAATATTACAATTACTGCCATTATCCTATGTGTCAGTTAATTTGAAAACAGCATTATTGGCACTAACAAAGACATGTTGGTGTCTTCTTGAAATAGGCTGATAAAATTAAAAGGAAGATCTGTATATTTACCACATAACCAATCAGACAACATTTTAATATTAAATCACAAAAACTTGCCAGGAGCCAGCCTTGTGGCATAGCAGGTAAAAGCTACCACTTGCGATGCCGGCATCCCATATGGGCACCAGTTCGAGTCCTGGCTGCTCCATTTCAGATCCACTTTCCTGCTAATGCACCTAGGAAAGCAGCTGAGGGTGGCCCAAGTGCTTGGGCCCCTGTACCCACGTGGGAGACCTGAAAAACCTACCTTCGGCCTGGCCCAGCTCCAACAACTGTGGCTATCTGAGGAGTGAGCCAGTAGATGTAAGATACCTCTCTCTGTCTATTCCTCTTTCTCTGTAACTTTGCTTTTCCAATAAATAAATAGATCTTTGTCCTTAGTGTGCTGTACATTGAGATTTAATGCTATAACTAGTACTCAAACAGTATTTTTCACTTTGTGTTTCTGTGTGGGAGCAAACTGTTGAAATCTTTACTTAATGTATGCTAAACTGATCTTCTGTATATAAAGAGAATCGAAAATGAATCATGATGTGAATGGAAGGGGAGAGGGAGTCGGAAAGGGGAGGGTTGTGGGTGGGAGGGACGTTATGGGGGGAAAGCCATTGTAATCCATAAGCTGTACTTTGGAAATTTATATTCATCAAATAAAAGTTTAAAAAAAATCTTTTAAAAAATAACTTGCCAAACTGGCTTTTGGAATTAAAGTCTGTTATTTGTAACAAAATTTTCAGTGACTTTATTCTAGCTCACCACAATGTCCACTATGTTCTTAATTATGCTCCAGGCCATAATCATTACATTAATATAAGCAACTTTAGTAAAGCTTTATTGTTATTCCATATACTTTGTATCATTGTCTCATGTGTGGAATATCTACTAAACATTTAAGAAAATGAATTCATTGCCCCAGAGTGACTTCTTTTATTTGACATTTCATAGGATAGTCTGCTACAAAAATGTGAAAAGACCTTCTCAAGTGCTGTTTGAATCAGAAAAACAAATTTGCAAGTGGCTCAATCGTCATTTTGTAAGATTTGTTTAGTTCCACGGAAAAAATGTTTATTTAGGCTAATGTAACTTAATACATCAAAAGTACTAGTATTAAGGACCTGGAAGATGGTGAGAACTAATAAAACACAAGAATTGTAAAATATGTTTCTTTAAATAGTAATTTCAGTTATAAAACTTTAAGTAAATGTTGGGAAAGTCTTGCATTAACAAAAGGATGTGAACTTCTGGTAATCAGAATGCTCAGTACTTTGGAATGAAAATGTGATTTTTGATTTTACAAACTGTGTTCTTCACTGTGATCTTTTATTCAACACATTTTTTCTTTATAGGTAAAGGGGAAAATATCCTCAACTTGGATCCACTATAAAGGATGACAAATTTAAAAGAAGTGGAAGCTAAATTAATGAACAATGTTACACAGAATGCTTTATTATGCAGTTAAAATGTTAATAGCTTTAAAACTTGTCTTAATCTATGGTTACAGTAGCAGGCTCCTAACCTCTTAACATATTATTGTTCAGTTTGAAAAAAACACACCTGTGCAGCCAGTTTTTCCTTTCTTGCCTGAATAGCCCATGTCACAGTGGCAGATAAATGAGCCTTTTGTGTTTTCACAGGTTCCACTGAGGCAGATATTTGGATTCAGGTCACATTCATTGACATCTGTAAAACATAGTTATTGGATATCATTAAGCACTTTTCCTAAAGATAAAATAATTGACAAATAAACTAGAAAAGGGAAATGCTCTCATTCAGAAAAAATACAGCTAAAGAGCTCAATTTATATTTGCTTTCTGTATTTCTGGCTAATCATGCCAACTTTTTTTTTTTTTTTTTTGACCCACAGGCAGAGTGCCAGGTAATCAAATAAATTGATAGAACCCATACCGAGCATAAAGTCCATTTATATGATAGTCTAGAAATGTTTTCTAAAACAGTATATTCTGTTATAAGATGAAAATTTTAGTTCAGTTGCTTGAAGCTACTGATTTTGCTTTCCTATTTTAGAATAAAGGATAGACGAACTGGTAGCAGTAAGGCAAGTAGTTACTATCTTTACTTCTTTCCCAAATTGAAAAAAAATTTTATGACATTCATTTTGGTTTCTAGGACTTCACAGATTTTCAGTAAAGGTTTTCAGAAGACAGAATGTGATAAAATTTAAATATTATCCATTGTAGACTCTCTCTCAGTCTGACCAAGATGAAATAATATAGGATTGAAATTACTTTGTCACCTGAAATAACTAAAAAATTGGACAGGAAGTAAGAGAAGAAACATGGTTTTCTAGACATTGAACATTAGGCAACAAAAGACAGTGATACCTGAAAGAAAGGAAAAAACAAAGAAAGCAAACTAGGTGAGCCTGTAATTGCTCCAGATTACTTATATGGAGGAGTTTTAAATCCATGGCATAGGAAGGAGGCTGGCCAATGGAAACAGGCAATGTCTCTGAGCTAGGGAGATGGAACAAATCCTGGAAGACCATGGCAGCCAGAGTTCATATGGCAGAATAAAGGGCAGAAGAGAATTGCATGGGAAGTTCCAGAGATCTGCATTAGGTCACCCTCAAATATTTAGATGAATGGTGATCTGCACATTCATGTGAGGAAACAAACTACACGAGAGTGGGGAAAGCACGACCAAACAGATTACAGAAGATAATCTTCAGGGTTCACAGCAGGCCTGGACTTGTGCCTGTTCCCATCAACCAGACTGGAAAACCTAATTCACAGGGAAGTGGGCAGAGTATCTTGAAGGGCCTTACCTCATCAGTAGAATGAAAATTAGCCCTAGATTAACTGCTGCTTAACAGCTTAAAAGCCGCACTTTGAAAGGATCGCTCTGTTCCTAAGTAACTTATTTGTATTCCAGAACAGAGCTCAAGAATACCTCTAGGAATACAAAAGTATCCAGCACCTAGTAAGGTAAAATTTACAATGTCTGGCATCCAGTCAAAAATTACCAGGCATTCAGTGAAGCAGGAAAACATGATACATAATGAGGAGGAAAGTCAATTTATTGAAATGAACCAAGAAGCAGTATAAGTGATATAATTAGTGATGAGGACATTAAAACTACATTCCATTGTGTTCAAAAGGCTGGAGAAATGATTGAACATACATATTAAATAGAAACACAAAAGATAAGGGAAAAACCCAGATCAGACTTTTAGAGACAAAAGCTACAATGTCTGAGATGCAAAATATATTGGATGATATTAAAAGCAGATTAAATGCTGCAGCATAAATGTTTAACAAATTTGAAGGGATAGCAATAGAAACTATCCAAAACAAATATGATCAGTTCCAGAGTGTACTGCATTCTCGTCAAGACAAAACTTACTTTAGTCAAGCATTTTTAGTGCCTAAACTCTAGTCGCAGCAGACGGAGAATTCAGTGGACAGACATAAAAGAAATATCCCTGTGGATTTAACCAATAGTTAGCTCAATATTATATCACAGTTGTATGAAAGTTTCTCTTCAGAATGCTGGCTCTAAAATATGAGTATAATGCCCAAAAATATCATTATGCTTCCCATGGGCTCTATCAACTAAAGAAACTAACCTTTATCTAATTTAGCAATACTTGTGAATAACCAGATAAGTTGGAAAGTTTTGTCTCCTTTGCTTACCGACACAAGTTTTCATGTCTTCAGATGCCATGAAGCCATCGTAACACAGGCACCTGTACTCTCCAGGTATGTTCGTACACTGACCACCATCACAGATATTGGGGTTATCTTCACATTCGTCAATGTCTGCAAAGAATGACACAAGTTGCTGATATTGGGCCCATTATTCAGTGAGGAAACATGAGCTGACCCACGTCAAATAAACTCAGCCAACTTGTATAAGACTACTAACCCTCAAATCCAACTGAAGCTTTACAAAAATTATCCCATCAGGTTGTCCGTGGTAAAAATGGAGAGAACCATTTTCAAGATTCAAAAATACTCTTCAAAGTCAAGGTTCTAACCCCTTAAAAGTCTATTATTTAATTAGAAATTTCCTCTCATATGAATTTAAGATTAAAAAATGATTATGAATCTGATCATTATCCTTATCAATTGATGAATGCCTAAGGCCTATCATCTTCTGTTTTACAGATATTTTAGGTAGAAATTTCTTATAATAAACAGATCTACTCAAATACACTTTCAATAAAAATATCTATTTTCAATATTCAATTTTTATAGCCTAATTTATATAGAGAGATTTCAGGAACACTTTTCTAGGTCAGATGAAAAAAATTGGGAAAAAATTCTCTTTTTAATCTGAGCCATAATTAAAACCTATACTACCCCACTTTAAATCTCATGACTGCATGACTCTTTCAGTCCAGGGTGAAGTAACAGGAATTTTAACATAGACCCATGGGTCTCTTATTTTAGCATCATGCAAGTTGTTTGCACAGCTTGTGAACACACACAGATTATAAAAATCCATGCCAGAGATCCATCGTTTCTGATGCAACAGAACCAGAATGGATCCTGAGATTTTGCACTTTTAGAAAATTCTCAGTTGAGGCTGATGCTATTGGTCAAAGAAACATACCTGGTGTAGCAGTTAATTAGGCCCCCAAATCAAACTCTTCAAAATTCTAATCAATGAGGACAATGTATTTATAACACTACTTATTGTGTGGCAGTTACTCTGCAAATCTTCCACACAAGCAGTCTCAACCCCATTTTACGGATGAGGAATCAGAACCTAAGTATCTTGATCCAGGACACACAGTTAACATATGTGACAAACAAGGATTTGAATCCAACACTGTCTGACACAAAAGCCTCAGTCCTCAACCACTTAGGGAATCCTTAGGGATCTGCTGTTCACAGTTTTAATAGAAAGCTAAAATCTACTCACCGGTACATGATCTCTGGTCAGGCATTAGTGCGAATCCTGGCTGACAGCTACATTCATAGCTGCCCTCAGAGTTTGTGCAGAAGGTTTCACAACCACCATTCATGATGCTGCATTCATCAATGTCTAAGAGAAATGAAAACAACATCACCTTCTGGTACAGTCTGAATGTCCACCTTCTCCAAAATTCATGGTGAAATTTCATTGCCATTATAAACAGTATTAAGAGATGAAATCGTTAAGAGGTGAATAGGAACCGAGAGGCCCAGCCTTGTTGGTGGGATGGGTGCTGTTATACAAAGGTGACTTCAGCCCCCTTTTTCTCTTTCTCCCTCTCATCTTCTATCACATGATGGCATAGCAAGAGGGCTCATGCCAAATGCTTGCACCTTGATGTTGGACTACTGAGCTTCCAGAATGTGAGCCAACACATTTCTGTTCATTACAGATTACTGTCTCACAATCTGTTATGGTAACACAAGGTGAACTGGGACTCCTTCTTCTCTATTATCATCACACATATTCATGTTTTCAGGCATAGGTCAAATAAAGATTAAAAAAATCCTAGGGAAACTAGAAGTCATTGATTACCTCAACAAATATGAACTCATTAACTATACATCTGTGATGTGCTAAAGATGAGAATGAAACAATGAATGAGACCATCATTACCCCTGCTTTCATGGTCACACTGAAGCAGGAAAGACAAATGAAGAATTGATTACACAATTCACAGTGTGACATCTCCTGTGCAGAAGTAGCATGTGCTAGGAGAACACATCCCAGTTATGATCACAGACACAGGGGTGAAATCCTCTTGATTTGGTTACAGACTTGAAATTCAGTTTGGTTGGCTGACGTTCCAATTTTTTTCAAGAACCTGAGTTGCAGTTCTGAGTTGTCCTGGGCCATGTTTCAGAAGAATTTGGGCTTATTTATGGTTTTGAGTGGAAACCATGTGAGACTTGGCAGTTCCACATGGTGTACACCCCAAACCAGGCAAAAACTGGCAGTTTCTACAAAGTTTCACTTTGACTTTGGGCACAATAAAGCCACAGGGTTTTCTTGTGCCACTCTTCACAGCACGACTAAATCTACAGAAGGCCAACCACAAAGCAAAATGCTTGTCCCACAAAAACCTATCTTCAAGGAGTGCCAGACATGATCTCTACTTCAATGTAAGGTATGAACATTCCATGGCGTTCTTTCCAAGAGCCATTTTTTGAAATCTTCTACCTGAATTAAACCCTCTACCAGCAAAGATCTCACCCTATGCTTTGTCTTTCCCACGAGTCACCTGGTTACTTTATTTCAGATGGTTAGTTGTTATTGGCTAATTTCTCTTCCTATTATGCATGTGCATAAGCAAAGCATATGCTGCTGTTTATTATTCAAAACAGCATGGGTCAAATTATACCTGCTAGAGCTTAAACTTTCTATATCCTTCTCTTATCTCGTTCTTTAGACAAGGGAAGTGAGAGCTAAAGATTGTGAGTCACTAACAAAATAATTTTACTTATAGGGAAACAAGAAAGATCAAGTAGAAGTAATTAGTGATGAGAGCAGAGTTCTGCTTGGGCATTTTTAGAAAGCAACAAAATGAAAGAAAATATAAAATTACATGTAAAACTTACCAACACAAAACAGCCTATCAGGAGTTGAATGATAACCAGGGTTGCAGGCACACTGATACTTCCCCATGAGGTTCACACAGCGGCCATTGGGGCAGAGGTTTGCACTCAGCTCACACTCATTGATATCTGTTTAGAGAATAAGAGGAGCAAACGTACAAGCATAAGTGTCTGACTCTGACACAGACAGGGGCCAAACAACTTAAGCCAAGCCAGAGGTTTGAGAGCCCCCTCTTACCGATACATGCGGAGATGTTCGGGGCCAGCTGATGGCCGGGCGGGCACTCACAGCGGTAACTTCCCTCCGTGTTTATACACACACCTCCTCGGCACAGGAGAGGGTCTCTCTGACACTCATCAATATCTGCAACGTGGAAAGGATACATACTGAAGATATCTGTGGTGCTGTGATCCCCTTGGCCAGGGCGCAGCAGCCATTCCCCATTGAGTCTTGGCTGCTAAGGACTTTCGGGCTCCTTCTTGGAGATATCTACCCACCTCCCTCAGAAATGCCTCACATAATTGACCATATCCTTCTCCCAAGACCAACAATCAATGGAAATAACATAGGAGCATTAAGCCTTGACCTCTTTCCTCACATGGCAGGACAACTCTGGCACCATACATACTCTCAGAGCTCCCTGTGGGGTCAGAGGAAGACTGAAACGCAGCCTAGCTCTTAGCTTATTTTCTTCCTTTGCCTCGCCCTTCTTCCCTCACTTCCTAATAGATACCTCCTGAGAATACTCTCTCACAAAGAAACAACAAAGCAAAATCAAAACCACTTTTGCAAGAATCCCCACTTTAGACTTTGTTTCTAGGAAACCTGATCCAAGGCAATCAGCTTCATCAATCTCCTGTCCTAGAAATGTTGGACAAAAACCTTGCCATGGGACTTCTCCAGTTTACACTCGAAAGGTTCTCCCTTCCCTAGGTTGGCTACTCTAGGTGCTAAAGCCCATTTCTCAAGGACCCACAACTGGCCTCCAAGGTCACCCATAGCCCCACAGCATGAACTCTCTCATTCCTTGGGCATGTCAGTCTGCCTTTGCTGCAGATCAGTTACCGACACACTGGTCACTCCAGGGCAGCAGTGAGAACCTCAAGCTTCTGGGAATCCTTTTCTTCCCCCAGTGACCAAATGGCCAGAGACTCACCCATGCAGTTCTTCATCATCATGAATCCACTTTCATAGCCTTCGTCACACTTGCATTCAAAGTCCCCTGGAGTGTTCACACACTGGCCTCGGCCACAGAGGTCGGGAGATATGCGACATTCGTCAATGTCTGCACAGAAGGAGCAAGTGGCAGCAAGTCAGTGTTAGGACTGCCTTAATTCTGGTATCAGCACAGCAAAAATGAAGAATATTAAAGGACATCCCCTCCCCTGGCCCCTGAGGCCCATGCACCCACCTGTGCAGTTCCTTTCCTCAGAATCAAGAGCAAAACCACTGTCGCATCTGCATTTAAAGCTTCCAATGGTGTTTCTGCACTTGCCATGGGTACAGAGGCTGGGTATCATCTTGCACTCATTGATATCTTTAAGAAAAATAAAATGGGGGAAAGCTATGAGCAAACAACGAGGAGGGCTCAGTGCCCACTATTTAAACTCAGAAGGTTGGATGGTCTTGATTTAACATCTTGGCAATACTTGTTTCAAAGAACTGATCCATGAGAAATAGGACTTGGCAAACATTTCCAGCCATTTTAATATCTACATTTTAGAAAGCACTGTTAGAGAAGCAAAGAGTGTGTTTACTTGGACTTCTAGAGCCCAGCACAGGGCCTTACACATAATGAAAACTTAACAATGATCTGCTGAATGGCATGAATAACTGTTTTACATTACTAGAGTTTATCCTTAAAATGCACAGAAGATGCTTAAAATAGATTGCCCCCAAAGCAACCAATGGAATGTACAGCAAAATGAAATGATCACTTAATGATTTTTCATGCTTATAGATACATAAACATTCTTATAAGAACTTCCAAGATGTTATTTAAAATGTAAATTATTTGCAAATAATTTGTGCTATTTTAAAAGATGTTTTCTCAATATCACCTACCATTAAGGTTTCATTAACATAATGCAAATAGTTTCTTGCAGAGGACTGCAAATATGTAACATATCAGCTAAGTTTCTCCTTATAGGAGTCTTTTCAAAGCAAGACCTGAGGCCCAAAAACAGAGGTTCATTTCTAGATAATGCCAAGACACCTGGAATTGGCAGATCAAATCTTAGGAACACTGACCAAACCTTCAGTGGTAAGGATTGCCACAGCCTTTGGAAGCAAATTATTCAAGTTCCTTTGAATATGCTTAAGAGACATTTAAGACGGCCATCTAGAGAATCTCTCTCCAGACAGAACAATTTCAATCCCTGAGGATTCTTGAACCACTCAGTAAAATAAATAAATAAAGTCTATATTTTTGTTCAGAGATAAATAAATAATATCGATATGCTTATTTTCCATTTTTATAAGTTGATTTAGATATGAAGTTATAATAACAAGGTCCAGGTCGACAAGAGAGACAGTGTGTGAACCTGAGCAGCCAACACAAAACTGTACGGGAACCCAAGCTAAGGCCACTCTATCACTAGAATTCTGAACAACCAACTGCTGACAACAGTTTACCTTTGAAGAAAGGTTTCCCATTTGTAATTTCTTTTGTGGCAAAGCCAGGTCCTCTGGGACAGAGCTCCTCGTATTCAGGGGTGTTTCTCATAGGACACTCTTCGCATTCCTCACTACCCCAGGCCGCCCCTACGGAGCAGCAGCAAGCGTCCATGCGGTGACGGCCGGCAACAGGCAGTGTGCACTCCTCATCATCGTACCTCAGGTAGCAGGTCTCCAGGCGGATGTCTGTCCCAAGAAACAGAGGGAGGCTGAGGAGAGCTGCTGTTTTCTCGGCCCCCAACTGGCAACTTTTGTTGGGCAAAGTATGAGAAACACGATAATTGTCGATATCTGTATTAATCTGGAATTCATGTACTAGGTGGTGGGTATTCTTGTCTAATATAGACTCACTGCTTTCTGGCAGCCCATATTTACATCCCCTACTTGTGACAAGCTCCCTTTCTACTTTCTGATATTTCTGCAAGAAGTGCAGCATTCAAACAAGTCCCACAGTGCTTCCCCCTGGACAAACACGCCTACCACCCATGCATGCAGTCTGGGACGCCTCGGCCACTTCCCTCTAGCTGAAAGCAACACAGGCTCAGTGACCTGCTTTTTCCTCAGACCTCATTAATATTTGGAGAGAGGAATGGTGAACTCCAGAATGAAGGCTGCCCTGCTTGAGATTAGAGATGAGAAACAGCACAGAATGGGCTACTCACTCTTCTTTTCCAATACATATGCTTATGTGCACAGTTTTGGGGATACACAGAGACACTTCCAGCCCCAACCCCAAATTTGTGGGATTAGGAGGAAGAGTAGTAGAAAGGCTAACAAATCACTGGCCAGAAGACCTGGATGTTGGTCCTGTTGCACAATGAAGTTGCTTGTCTTGGACAAATTATTATCCCTGAACCTGAATCTCCACATCTATTATCTGATGCTACACCATCTCTCAGGAGGTGCTGTGGAGCTTCAGTGAGATTATGCATCTGACACTGGTACGGTGTAATTAAAATGCAAGACCCATCTTTCTTCTCTTTCTCCTTCACAATGCCATCATTTGTCATTCCCTCAGATGCATGAGCTTTTGCTAGCATTAGAAACCTTATTGAAAACTTTATACTTAGATCGCCTATATTAAAATGGATATTGTTTAAATGAATCCTAAATTAAACACTGGAGTATCTTCCAACTGAAGAACCAGGAAGGTTTTCATCAAATGCTGTTTCCTCCTAAACAAAGAAACAGACTCAGAATGGGATTAATTGACGTCTTTAGTTACAATGACTCTAGTTTTCAAATTCTTCCATTCTACAATGCTTGCACTAGAAGCCATAAAGTTTTACATCTAGCAGCCAGTTCTAATTTGTAACTGATGAAAATCCTTTAACTGTACTCCACTTCTTAAACCACCTAGAAGAGGTTTTCACTAAGGATGCTTTTGACAGTAATACAGTTTCAGGTACACAATACAAGTGAGCATCATTGCCAGGATCATGGACTCAGAAACCACAAGTCCAAGGGGTCCAACGGATATATTCCTGGCAGTCAAACATTAGTAGCAACACCAGAATAAGTCTTCTAGAACCCACAAGCATGACTGTAGGACCTATTCCAAGGACTAAGAATTCTAGATTCTATGTTGTAAAGTTCTATTCTATATTCTAGGGTTCTCTTCCATAACACAGGGATGACATGACTGGCCTTGAAGTCCCAAGTTGGGGACTAGCACTTGCTATGGAGAATCCAACCCTGACTGGCAATGCCAATAGCTCTGGGCTCTTCCAGGTACACAGCAGTGATATTGTGACTTCTGAAACAGGTATTTCCAGCAAGCACCTGCCTTTCTCACCCAATGGAAAGGCTTACCTAGAAGAACAGGGGCCAGAGCTTCCCATGAAGTGGTAACAGTGTTCTTCTCCCAGCTCCCACTTTGTACCCTACAGTACATGGTTTTCTAGGGGCCTAGTTAGGACCTCTAGAATATTAACTGTGATGGCAGTGATTAAAGGGAGTTACATAATAATAAAGGACTAAAACTGCTCCTCACTAACATGCTTTGTATTCTTTCTATAAGGAACAGATACAAAGCTTGATTTTGGAAGGCTGTTTGTCCAGGGCCTCACCATGAATCCCATGAGACATGCTGAGTTTGGAAACATGTGTCTGCACTTGGAACCAAATGCCCAGATTCACCTTGCTGAGTTTTATTAACCTTTCAGACATGACTACCAGAAAAATCATGAGCGCAATATTTACCAAGGCAGATCCTTCCGGTGGCATCCAATGTCATTCCACTGGGGCACTGGCATTTGAATGAGCCCCTAGTATTCACACACAGGCCATTTTTGCACACTCCTGGAAACACTTCACATTCATCTATATCTAAACATTTTTAAAAAGCACATATTAAAAAAGTTAATATATCTACATAATAGTCAATTTTATCCCACTACTGAATTCATAATTATTCTCACAGCAGCAAGGCCAATTTGAACCTAATTTATCCCTATTTAGGGACAAAACTAATTTTTCTCCAAATAATTGCTGTAGTATGTCTGGGTTGCCTGAAAAGAAACCTGAGTTTCTCCATCAGTCTCAGGATGCAACTTTTGGGTTGCAGAGACAGGGAGCAGGTGTGAATTCTTGGGGGACAGCTCTGCTAACTGTGGACATCTCAGGGAAGCTTCCCAGGGACCATGTACATAGCTGCATAAGACCAGAAGTCTGGAAGTAAATGGAGAAACAGAAACCCAGTCTTCCAAACTAGCAAAGAAATGGCTTGAAGGCGAGCTTAGAAAAAGATCAATCTGAGAATATGTGGACCAGTCAAGAATCTCTTTTCAGAAGTCCTGAGAAGTCTCAGAAAATGTGCACCTAGTGCTAACTCAGCAGTGATCTCAGACTGCTTGATCAATGCCTTGGTGGTCCCCTATTGATTGAGGAGAATCAAAAGACTTTCATATTCATTGACTCGTCATCCGCCTCATCTCTTTCAAAGGTACCAATCCTTCCCAGTTTGCTTAATGAAGAGCAGCATGTTCTCTGCGCTTAATTTGGAAAAATATTCACCATCAAGTTAATCCAAAGAAAGGCACTTACTTGCTAATGCCAAAAAAAGGGGAGCATTAGTTAAGAAACTCAAACACACTGTGTCTCTATTTATAATAAATAACTTCCCAGGCCAGAAACATTTAAAACTTTTTTCTAAATCTTTCCTTGGAAGAAAGCTAGATCTAAATGAGGTTGGGGAGTGTAGACTCTACCTTTCAGGGTTTTGTTGTTGTTGTTGTGGCCACTTATGCTCCAAAATGTGTTGCTGAGGTCAAATAAGTTATTAACAGTGGTCTGGACCAGAGAAGGTCCAAAGGACTCAGTCATCATTTGGAAAGCAAGATCTTGGGTGGGGCTGTAGTGTTCCTCTTTGTTTTAACAGTGAAAAAAACTGTATTTCATCCCACATATGGGACTAATTGCTGTTTTTAAAATTTTTCAGCTGCTGTGTCATGTCAGGTTGTGTTAGTCACCATGACCTATGTCTATGTGGGACTCCGTGAGAAAGAATCATAGCCACTGGAGAGAATCCACGTAGACTTCCAACAAGGAGGCAAGAGAGTACATACTTCCAAATTATCCATGACCATGAAACAAACAAACAAACAAACAAAACCCCAAGGCAAACCAAGAAAAATGCAGATTTTACAGTCTCATAAAAACTTCCTGTTTGTTTTTCTCTTTTGACCGATAATTAGCACTTTGGAAATACAATTGCTCTAGAGTGTGGTCGGCTTAAAACATTCCTAGTCATCCTGTCCTTTGGTCATAGTCATCTGATTCTGGCAATAGCGGAGATACGCTTGTGAAATTAATATCTGTCTGTTCTGCAGTTCTCACTATTTTTTTCCTCTAGTGCATATTTCTCACTGTGAAGTTACATGACCATTTTGACCAGTCCAAGTTAACATGAGCATTCTTCATGCACACAAAAGTGTGTGGTTTATAAATAATCAGAAATACCTTCACATTGTGTTCCTTTAATTCTTGAGTATCCTTTACCACATATGGGATCTGTGGGAAAAAAAAAAAAACCACGACAAATCTGAGATAACAATATCCAGACTTGGTACTTATGACATAGTGTAAGAAACACGAAACAAGACCTGGAACATGAGTTAGATTTTGTTGCTGTGAATAAGCACGAGATAACAAAGTGTTTTGGAAGTTGCATAGGTGAGAAAGAATAATAATGAACTGTCTCCTCAGATAAAGCCCAATTCCTGAAAGATATCTAAAAGATACGCAAATACATCATAGATCATGTAAAGGTGACAGCTTAAGAGTGAAACTGAATATAGATATCTCTCTTACTATTGGCCTGCAGATGGGAATCACATGGTAGGATTACTGTAAACGGAATATGGAAAATACAGTGCAGCACTTGGAGAGCTCACGCCCTGCAGCATTCACACCAAATAAACTCACACATTCACATATCCAAACTCCTGATCAGCAAAGCCATGAGTAAGGCTCTCAAACCTCAGGTTCCCAGAAGATTAGAAGTTCACCCGCAATCCTCATGAAGGTAAGGCATGCATATTAGTTCCTTTACATCAATTAGTTTTTTTGGAAGAAAATTTGCACACATAAAAAGCTAAGGACTCCTAACCATGAGGCTCCAGAGACAGACACAGCCTATAGGAATTGGTACTTCAGAAAGCAACACAAGCTAACCACACTTCAGTTAGAGGAGAACTAACTTAGGCTGGTACTGTGGCATAGTGTGCTAAGTTGCTGGCTGCAGTGCCAGTATCCCATATGGGTGCCGGTTTGAGTCTCAGCTGCTCCATTTCCAATGCAGCTCCCTGCTAATGTGCCTGGGAAAGCAGCAGAAGATGACCAAAGTACTTGGGCTCCTGCACCCACATGGGAGATCCAGATGAAGCTCCTGACTCTCGGCTTCAGCCTCGTCCAGCCCTGGCTGTTGTGGCCATTTGAAGAGTAAACCAGTGGATGGAGGATCTCTCTCTCTCTCTGTCTCTCTGTCTCTCTCTCTGTAATTCTTTCAGATAAATAAATAAATCTTTTTTTTTAAAAAAAGAATTAACTAAATCATATACAATTCTTCTCTTTCACATTTTCCTTATTTTCTGCTCTATTTGTTTCATTGAGGTTATCTGAATTAGATATTTTCCAATAAAAAGAAGGACTGGGTTCCCCATTCTATGCAAAGCAAGCAGAGCAATGGCATAAGAATTCTACCATCTGTTCCTCTTACCAACTTGGCATATGGTACATGGGCTTCCCCAGGCAGCTCCGAGGGATGAGCAGCACTGGGACTTTAAGGTGGCTCCATTGATGTTGATCTCACACCGCCCATCAATGACAGTCTGCCAGCAAGTACCCTTGATGGTTTCTGTAAAAAGAATAATAATAATTAACAGAGTTAATGGAATTTATATCAAAAATTAAAACATGCATATTGCAATTACAAGATAACATATGAAATAACATACAATGATCATTTTTTTAAAAACTTTATTTTTCATAAATACAATTCTAAGAATATTGTGATATTCCCCGATCATTTTTAAGGTTCATTCACACAACTCTTTTGCAGTAAAAGCTGACTATAGTGTACAAGCATTAATAAACATAGAAAAATCATTCTCAGTAAGATAAATACCTATACAGATGGTTTTTGTTGGATCCAAAGTACTTTCAGAAGAACATTCACAAATGAAAGAGCCTGGGCTGTTCTTGCAGACTCCATTAATGCAAGGACTTGATTCACATTCATCAATGTCTGAAACAAAAACAGGTCAGCATTACTGCTAACAGCTAGTCGGGTAAATACCATCAGTGGCTTACAAAGCATACACAAGTGCCGTTTGGAACAGAATTTTAACTAAGCTGACATAACTGTCTAAAATAGAAGTGAATCCAATTTATTCTTCAAGTTTTCTAATGATATTCCAAAAGGCAGCAAAGCATATAGTATGAAAATAAAAATATCATTTACCTTCACAGGTTTTTAGGTCAGGTTTGTATATAAATCCCTTGGGGCAGGTACAGACAAAACTCCCAGGAGTGTTTCTACATTGTCCATTGTCACAGAGAAGACTGTTCAGTACACATTCATTAATATCTGGAAAGTCAATGAAAATTAACATGTAAAGGAGCCCATCCATTGAGTACAATCTCTTTCCCCTTTTTGGTTAGGTCTTTAAAGTCATAATGATATGATCAATTTAAGCAAAGAAGTGACACTTCTGGACCATTCATTTTTGCTTAAATCACCTCATTTTGGGGAAAAAAAAGAGACTTGATTTGGTTATTTAACTAGACATCGACATAGCCTAATGTCACTAGACAGCAATTAACTTCTTTCTTTAGCAGGAAGAAATCCCAGATTTTCTGGAAATCATTCATCTTCACCTTATATAACTGCTTTATTGTTTCACAACTGAAAGGATTAATCATACTGACTTAAAGACCTAAATAAATATTTAGAAATTGTGGCCCATTTTGATATATGTTAGTTCCAGGATAGGTGTTTCCTCCTTAGCATAATTTAAGTAGCCTCCAGTTACGTTTATAAAACCTGAAGCAGTCTGCAGAGTTTACAACTGTTTTGGGAAATTTAGCCTCATAATTTAGAGAGCTGAGGAAAATTCCTCACTCTCAGGTGAATAACACACCCGTCTGAAGCACAACCCAACTTTAAGGTAATACTTAGATAATTTAGGAAATACAGAAATTAAGTAGCTTGTCCTGTCTCTTTGAGCTAAATTGCACCACGCAGCCCACAGATTTGGCTAGATGTTCTTAAGGTTTTTTGTTTTGTTTCTAATAGATTGACAGCTTCTGATTAGATCTCATTGGATCAGTAAGTTAGCAGCCCTAACATAAAAGATTCACAAATTAAGCACCATGGAACTGCATGTATGGTTCACAGTAGTAGATACACTTGAATCAGCAACACACTTATTTCCCACACTTAAAACGTTGGAAAGTCAAGTATAAAGTGACATTGGCTGAGCAAACAACATGCTGAGAATTCTATCAAAATGATCTGTAAAATGCTAACACTTTCCTAAAGGGTACTCAGCCCCAGAGGACTTCAAATGGTAAAGTAAGGAACTTCCTGAATAAAAGAAAGTGGATATGAGGGTAGGAACTTCCTTGGGGCCGGCATTGTGGTTTAACAGGTAAAGCCGCCACCTGCAAGGCCGACATACCATATGGGCGTCCATGTGAGTCTCAGCTGCTCCACTTCCGATCCAGCTCCCTGCTAATGTGGCTAGGAAAGTAGTGGAAGATAGACCAAGTCCTCGGGCCCCTGCACCCACATGGGAGACCCCCATGAAGCTCCTGGCTTCGACCTGGTCTAGCCCCAACCATTGCAGCCATTTGGGGAGTGAACCAGTGGATGGAAGATCTGCCTCTGCCTGTCTCTCTCTCTCCTCCACTCTCTCTGTAACTCTGACTTTCAAATAAATAAAATAAATCTTAAAAAAAAAAAAAAGAAGGAACCTCCTTTTCTTGAGTCAGAAGAGACAGTGACTCTTACTAGATGGGAGACAGTGGAGACCAGCACTGGGCAAACAGTTGTTCTTTCCTAGATTACGTGTTGAAAGAATGAAAATTAAGACTTCTGTCTGTATTTCAATCTGCATCAACTCTGAATAATTACATGTTCTGAAGACTTAGACCAGTACTATTCAAACATAGCCACTAAAAAGAAGCACCAGTAGCAGAAGAAAGTCCTAACTCCATACAGCCCTAAAAAAAAGTAAAAAACTCTATTTGAGGTCTCCTATTTCAGCTTAAAGGTTATTAATGTTCATCATACTCCAATAAGGGTATGCTTTTTTGAATGTAAAAATTTGTTTTGCCTGCAAGTCAAGAAGAAGAACCATTTTACACGTGGGTTTTGGTGCATGCTGATGTATTCCCCCGAATATTAATATCTTGGTTTTAGAAGACAACATCAGGAGATCTAAGGTAGTCTGTTATAACTAAACTACAGAATGGACAATGTGCTCCAGAAATCATTAGTCTGGGCACCTGGAAAATGAAGAAGAAACAATGCTGACCGTTTCCTTCTCAACGAAATGATGTATTTAGTTACTGGCTGGTACTTGTCAGAGTACCAAAAATGGTATATATTAAACCTAAAGGAGAGTAGTTTACACTGAAAGTAACCTGTGTTTTATCTGATTAAATCTAATAAGTAGTTGGGAAAAGAGTGGCTTCTCTGTCAGCAAATTAGGGATGACTTTTGTAGCCACATTATTTTCATTATATATATAATCTCTCTCGCTCTCTCTCTCTTTTTTTTTTTTTTTTTTTTTTGACAGGCAGAGTGGATAGTGAGAGACAGAGACAGAGAGAAAGGTCTTCCTTTTGCCGTTGGTTCACCCTCCAATGGCCGCCGCGGATCAGCACCGTGCTGATCCGAAGGCAGGAGCCAGGTACTTCTCCTGGTCTCCCATGGGGTGCAGGGCCCAAGTACTTGAGCCATCCTCCACTGCACTCCCGGGCCACAGCAGAGAGCTGGCCTGGAAGAGGGGCAACCGGGACAGAATCCGGCACCCCGACCGGGACTAGAACCCGGTGTGCCAGCGCCGCTAGGTGGAGGATTAGCCTATTGAGCTGCGGCGCCGGCCTCTCTCTTTTTTTAAGATTTATCCATTTTACTTGAAAGAGTAACACAAACACAAAGAGAGAAGGAGAGGCAGAGAGAGAGAGAGAGAGAGAGAGAGAGAGAGAGGGCTTCCATGAGTTTCCATCTGCTGGTTCACTCCCCACTTGGCCGCAATGGCCGGAGCTGCATTGATCAGGAGCCAGGAGCCTCTTCCCAATCTCCCACAAGGGTGCAGGGGTCCAAGGACTTGGGCCATCCTCCACTGTTTTCTCAGGCCATAATAGAGAGCCGGATCGGAAGTGGAGAAGTCAGGTCTCGAACCAGCGCTCATACAGAATGCTGGCATTGTAGGTGGTGGCTTCACCCACCACGCCACAGCGCCGACCCCGGATCTTCTCCTTGATGGATTGAATCTGACATGTGATTAGATTCCAATATCTAAATCTTGTTATTCAAGACATATATGTCACATTGATATTTAAATTGCAGTATGTCCAGTCCTGTAAGTTACTCAAGGGACGTTTCTTTCAAGCAACAAAAGAAGGAAGGCATTATGGATGAAATGTGAACCTTCTTACCAACACAGTTTTTCCCAGTTATATCCACTTCATATCCTGAATTGCAAATACACTTGTAGGTTCCTCGGAGATTTTCACAAATACCATTAGGGCAAATATCAGGATCCAGCGCACATTCATTTATATCTGCACCACAAAACAAGTTTAAAATCAGTAACATTCTAAAATAAATTCCAATCAACATCTAAAAATAACATTAAAATAAATACAATGACTTCCAGACCTCTTCAAAAAAACAAAGATTTCACTTGGAAGAGAAAGCTTGATCCCTTTTCTCACTGTAAAATATTCTTAGTTCTGAGAAAACTCTTTTCTTCCATCAGACCCTGAAAGGGACTTGGCAGCTGCACTGAAATTACATGATTACCAATACTTAATCAAGCTGAAAGAGACTGCCTGGACTTCCCTTGGCCCAAGCACCAACATGAAAAATAGATCAGCTGCATAGCCCAAGTCCCTACAACTGGTCCCTTGACCATCAACTCCTTCCTAGTCAACCTGCTTTGCACACTGCCACCATTCATGTCCCAAAAACTAGGTAGTTATGCCATTCCCATCGTCAAACTCTTGTTATGGTCCTCTTCATTGTGTGTGGGAATGCATGGGGAAGCCCTCTTTGGTGGTCAGAGCCAGTTCAAACCAAAGCCCCTGCTGCTCCTCCCTGATGAGACTGGGTCCTCCCTCCCAGCTCACAGACTGAGAGCTCTAGCAGGGCAGGAGAGTGCACAATGACCATCAGTGAATGCAGTCCCAAACTCTGGCCCCAGACTCTTCTGTAAAACAGAGCTAACGTTCACCTTCTTCTCTAAATCCCTATCACAATTTGTATTTATTCTCCACTTTTCCATTATGAATTTCCTTACTTCTCCTTTTCCCTCCTTCAAACATCCCCTCTCCTTCTCATCTTCATTCAGACAAAATGATGTCATGTAATGAATCATGTTGAATGAACTGACAATCCATTCAGCCAGTTCATTTTTTTCTCAGAACTTTCCTGAATCAAATCATATAGTTCTATACTAATTAGATAATCTCTTCCTCTTTCTGTCAACTATTTTTACACTTGTTCCAATTCTCCTTTTTAACTTTCATTCCTTTGATCCACTGATACCATTATGATATCAATATTTGTCTAGTTCTAACTCTTGAACATAAATATTTCATTTTCTTCCAACTCAGTTAACTGCTCTCACTGCTGGCTAGAACACATGAAATGGCTCCCTACTGCCATCTTGTAATGACTGAGCCCTTGAAGTAAAGAAATCATTCAGAACGTATATGGATAATAGTTCAACCAGTCCATAATCCTCAATTAAACTTGACAGTAGAAAACTCAAAGGAAAGCCAGGCTGCCCTGTCTCAAGAATAAGCAACCTCAGTTCACAATCAACCAGCCTGGAGTAGTGTCCAGCCCCTTCGGAAACTAAGCCCTACACCTGCACAGCAACCCCAGAACCCACTGGACCACAGTCACTCTGCTATCAGGCTTCTCAGCACCCAAGTTATATCATGCAGTGATAGTGAGAGATGGAGTCAGGCCACACTGGTATCAGAGGAACAACAGGAAACCCACAGGGTTTCTGGCCCCACACTGCCCCAAGCACATGCTTAAAGTAGTAAATTCTGAACCGAATCCTTACCGCTGCCTGCGGACGTCATTCCTGGCCCACTGCTGCAGAGTGCCTGGTATTCCGCTGCAATAAATTAACAGATAGTAAATGATCCCCTTGTTTGCAGCACAGGTCGATCTTGCCCTTGGCTTTGCACACATCATTTCCTCCAAAGTGAGTAGAACCAAAATAAAGTGCTAACAGCAAAGAAGGCATCCCCTGGGAGGGGTCACCTTTGCATCAGGCTCCCATATTAAAGGCTCCACATCACTGAAGAAAATGACTTTTAAGGACATAGGCGAGTTACAGCCAATCCCTGTGCAAAGCACTTTCGGAAAAGGTATTTTTTGTACAACTTGATTTTGCTCACCAGGGAACACTTTACACTTAGAGTGAAATGTGCCTGTTGAATGTGGTTTCTTAACTGTTAATAAAACTTTCTCCCACCATCTTGGGAATAATTTTGTTTCTCAGTGCTAGCTGTTTTTTCAGTACAATCAAGTTCTTAACATTTCCTCATTTCTCTGCAAATTCTGTAGCCTGGTCTCACAAGAACAACATAGTATTTATTCTTGCTTGAAGTGTATTCTTAAAGTTAATGTTTATAAGAATGACGTCTTCTGTGACAAATCCTTTGGGACAGTATTGCTTAAATGTTAAAACTGAGATCTCATTGAACCAACTAAGGTATAGACATGTTCCCAAATTTGTGATAGAATCAGATTCTGTTTCTTAAAGCTAAATAATGCTTTATAGACAATTATAGTTAATATTTAGATGAACGTGAAAATGGAAAACTAACTGGAGTCATACTTCGAGGAAAAGAAATTAAAGTGTCCCTTTAGGTGCTGGTGGTTTCTGGCAGCCACAGTTTCATGGTGAAATGCAAATCGCTTATGTGTAGGTGGAAAGAGGACTGGATATTAGGAATGGGCCTTCCTGCAGAGGATGGCTGGACTTCGGTGCTAAAGCCAGTAGTTCTGACACTCTGCACGCCAAAGAATTGCACTCTTAGGACAGCGGACACAAGTGAGTTATACAAACAAAAAATGAAGGCTGCTCCTCTTCTAACAAATGCTAATTTGAGAAAAGCTGTGGAAATGTTAAAAGATTGTACAAAGGGCCAAATGCTTGAAAGCCTGAAATATGTCTTCTTTATTCTCTCACATCAGCCCTTAAAGCACTCATGAAATAACACGAGTAACAAAAACCAAAATCATGCCAGTTTTGTAAAAAGTAATCTTACAGTTCATTTAGATTACCTGATGCTTGTCTAAGTGGAAGCAAATTACTGTTGCCAGAGTTTTCCATTTGGGCAGCATCTGATACTAGACTATGCTTTGCTGTGAGTTCAAATCATCGTGGGTTTGAATGGGGATAACAAGGTTTGTTTATTACTAGGGGTCTCGGGAGCCAGTTATTTGCTTTTTAGTTTCCTCTTTCATGAACTGAGGGTAATCACACTTGTTAAATGGTAGGTCTACAGATTTAATAATATGTAAATGTGTGCAGTTCACGTACTGAGTGAGTGGAAGGTGTTGCAGGGCTAACTTATGGGAGTGCTGTGGAGATGGTGGCACAGGGCACATGAGAATTGCACTCCTGTGGGTTCGATGGACTGGTTTATGTGAGGAGTAAATGCCATTATGTGAAGACTGAAGAAGAGGGCTTGCTGACCCACTGGGAATCCACTTCTGCAGCCAGGAAGGAAGAGCTGCAGCTGCAGCTTGCTAGACTTGCAATGTGCAAAAATGAGCTTTTCATGCTGCACCATTGGGATTTCCTAATCAGCTGACTAAAGGCAGTCCTGGAGATTTTTTTAGTATGCCTTTTAAGAATTCTACTTCTCTTTTGAAATTAGGGATATCCTACTTCTGGATCTTGTATGATTGGCATTTTCAGAGAGATACAGAAACCAGACTGAACGCAATCTCTTCCACAGGTAGACCGTTACTGCGTGAATTCATCCAAATGTAAAAAGAAATTACTGGAACTCAAGCTTAACTCTGTTAAGATTTCCTGCTAAAGAAATATGGCCTCTTTTGACTGTCTTTTCCTAAACCCACGTTGTTGCCCTGTGTAACATCAGAATTCTTTGGAGATGCGCCTGGTCCAGAGGAAACAGTAAAGGCCAAGAATTCTATGCACCAAAGAGTTGAGATTCTGTCTTGGCTCTGTATTCCTTCAGTATGTGAACAAATCACCTATTCTTATGTTTGCTGGTTTTCATGATTCCATTCTGTCTTGTAAATTCAAAGTATGTAAGAAAACTACTTTGAAAAATTAGCATGACATATAAAAGGATGATATTAGTAAGATACAGCTATAAAGTTATATGGAAGTATCTTTAATAGAATATTTGTATATAATTGAAGTACTGTAAACATTAAACATTTAATTGATTATCATACATAAAATGATAATTTGTATATTATTCAGCAGATGAAGTAATCAGTCATAACAGTCATATTAAAGGTGTCTTAACTGATATCCTCATTTCTTTTAAAGTCTTCCATTTAACTTTCTTTAGTTAATTTCTAATTTTTTTAATTTCTAATGCTATAATTTCAAAGACTATCATTTTAAAAATAATAAGTCTTCAAAATTTATGGGTCAATGTTTAATTCATTTTCTTTAAGGCAAGAATGAACAGACTGAGTCTTGGATGTAAATCAACCACAAAGAGCTACATGTTTTATTTAATATTAATATAACCCTAGGAAATTAGGAATCAACTGCCAACCTGCCCTGGAGTTGTGTTCAGATACTATCGATCTAATTGTGATACATTATCTTTGCCTTACAAATGGAACTGACAACTGGAGAGGACCTCCTGGAGGATTCTAAGGCAGCTCATTTTGCAGATGAGAAGACTAAGGCTTCCTTCTTTCATATTACTGTATTTTTATAATTGTGTTCAATGTAAGCCATTTCAAATTCTTTTGAAGGTAGATGAGAAAAACTCCTCAATAAGCAAAAATCCACAAAGAACTAAACCCCCAATTAACTAACTTGTCTGCCTGTGGGCTGGAGTGCAGAACTCCAACTTGCTGTCCAGTTCTCTTCATAACTACACCACTCCACCTCAGCTGCAGAAAAACACCATTTCCCTAAGTTTGAATAAAACCATTTGAAGAAAGCACACCAAAATCAACACGAAAGACGCGAACAAAATTCACAAATGGCCTTCCAGAAAACTGTTGGAAATATTCAGATAACCTGAGAAGTATTTACTTTTATACTGTGTAAAATTTTGCTTTTATAATAGTCAATTCCTGTAAAGTGCAAAATCACAAAACTACTTTAGGTAACAAGACATGTTGCATGTATTTCAGAGTGTGAATATCATTGAGGTGGGGAGTTCATACGGGAGACATGAATGCACTGCCTATTCTAAATGACTGAGGATTGGGTGAGAAGCCTGAGACTAGACACTGGCCGGCCTTTGCCAAGACCTCAAGATGTGTGATGTACTGACAGCATAACGCTGTCTTTCCGTGTGACTTATTTAAGAGCCAAGATTGCAAATTGTGGCAGAATCTAAGCAGCACAACCTCAGTGATACACATACCTGAATTCTGTGCAGGACACGGCTGGCAAGGCTCCCCAAATGCATACTCGGTGCTGGCACAGCAGCATTCAGACTTAGTAACAGCACCAAACAAGGGTTTGACACACTGGCCTCTCTTGTATCCACCGTAGCATGTGCTCCGCATGTGGGTGTCTAAATAGGAAGAAGCATCTATCAACACACTGTCACTTAAAACAGATGAAAAACCCTCAGGTCAAAGTTGAAACTGGTTTTATTTATCCATCATCTCTGTTCTAACGCATAGAGAATGCCTCTGATACTAGGGTTCAATAGAAAGAAAAAAGCAAACACAAAAATATATATAGCTCCAAGCACTGGAGGGTAAAGGGCTACACTCAGGTTTTTTTAGAGGTCCTTAAGTGTTGCAGTTACATCTTACTCAATTTTGTCTTTCTCAGGCCTACGCAGAGCAGATACCTAATAAATGCTGAATTAATGATGGATGAATGTGGAGTCTCATCCAATGATAAGTAAGACTTGTATTAGGAAAGTGGCCTATCCCCAAATAAATACGCAATTACTAAATTTATAAATTAGGAGTACTTTCTAAAAAAAAGAGTGAAAGTCTAATCTGTAAAATGTTCCGTATATAAATCTGTAACTGTTGGTCAACTACGCAGTGTTATCTTTACCACCAGTGAAAGAGTTTCCAGCTACACCCAATCATTTCCCAATTCCAAGGGATTACTGAATGTCTGTCTTAAAAATAATATGGATAAAGTTTGCATCTACTTCTCAACAATTCTTGTACTTTTATAGAGCCACACAAAACTACTGTCATACACATTTCTGGATTATTCTTGCTATCTTTTATATCTGTACTTCTCTCGGACATTTAATTCTCTCTCAAATGTTCACTGTGAGATAATCAGCATAAACAGGGCCATTATCAGCAAAGGTGGGCTGGAGAAAATTGAGGACTACTATGTGATTAGGGGAAAGAGGAAAGAAGAAGAGGAGCAGAATTCCTTTGCTTTGCATCTATCCCAGCTCATCTTTCATTCCTTAAAGTAACATCATATTTATGCAAGGAGAAAACAGATCCTGTTGGTTTGTTGCTCAGTAATTAATTATTCATTAATCCTCAGTTACAGTAGACTGCTTCTATGATTAGTGGGACCTATTGATTGCTAGAGGGTTGTCTTCTAACAGAAGTGTAGCCACAGCGTTTTCTTACCGACACACACACGTCCATCCAGACCCACGGCCAGTCCAGGGAAACATTCACATCGGTAGGAGCCATCAGTGTTCACGCAGCGTCCATTCATGCAGATCCCAGGTGTTTCACACTCATTAATATCTGTGGTAGACAGAGGCATGCATTAAAAATGAAGTGACTTGAATTTAAAATTATAACACGTTTACAATTATTTATAACACTTGACAAAGGGGAAGATGGAAATCAAAAGGCAACATAAACAAAAATAACTCAATGCGATTCATTTTCATTTCCCATTGAATGTACGTAGCAAAATCAAGAAATTAACTATTGAGCCTATTACTCTGCATAAAAAGCTACTTCAGTAAAATCCTAGGAGTTTTTTTTTTTAATTCATTTAAAATAAGAATCAGAATCTTGATGTGAATGGAAGGGGAGAGGGAGTGGGAAAGGGGAGGGTTGTTGGTGGGAGGGACGGTATTGGGGGGGGAAGCCATTGTAACCCATGAGTCGTACTTTGGAAATTTATATTCATTAAATAAAAGATAAAAAAAAAATAAGAATCAGAAACTCAAGAACGGAATTGGAGGAAGAAGAAAAATGACTGCTGAACAATGGTTTTGTGTGCTGCATGAATCGGTCAGAAACCTCGCCTGAAAAGCAACCGTATCCTTGTCCTCAGCAGGAAGTGTTTCCTGTTGGTATTCAACACCCAGATTGATGTCCATTCCAGTATCTGCTACCCCTTAGCTCTCTGGGACAATTACCCTACCATGAAGAGATGTACAACTAAAGCCTTGATGGAAAATCGTAGAAAAGGAATAAATGATTTTAACGACCTTCCTTGGCCAATATAGTACTACAAGCAAATGGAATCTGGCAGAGATGTCTTCCTCAAACATTACGAGTATTTTATAGTATCACAAATATATATTTAGGTAGTTTTGGTAAAGAATTTATTGGATGCATGCTAATAATAGTGAAATTTTTCTCTCTCAAAATGGGGAAATAGAAAAGGTACCAAAATTGTCTTTGGGAAAACGTGTGATACTTAGAAGCTAGTCACTTTTATAGCAACTCCTTTTAGAATACACTCATGCAGCTTGTGTATGTGACCATTTTCTTTCTTCTGACCTTAAAAAGGCAAATTGAGAGTAAAACACCTCCACGCTTTACTTAGCTTGTGTTGTTTGGCACAAAATACATTCAGATGGTCCAAGATTCTGTGTACAGATTGTATTTAAAACAGCAGTTACATTTAAGTACATGAACTCAAATTGGTTCAGCTACTCTGGCCATTTTTTTGGTCAAGAGGAGACCTACAGTAAAACAGTGGGACTGTAGTTTAAGAAGCAACACAATAGCTTTTTAACAGGCACAGAGATGTACTGTAGGTCCATTACTGAGTCAGCAGCCTCAATTCTTAGGAAGTGATTGGAGAAGCCATATTTTTCATCAGATCACATAACTACAAAAAAGTGTAAATTAACTGTATTTTAAATGAGCATTGTTGATTCTGCATTGAACAATCACATCTTTGTGGGCTCAGAACCAAGACTTAGGGCTAAGTGAAAATCTTGTCCGTGGCACAAAGAGAAAAACTATAGAAAGGAAGAATTTCGGCCAACGCCGTGGCTCAATAGGCTAATCCTCTGCCTGCGGCGCCAGCACACCGGGTTCTAGTCCCGGTTGGTGTGCTGGATTCTGTCCCAGTTGCCCCTCTTCCAGGCCAGCTCTCTGTTATGACCCGGGAGTGCAGTGGAGGATGGCCCAGGTCCTTAGGCCCTGCACCCGCATGGGAGACCAGGAAAAACACCTGGCTCCCGGCTTTGGATCAGCGTGGTGCGCCGGCTGCAGCGCGCTGGCCACAGAGGCCATTGGAGGGTGAACCAACGGCAAAGGAAGACCTTTCTCTCTGTCTCTCTCTCTCTCACTGCCCACTCTGCCTGTCAAAAATTAAAAAAAAATAAAATATAAAAATAAAAAATAGAAAGGAAGAATTTCAGCATATAAGGGATTATTTTCTTATTTCTTCCTTGAGTCTTATTTTAATATGTGTATTTTATGCCCTATACACTAGCAAAAGAAGACACAGATAACAATACAGATATCTCTCTGTCTCTTCCTCTTTCTTCTTTAAACCAGAATGCTAAAGTCAGAGCACATCATTGAAATCTTCAGCACTCTTAAATGAATGGAACAATCCATTTATTGATAAGAGACTATTTCACTGGTTATCAACAGTTGCCAAACCTGCTTTCATCGATGAGGTCACACTGTCTTCTGAAATAGCATTATCTATTGGCTATACTTAATCCTGAGAGGCTGCACCAGGTCACCAGTGCCTGTCGGCACTGGAAGTGAACCTCAGTGTGCTTTGTGTATCAGCACAGAGTATGTGTTCTTGCAGAAAGTTTGCTCACAAAGGGGCTTTCACATTTCCTTCTGTTATTTTGTTTGGAAGCCTAATTCCAAATATTTCAGCAATCATTCCTTCCCTTTTCCTTTTTACTTGTAGAACACCTAATTTGCAAAGTCTGACACTTTGTTTTAGGCTGTCTTACATTGTAGAATATTTCTGTGTGTTAATCCTGTCTTCCTATATAAGTTTCTCCCAGCACTGGACTCAAAAGTACAGAAACCATTTTCCTGCTTCAAATGGAAAAGTTCAACTGTTTTTCCCTTGCTGTGAAGACAGATCTGCACAATATTAAGAGCCATTGATGTGAAGGTCATAGAGAATGTAAGTAAACAGCCAAGGGCTAGAAGCTCATATAACCTGAAGAGAAAGCACATCTTGCCAAGGACTTAATAAAATAAAGCTTTCTTCCCTAACACCTTTCCCAAAGGTGCCCACTAGGGACACTCAAGGAAGAAGCACCAAAGGACTTTGCCCTGCTTTCTCAACCTTCAATAGCCTGGTGCTCTACACTTGTGTATCTGAAATTATGAACAAGTGCTCTAACTATAGAATTTTAGCAGATTTGCTGGACCTGTTTTGAATAAAAGATTCTTACAGAAGAATAGCTCCAGATTTAGTGCCTAAGAGCAGTAGTCATTTACCCTCAACTACATAAGGCAGGGTTCTTCTCAGGACCCCA
Organism: Oryctolagus cuniculus; assembly: GCF_964237555.1. Classification (NCBI taxonomy): domain Eukaryota; kingdom Metazoa; phylum Chordata; class Mammalia; order Lagomorpha; family Leporidae; genus Oryctolagus; species Oryctolagus cuniculus. Next base: position 71,281,333 of record NC_091443.1, read on the forward strand.
ATTTTCAACAGCACAAATAAACATTCCTCATTTTTGCTTCAATACCTCGGATAATGAGATTATTTCAAAATGTACCAGGCTAAACAGTAGACTTTGGTTTATTTCTCGTATATAATCCTGCTTTCTTTTTTGCTTATGTAATTAGCTAAAACCTAAACAAGTTGTCCATGGGAAAAAAAAAAAATCTCTGTTTCTCAAGATACCTGGAGGAAATCTTGAGAGAGCTCACTGCAGATAAAGAGGGTTTACGATGTTGTCCACAGAAGAAGTTGTAAGAGGCAGCAAAAGACAGCCACCAAGAAGCCTACACGCCATTGCTCCCCAGTGGGAAAGAAGAAGCAGATCTGAGCTTATTGAGAAAGATGTTCACTCCTTTTGGAAGACCAGTTGGCAGTGCGGCTTATTTATATGCTATGTAGCCTTTCAGCCTCCTCTGGGGAGACCGCAAACGCCTGTTCTGAAATAAGAACAGCCTTCTGGGCATAAACTGTAGCTCTTTGGATGGCTCAAGTTTTAGAAGAAGTTCCAGTCAGGTTTCCTAAACCAAAATTAGGGACATTTTAAATGGGGAGAATCAGTAAGGAAAATAGAACCGCTAAACAGTCTAGAGAAGAGAAAATGCAGGTGAATAAAACGGATTCAGTTTTATAGCACAAACCTTTGCAATAACGCCCATCTGAGGCCAGCTGGAATCCAGGTTTGCAAATGCATTTAAAACTACCATCTTCATTGATACACATCCCATTAAGGCACATGTTCCGTATGCTGCATTCATCCATGTCTGAGAAAATGCAAAAGATATATTTTCTTACTAGCAGAAGAGTAAATTTACAAGGATGAATATAATTCTGTTTCTTCACACTTCTTTCTTTTTAAAAATTATGACCTGAGGCTACTTTTCACCTAAATTATATCATACAAAGAGAAGAGGGGCCATATGAAATATCTATTTCAAGTTTTGACATGTGCATGTAAATTCTAGGGCTAGAAATATATGAGGATATTTCAGGAAAATGGAATTATAAGATGTTTATTTTGGTGCTAGAAAAATTCAGATTATATGCATATACACACAATTTATATAAATCTAAATGTGTGCATACATAAATTTGACCCAACAGAAGTTACCAGGATCTATTTTAGGAAAAGCAATTTGTTCCTAAAATTGTTTTTCATTTTCTGAATTTTTCCAAACTGAAAAATTACTGATGGGCATATTTATTCCATAGATTCTTATTCTTTCTAACATACTGACAATGAAAATAAAATGAAAACTAAGACTAGCGGAATTTGAAATGTACTTATAAAAGCTACAGCCTGATTCTTTACAAAGTAGAAATCAGAAGGCAGCTTGTAATTTGGAACAATTTCAAAGAGAGATAAAAAAATGGATTTTTTAAAATGCAAGGTGTGAGTGTGCATTAAAGCCACACCAGCTAACTCACAACTCCCAGACCATATGGACCATTCTTTACATTCAGCAGTATGTTATTTTACTGAGTATTATTAGCCTGCTCTTCTAGACTCGATGTGTTTTCACTTAGAGGCTTTAGTCAGACCAAAGTAATTTATGACTTTTTTCCTTTCTTTTTTTTTTTTTTTAAACAGGATTCTACCCCAACTGAGAATTTTGGCATTAAGTCTTTGAATTGAATCACTGAGATAATATTCTGCCAAAAATGTTTCTAAGAACAATTTTGGAATTCTTTTAATGTATGAATAGATTCCTGGGACCTTTCCCAAAGACATTGGGAAACACGATAAGGAACATTCTTCACTTTTTGCTAAAGGTCTATGTGGTAAAACTCATCAATAATAGTCATATTTGCTATTCGGGAGAAAATATGGCAGGGGAAAAAGACAAAAAGTTTGAAGCAAGCCAATTCGAAATGAGGTGATTAATTCAAGAAGCAATTATAAAAGGCTGGCTCTTAATAGTAAATGTTTCTCTTCAGCAAATTTCACATTTTCAGATATTGATTAGTTATATGTTATTACTGGAAAGACACTTTGGACATAAGGATTATTAGTGACTGCAGTATGTATGAGCTTAGGTATGTCCTATTTTTTAAAAAAAAATACTCAAATTGGGATTGTCTAAAACTAGAAAGTAATGACTTATGCTTTAAAATTTCCATCACCACCAGGAATCCTTAAGTGGCAAATTTTCTCAGTATATTAAAATGTGATTTGACTCACAAATATGTGATTTAAAGATATGAAGATTATGGAAGATCAGGCTTGCCTCTCAATTAAGAAAATGGAAAATATGGTACTTGATACTCTGTCCTTTCACTTAATCTTTAGTGTGGTCTTCTTAAAGACTCCTTAGGGGGCCAGCACTGTGGCATAGCAGGTAAAGCCGCCACCTGCAGTGCTGGCATCCCAAATGGGCGTCAGTTCGAGTCCCGGCTGCTACACTTCCGATCCAGCTCTCTGCTATGGCCTGGGAAAGCAGTGGAAGATGGTCCACGTCCTTGGGCCCCTCACTCTTGGCTCCTGACTTTGGATCATCCCAGCTCTAGCCATTGCAGCAATCTGGGGAGTGAACCAGCGGATGGAAGACCTCTCTCTCTCTCTGTGCCTTTCCTTCTTTCTGTGTGTAACTCTTTCAAATAAATACATAAATCTTTTTTTTTAAAAGACTCCTGAGATTGCAGCAATGGCAAAAGAGGGATAAAATGATTGCACTGTTGTTACCTTCACAGTTCCTTCCATCTCGTGTGACGTGAAAGCCCGCGTTACACACGCAGTGGAAACTGCCATCCGTGTTGATGCAACGTCCATTACTGCAGATCCGGCCATTCTGTAAACATTCATCAATGTCTAAATCAAAGTTAAAAGGGAATAAAGAGCTGTAATTAAGGGATTTAAAATTATGTTACTTCTTCCTTCTCCATTCTCAAACTAATGATCTCAGTCTTTGGATCTAATTATTTAATAAGTTTGGGTATCAAACAATATGATGCTTAGGATGATCAGAGTTTGAAAGACATAGGACAAGAAAACAATACCACATTCACTTTAACCCTAATTTCTAATAGAACTCCCTAAATCTCAACTCTATAAACAGATTCTTCATCATTTTCCCAGGTAATTTATTAAGCCAGTAGATATCTCTACTTCTAGTGAATTTTGGCTAGTATCTTTCAACACATAGCTAAAAAGGAAGATCTTATAGCTGTATCAGAACAATAAAATAGACATGCTTTGTAAAAGAAACATTTCATTTATTTCCACCTAAAAATCCTTAATCACATGACTCTGAAATGCCTGCTTTTCATACGGCATGGACTTCTGATCCAGGTACAGTTTTATTGCCTATATATTCTTAGGAGTTTTTAAAATAACTTTTTGAGGATTCTATCTACCCAGTAAAATATTGGTACTGTGAGGGTATTTACTCCTTTTTTCCTATAGGGCCTAATATTATGCAAAAGTAAACAATAGAGCTTGACATGGAGATGAGAAAAATGGCGATTACTTAAATAACCAGTAGCTGATCTCTTATTTAAAGAGGAATAATCATCCCGAACAGGACCACATGGTAACCTGGAGTATCTGTTTCCCTCAGTTTCTGGGAGCTACAAACCTGCATGAACATCAAAGAGAACGAACACAAACTGCCTTGTCTACCCAGCATATACAATAGTTCCCAGGGCCCATCCTCAGGACACAGGGGCCAGGTTGCTGTGTTTAGCTGGACAGAGACAGACCTATCCATGCAGAGTTCAGGCCACACTTGCTTGAGTGCAAGCACCTTGCGCAACCCCTGAACAAGAATGTGTGTTCACGGCACATGGGTTATTCTGTCTACCCTGCGTCTGCCTGGTGTCTTGCGGTTGACCCTCAGACGCACTTTCTTTCTGGGCAGATCCTGCAGTGGTTTCCACACGAGTCATTGGACTAGCTGAGGCAGTCTGGGCTTTTCTTCTGTCTGATCTTTGTGCCAACAGCCTACAATCCTTTTTCTCTCTCATTTATTTCTTAATCCTTGCTAAAATCTAGCTTGCTCCACACTCCAAAAAAATAGTAAAAGCCATATATTCTTGAGTAGACTTTTTTCTTAAGGATTCTGTAATTTTTTGAGGCCCCATGTTAGAATAAACAGGATAAAGATTTTATCTGTTTCTCTTGTTGCCAATTTTAGAATGCCACAGAGTCTGCCAGTGGCCTCGTAAGACAGATTACAAGCTTGCCATTCAAATTTCCCCTCTATTGTATTTCTGTGGGTCTCTTCTGTCTCCGATTTAAGCCTCTCGTGTACTCTTCTCATCTAGGTCCACAGCCTTTTGGACAATGCTGGGACAATATTTATCTACCAAATAATGTGACTGCATCTTTAATCCCTTAAGCTCAGATCAGCTTAGCACTGGCTTTTAAAAAAGACAATGCTCAAGTGTGTAGGTCCTCCTGTCTCTAAGAAATCACGTCTCACTGGTGACAACCACATACATTTGCACCGCCTCACCCCTGCCCCTTGCTTACTTTTTGCTTATTTAACAGTCTACTCTCTTGACAGTGATAACCTTTCTATTTTCTACTATTCCAAAATGCCCATTATACTGTTTTATATGCTAATTATTTTAAATAACAGTTATGTTGAGAAGATTCTCAACTCGGCTAAATATTCAACCTTCCCAAATTTATAATTCAGTAAGTAGGCCATTAATAGAAAAATAAGCAGGTTGAAATGCTGTGTTCCAGATGTTTTTCTGCTCAGAATTGCCATTTATATGCAATGTAGTAAAATACACCAATAGAGAACCAATTCTACGTTGGAATCAAATTTAAAGACTTCAGAACTAGTTCACTAATAAAAATTAAAACATCTATACATATTCAACTCAAATGCAGCAATTTTGTTAAAACAAGCAAATAAAATTAACTCATGAATGTCTGCCAATTTTTTTACAGTGATATAAACTTCCATACCTTATTTTGTATTTAATTTTAACAGAGAGTTTGCTTATTTTTATCTGGCTTTATTGGGTTAATGATCCAGTTTATTTTGTGCCAAATTTATGGATAGAGTCCCTGAGGGTAGGCAGTATAACATTTCTGTCCCAGAAACTTAGTACATAAAAGTCATTTAGTAAAAGACATGTTGGATGTCTTAATAAATTAAGGAACTGGTAAACCTGAAAGGACATTTTCATGAGGGGGCCTTTATAGCAAAGCTTCTCCAGCTTTCATGTGCACACAGATCACTGGGGTGAGACAGGGCTCCCGGGAATAAATGCTGCTTCTGATTCCGTGGGTGGGGCCCAGGAGTGCGCATCTCCAGAAGGCTCCCCGACCGCGCTGCTGCCGGCCACACCAGTGAGCAGTACAGACTTACACGCAGCTTCCCGAGCCTTGAAGACCCTTCCATTAAGAAATTAACTGCATACAATTTCACTGGAAACCTTCCTCAGTTTCTGAATCCCAAACGACAACCTCATTCTCTGACTCAGATGAACAATCCTTGGGCCATTACAATGAAACGAAAAAGTAGTGACAATGAGAGACTCCTGCAGGCACGGCAGCATCTTTTAAAACAATCTGAACGTTTGTCAGATTTCATGGCACCATCCTTCAGAGCGATGGTATTGGGAAGGAAGTGCAAAAAGCAATTGGACCATCTTAGCCTCTTCTGGCAAGAGTTAGTTAATAACGATCCACCGAACTCTTTGGAAGCCAACCCCTCATTCGGCACAAATGCCTCCTGCTCCACGTGAGGACCGTACCTCGGCACTCTGTCCGGGTGAGTGTGCTCTGATAGCCAGCTCGGCACTGGCAGGTATACGAGCCCTGGTTATTAATACATTCTCCACCAGCACAGGGGTTTTTCTCACATTCGTCAACATCTGCAAAACACAAGGGTATTTTAGAGAGAAATTGGTTAGCAAAAGTTCATAATTCTAAGACTTTAATGGTTTCTTTTACATGAATAAAGCATTTTCCTTTTAAGAAACAGACAGCATAATGAAAGAATCTTTTTCTTTCTTTCTACTATAATACACTAGCCATTGGAAGACTGGTTGAGAAATTAAAGTGTATTATTTTCATGTGTCTTTTTTTTTTTTTTCAGAGAAAAATTTCAAACTCGTAGCTACTCAACACGCCAAGCTAATAAACATTTTCTCTTCTGAGAGTCTGGCTGCGGAACATCAAACAGACTAACATTTCAGAAGTGGCTTCTGGATAAGATTCTGAGTATCTCTTGAAGTCCGATTTCTTTCAATAAAAAGGCCTAACTGTATCTAAGCATCCCTAGCTGAGCTCCACTAAGGATGTTAGAACAAAACATGAAGCTACTATTGTTTAACGGGCAGTTCTCACCTACTGTACAGTCTGCCTTATTCTCAGATGTCCTCAACACAAAGGTTCCGGCTAGTTTCATAGGTGCTTGGAATTGTGAGTATACTCAGAAGTAAGCTGGCTTATCTTCCCTTACTTGTGAAGACGAGGGAGCTATAGCTTAGGGAAGATAACCCACAAGTCCACATGCTTCCTGGTGGCAGAGGCAGGTCTGACATCACATTCCCCAGCCCTGAGATAAATATTCCCTCTTCCGCCCAGCCCTGATGACCTGTGGAAGGACACTGCCTATCACCAGGAAAGACATGGCTTGAGAACACAGGAGCCACTCATTCCTGCCTGATTTATCATTACAGAATTGAAATTTACAGCAGAATTAAGATATAAATTTGTTTACAATAAATAAGTAAATGGCAATGGATTACTTTTCCAATGCAAAAAATTCATTATTCTCGTGTTACTTTTCTTCCCTTCATTAGCTTAAGGGCCATGTCAACAATTTAAATGTTTTCCCTTCGGTTTTTTAAAAATGCACGCACTTAAAAATATTTTTATATTTATTTATTTGAAAGGCAGAGGAGAGAGAGAGAGAGAGAGAGAGAGATCTTCCACCCATTGTTTCAATACTTAAATGGTTGCAACAGCCAAGTCAGAGCCTGGAGGAAGCCAGGAGCCTGAAACTTCATCCTGGACTTCCACATGGGTGGCTGGGTCCCGATTCTGAAGCCATCTTCCATCGCCTTCTCGGGTGCATTAGGAAGATGCTGGATTGGAAGTGGACCAGCTGGGACTAGAACCAGCACTTCCATGGGATGCTGGCATCCCAGAGGCAGTTTAACATGCTGCACCCCAATGTCAGCTACTAAAATTTTTATTTATTTGAGAGTCATAGAGACACAGATGTATATATTTATAGATTGATAGACAGGTTCATGCCCACAACAGTTCATGCTGGGCCAAATCAAAGCTGAGAGCTGGGGACTCAATGCAGGTCATCCACATGGGTGGGAGAGAACCAAACACCTGAACCAACATCTGTTGCCTTTCAGAGTCTGTATAGGCAGATATCAAACTCAGGCAGTCTAATATGAGATGCAGGTATTTAACCAGTATCTTAAATGCTAGGCCAGGCCAGTGCCGCGGCTCACTTGGCTAATCCTCTGCCTGCCGCGCTGGTACCCCAGGTTCTAGTCCAGGCTGGGGCGCCGGATTCTGTCCCGGTTGCTCCTCTTCCAGTTCAGCTCTCTGCTGTGGCCCGGGAAGGCAGTGGAGGATGGCCCAAGTGCTTGTGCCCTGCACCTGCATGGGAGACCAGGAGTAAGTACCTGGCTCCTGGCTTCAGATCGGTGCAGCGCGCTGGCTGTAGTGGTCATTTGGGGGATGAACCAACGGCAAAGGAAGACCTTTCTCTCTGTCTCTCTCTCTCTCACTGTCTAACTCTGCCTGTCAAAAAAAAAAAAAAAAAAAAAAAAAAAAAAAAAAAAGCTAAGCCAAATACCAATCCTTTTCTTGAGTTTTTAATGACTACCAAGAGTTAGTAAGTTACCCATTTAATTTACTAAAATGTGAACAATCTGTGAGATCATAAATTTGCATTGTGTTAGGCCCCTAAGTTTGAGCTAATTTGTTGAAGCACCGATAGAAAACCAATGCAGTCATGGAACAGAATGGCAATAGACTCTTGGGCCAACATAGTCATCAATCACGTACCGATACACTCCCCGCGGAGATCCAGCTGGAATCCTTTGTTGCACTCACACCTGTAGCTCCCAGGAGTTGGAATACAACGTCCATTTTGACACAGATAGCGGACCAACTGGCAGTAATCAGTGACATTGACTGGCAGCACCCCTAGAAGAATGACCATAAACTTAACATTAACATTTTTCATGACAATGGCACATTTCATCAGTAAATAATCTGGCAGTGATGGGGAAGATGTAGAGTCCTAAGGGAAGGAGAACACTCTTTAGGCAAAGGTTACTCCAACAGCAGACCAACAGAACATATTTCCACTCCTGCCAACAGAGATCACATTTATGCTGTAGCTCACAAGAGGAGATACTGCACACCAGCTAGTCTGCTTCTCCCTGTTTACCACCTCACTCCTAGCCTCCAGCTTGGGAGAATAAAAAAGGCACTGGGTTACTAGCATTTAACTTATTTACAAAGTTGCTTTTGCATTCTGTACTTCTATAACCTGAAGAATAATTTTATACCTCCTATATTATAAACTAGTCCTGTGAATCATATTTAAATCTCTCCCCGTCTAAATACTGACAGTTTGTGGACTCAAAAGGCTTCTATAGCCTAGGCAGCTCATATCAAGAGCCTAGGGTGATCACTGATGTCTTAAACAAGAGTGGTAATTGTTAAATTAACAACAGGAGGCACTATGCACTTACTTCCTGTGTAGGGCCTCTGTTCTTAATGAGTTGTACTATGAGAATTAACTGTGAAACTTGTTTTCAAACAGTACTTTGTGTGTGTGGGTGGATGTAAACTGTTGAAATCCATACTTAGTACAGAGTTGGTCTTCTGTATATAAAGATAATTAAAAATGAATCTTAATGAAGAATGGGATGGGAGAGGGAGAAGGAGATGGGATAGGAGTGGGGGTGGGAAGGTGGGTGTGAGGGGAAGAACCACTACATTCCTAAAGCTGTACCTTTATGAAATTTGTTTTCATTAAATAAAAGCATTTTTTTTTAAAAACAACTCTCTCCTAACTCTCCTATACTTGACTGAAAACATCAATAAAAAGAGGGCATTAATTGCTGGAGAATATGAAAGCCTTCCATTTTTCTCTATGCAATAGAAAAATTAAGAAACTTATATATAGTGCCACATAAATTAAAAATTTAATCAAATAGTTGATAAATGTATTTAATGACTAAAGCAACATAAACAAACAAAAATCCTTAACCTGACCAATGTATGAAAACTAGCAGATGACTTCTGGATTCTTACGTGGTGGTTCCCGCGATGGAGACGGATATGGATATTCTGCTGGTGGTCGAGGGACTGGAATTGCAGGTCCCGGAGGAAAGCCGGGAGGAACAGGATGAACTGGAGGAACGGGGCCAAGGGGTGGTGGAGGGTATTCTGGTCTCCCAGGAATGACCATAGGGACAGAGCACAGTTTGTTGAAATCCTCTGGAAAAACACAACACAACACAATAGCTGAGCTGTATCCTATGTGATAGGCCCACAGAAGTCACTCTTTTTCAATAGTCTTTAAATAAATTTGATCTTCAAACCACATACCTCTATTGGAAAAAAAGAAAAAAACCCAGCTGACTTTATCCCCATTTTTAATAGCTATAACAATAACCAAACTGGAATGATCATTCAAAAGCAAAGCAAACTCCCCAAATTGTATACCACATGCTTTTCTCAAAACAACTTCTAACAAAATTCACTCCATTAAACATAAGATGCCACTTTCTCCATCAAGTCCCACCTGTGTATCCCATGGGGCCCCCATGGAGTGTACAAAAAAAGCTTGGATTTTATTTTGTATCCAACGGGAGACCACTAGAGGTCTGTGGCAGGGGTGGGCTGTGATCAGATGAACATTTTTCAAGAGCTCATTCTTACTGAATCATGGAAAATGTACTGCAGGAAGGCAGAGCTGTTACTGCAGAAGACCAGGGGCAGGATAACCATGGCTGGACTAGAGGGATAGTGATGGAACTGGCAAGAGTGGTCAGATATGAAGCATTTTTTTAGACAAACAGATAGTTTGTGGTGAAGGAGTAAGTATTAGAGCTGAGAGAATAAAACATCAAGAATGAATTTTAGTTTTCCTGTTTGCATAACGGGATGAATGTTAAGGTCCTTTTGTGGGATGGGAAAACCTGTGGTGGGGGTAGATTTGGTGTGTAGAAGCTAGGTGCCATTTTGAACATACGAGTTTTGAGATAACAGATATCCAAGTGGTGATATCACAGAGCAGGTATGTAACTGAGTTTGAAGCCTAGAGGCAAAGTTATGGCTGAATAGAAGTTTTGGAGTCATCAGAAGAAAAGCAGTATTTAAAATTATGGGATGGATGAGTTTAATCTCAGAAAATATGGATGATAAAGAGAAGGGAATATGGAACCAGGGCTCTGAGAAGCAGCCCATGGGGGAGGAGGCTACCATTGAGGAGTGGATCTGGTATTAATGCTCCATAATGATGCTCTGACTTGGTACATATTAATTAACCATCTATTTCCTTATGAATACACATTTTTAAAAAGATTTATTTACTTATTTGAAAAAAAGAGTGACAAGAGAGAGGGAGAGACAGAGAAGACAAAGCTCTTCTATCCACTGCTTCACTCCCCAAATGCACTCAACAGCCAGGCTAGATCAGGCATAAGCCAGGAGCCAGGTACTCATATGGGTGTCTCACGTGGGTGGCAAGGGCCCAGGCACTTGGGCCGTCGTCTATTCCACCTCAAGCACATCAGCATGAAGTTGGATCTGAAGCAGAGGAGCCAGGATGAGAGCCAGCTCTCTGACACAGGATGTGGTGTTCCACGCAGAGACTTAACCCACTGTACCCTACATATTTCCAGGTTGACCAATATTTTCCACAATGTTGGGTCTTTATTAGAGTAAGTCATCTGTAGACTTGTGACACATTTTCTCTGGGTTTCTGAAAAGATGTGTTAAAACAGTATCTATTTTTCTGGGGGATGTATTTACTTAACTCATGTTATATATTTTACTTAACTCATGTTTCTACAAATAGCCAGATTTTGTCACAGTTCCTTTTTGAAAAATAAGCTAATCATGTGATTTTTAAATTTCCTTTTTTCTTTCTTGCCAGAATATTGATAATCTTATTATTATAATTACATACAATTATTCTCCCACAGCTAGTTTCTACACTAGTGTCAATCATCAACAAAAATGAAGCTAACATTTCTCTTTTTTTGGACTAAAATTCAACTTATTCTGATACAGTAATATGTCTTACCAAAACACATTCAGAGTCCAACCTTGTAGGACATTCTGCCCATCTCTTCATGGCTAAATACACTGAGCTAGGATATACCCTGTTGATACTTGCTAGTCCATTTCTAAAATGTCTCCAACCACATTTGACACTGACAATTCAGTTCAAATTTGTGTTTTCAGAGTAATATATTACTGAATTTTATTTATTATTTATTTGGAATTTCAACCCAAACAGATTCTGTAGTACTTGACTGAATTTGGAAAGCTTTTATACATTTTTTTTATTTTTTTATTTTTTTTATTTTATTTTTCTGACAGGCAGAGTGGACAGTGAGAGAGAGAGACAGAGAGAAAGGTCTTCCTTTGCCGTTGGTTCACCCTCCAATGGCCGCCGCGGCCGGCGCGCTGCGGCCGGCGCACCGCGCTGATCTGAAGGCAGGAGCCAGGAGCCAGGTGCTTTTCCTGGTCTCCCATGGGGTGCAGGGCCCAAGCACCTGGGCCATCCTCCACTGCACTCCCTGGCCACAGCAGAGAGCTGGCCTGGAAGAGGGGCAACCGGGACAGAATCCGGCACCCCGACCGGGACTAGAACCCAGTGTGCAGGCGCCGCTAGGCGGAGGATTAGCCTAGTGAGCGCTTTTATAAAAGCGCACCGGCGCTTTTATACATTTTTAATGCTTCCCTGACTCAGGATGCTACAATCCCTTTTGTCAAACCACAGTGGTTCTTCCTTGACATGCCACATACACCATTCCCTGAGTACTTTCTTCCACAACTTTCTGCCAGTAAGACTGCAGCTTTTCAAGGCAAGGATCATATCTAATGCATGGCTAACTCTCGCTTTCATCCTCGCCCTGCAAGCTGTACATAAGACGATTTCATTAACAATGTGTTGGATTTAATTGAATCCTAACTATATCAAGGTATTTTCTTTGCTTCCAAGTACTTGCAAGCACCAATTCAATCCTCATTTCTAAATTATTTTAGGATTTGTATAAAAGAAGTTACATAGCTGATTAGAATTTCTGCTAGTTAGGTGGATATATTACTTTAAGAATGCCATTAAATTAGTCTTAACTTCTCCAGGAAAGTGTTTCACACTGGGTCTTATACTCCTGCCTGCTTCCTACAGATTAATCCTTCCCATAAGCCCCTTTATACTCAGGATCAGAAAGCAAGGGCTAATTTTGTTCAGCTGATGTTCTTCTTGCCCACCAACATTTAGCTCAGTGATGCTGCTAATTTTGTTAAGAAGGAAAAGCTGACCAATCTAAAATCTTTCATCACCACTCTCCATCAGTTCAGAACCCAGAGCCCTGCTCCCAGAACACTTGAGCTAGCAAAAATCTACCTGCAAATTAGTTTTCTCTCCGTCTGTTTTGGCCTGGGCCTATACCAGGGTTGTGCATCTTCCAGTAACACACATGGGAGATCAGCTCTCTGCAAAACTACACACAGGAACTAGATCTGCTCCATCTGACTCCAAGAAAATCTTCCTGCACGTGTCCTCTCTCCACTATTCAAGTTCTCAACACAAGAAGGAAGCCACATCAGTGTTGCTGATTCCTAAACTAACACATGCATTTACAATGCAATTCTTCTGGTACTCAAGTCATGGGTCTTAGTATTTAGTCAGTTTCTTTCTCATCAGTGATCGAGGAAACACTGAATTAAAGAGGGTGGGTTCTATTTTTAGGCCATTTTAGACAATGAGCAACTCAAGTAAGATTTGTAACTTGAGCCGGCGCCGTGGCTCAATAGGCTAATCCTCCACCTTGCGGCGCCGGCACACCGGGTTCTAGTCCCGGTCGGGGCGCCGGATTCTGTCCCGGTTGCCCCTCTTCCAGGCCAGCTCTCTGCTGTGGCCAGGGAGTGCAGTGGAGGATGGCCCAGGTGCTTGGGCCCTGCACCCCATGGGAGACCAGGATAAGTACCTGGCTCCTGCCATTGGATCAGCACGGTGCGCCGGCCGCAGTGCGCTGGCCGCAGCGGCCATTGGAGGGTGAACCAACGGCAAAGGAAGACCTTTCTCTCTGTCTCTCTCTCTCTCACTGTCCACTCTGCCTGTCAAAAAATAAAAAAAAATTAAAAAAAAAAAAAAGATTTGTAACTTGTATATGTCAAAATATATGTAAAGATTTTATTGCTTCTTTAATCCACACATATAATTTTTAGTAATAAACAGAAATTTTATAGCAACATCTGTGGGCTGGTTTATAACTCATAATAATGGAAATTCACATTCTGTGAATAGCACATTTTAAACTATTAATATTAACTCTACATTTATCTCACCTTACATTTATAGTCTCTGCTAAATCCCCTGATTTAAACACACTTTACAGTTAACAGATTCGGGGGAGTGATGAGCCCAGTGTTTAGCTAAAATTGGTGGGAAAGATGGCACTGAAAGTTGTTCACTCTACCTGAATGTTTCCTTTAGCAAAATTTTGCTAAATACTATTGAAGTGTAGAAAAGCATGGGGAGAGGTTGGTGTCATGGCATAGTAGGTTAAGCCACAGCCTGTAATGCTGGCATTCTGTATAGGTGCTGGTTCAGGTCCCAGCTGCTCCACTTCTGATCCAGCTCACTGCTAATGCTCCTGGGAAGGCAGTGAAAGAAGGTCCAAGTTCTTAGGACCCTACCACCCACATGGGAGACCCAGAGGAAGCTCCTGGCTCCGGCCCTCACCCTGGCCCAGCCCCAACCATTGAGGCCATTTGGGGAGTGAACCAGCAGAGGAAAGACTTCTCTCTCTCTCTCTCTCTCTCTCTCTCTGCCCCCCTCCCACCCAGTAAATAAAATACGTCTGTAAAGAAAGAAAAGAAAAGAAAAGCAAGAAAAGCATGGGGAATATGGAACTACAATGATGAATGAGAACTTCTAATGGGATTTATTAAGGAGTACAAAAGCAATACAAGCACACACATAAGCACAAGGAAGGATTCAAAGGGGATTTGTGCTACAGCAACAGTAGAAACCAGACCCATGGGAGCAGAAGGAGGAAGGAGCCTCCCCAGCTGTGGTTATCTTGGGGTGGTCATGGATTAGGTCACGCTTGAGTGAGTCTTTAACAACAGGCAAGGATAGTGGGAGTGCAGAATGGGGAACAAGGACTGAACTGGCAGAAGTTTTAGGGAAAAAAAAAAACAGATTGAATTTGGGAATGTTCAGACTGGATGCAAGGAGAACTTAATCAAATAATATAACTAGTAAACAAAAGCTATTTTAAAGAACAAGAATTAAAAGTTGAACTTGGGGAGAGGGGCTGGTGCTGTGGCATAGCTGGTAAAGCCACCACCTGCAGTGCTGGCATCCCATATGGACCATGGTTCAAGTCCCAGCTGCTTCACTTCTGATCCAGCTCTCTGCTGTGGCCTAGGAAAGCAGTGGAAGATGGACCAAGTCCTTGGACCCCTGCACCTGTGTGGGAGACCTGGAAGAAGCTCCTGGCTCCTGGCTTTTAATTGGTGCAGCTCCAGCTATTGCAGCCAATTGGGGAGTGAACCAGCAGATGGAAGACTTCTCTCTCTCTCTCTGCCTCTGCCTCTGCGCAACTCTAACTTTCAAGTAAAATGAACAAATCTTTAAAAAAAATGTTAAGTACAGAAGAAACAACTCACCTGAAAAGCTCTGGGAGCTCTGAGTTATCCTATTGCTTAGAACAATACCTGGGAGCCACTGAGGACTCAAATGAGAATGCGAACACCTGCTTCCTAAAAAGCTGTTCACTGCTATTCAATGTAATAAGCAGGAGGAAGCAGGTCTTTGTGTAGACCGCTATATCTTCCCTATTTTCTCTGCCACCTATCCCATTTTCTGGAATCCCATTCATTGACTCAGATTTCCCTTAGAACAGCATCATGCACATTGCTCCTAGCTCGGGAGGGTTGTCTGGGATCCTCTGCAGACAGCTGGAAGGACTCTTACCAGTTGCTCGGATGGGACACATCTCAGGGGCAACAGTGACCCCTGGAGACCAGCATCGGCCGACATCACAGCAGCACTGCATTTTGGTTATAGACTGTGGCAGCTGGTTAGAACAGCGCCCGTTTGCCAGAGCTGTGTAACAGTATCCTGGGCGAACGTCTGAGAGAACAAAGAAACACACACGTCATTGAGATCAGACTTGTGTCAACACCCCCCGCCTCAGCACCTCCACACTTCACATGTGGCCTATGGCAGGATTCACTCACACTTCTGCCCCTGGAAGGGAAGCTGCGTGGGAATAAGGCTCAGTCAGAAATGCCTTGTCTCACACCTTTTGCCCCTGCAAGCTGGTGCACTTGGCCACAGTCCTACATTCCATACCCAAGGTGGCAATGAATGATTAAAACCATATGTGCCATAGAAAAAGAGAGACTAAGAAAATCACTGGCGGTGACAGTTGATTATTTATAGAGACATGTCTCTACTGAAGACAGACTGCGTTGTCCTCGGTTTCAAATGACTTAGTTTGAGCCACTTTAGGCAAATATTTATATAAATCTATTTTAACACAACATTAACCCTGTGCTATAATCTTCATTCTGAAAAATCTCTTTCTTATTTTTCAGTCTGAAGCTGTGAGCCAGACTTGTGAGGTTTTTTTTTTTTTTTTTTTTTTTTTTAGGAATGAGCCACTTTGCAGTCAGATCCAATGCTTAAATGCTTATTAATCAAGATTTCCTTTTGATCCGGGGCTCTAATAGATTTTATAAGGCATTAATTATTTATAAGTTCAAAATCTGCATAATTTCTTGTTCTTAGTCCTATAGGATACAAAAGTTCTAGAAGGATATTTTTTGGCATAAAGGTATCAAGCAACATGGTAAGACACATTTCTATATATCACTTTTATTAGGTTACATCATGTCTGACTGTCATGACAACATCTGACACACTGTAGTACAACTCTGGGCTACCCAAAGAAGCTCGTGACACAGGAAAAACTTTAATTCCCCATATGCCCCATATGTCTTTGAGCTACTACTCTGCAAATAAGGAGGCAGGTTAAAGGTGCAAAACACCTTTATTTACCTGACATAGATTGACAGTATAACACTCTGCAGGCAAAACATTTATCTAGGCAGTTCATATGAAAATAAAGCAATGAAAATATTATTTAGATATGTTTGCCATTTAAAGGGATAAAAGCAATAACAAAGAACATTTTACAGTCAAAAAATTTATGCTGTTTCCTTTAAGTTTGAATATAAAACAATTTTGCTCACAGAGAACCATACCTATAATTGTTATCATTTACATCACCCTTAAGAAAACAAGGCCTCCAAATCTTGAAAGTTTTGATAAATTAATACAGTGGAATAAAATAAAAATAAGGTTAGTTTAGAATCATGAAAATTCTTAACATTGAATGAAGAAGACTAAAACAAACCTAGACAAACCATAAAAGAAAATTATGGGTCAGCATTAAAGGATACAAGATTATTTCTGAAAAGCACTTAAAACCACTACCAAGTATAAATGTGCTTTCCAGAAATTTTTTGTGGTTCCAATTCCTGCACCTCTGGTCAAACTCATGGTCTCAGCAAAGACGCAGAACAAGTTTTCTTCCAGCCCAGTGCAGGATAAATGATTGGAGAAGGGGGTTCAGACAAGCGTGCGCTGTGAAGCCCCAGGGTGGCACCACCGCTGCAAAGAGGGTGGAGGAACAGAGCTTCCAACATTATAATTTGTAATGCTCCCCAGCCACTAGTGCTTCACATACTGGGGATGTAGTACATATTTTGGGCATGGAAACCAAAGGCTGTTAAGAATAGGAAGAGACATTCAAATCTGGCTTATATCCCAGCTTCAAATAAATTTGGTGGTCAAAACCCAGTGTAAACACTTGACCAAATTACGAAATCTGTACATATAATTTTCAGCATGACCTATCTTTTAGAGCAAAATTGGAACCTGCTGCTGCCAATGGCAAACTCTTAATGGGCTAATGCCTATTATTTTGTAAATTAATTACAAGACCATATTACTGCACATTTGATAGACTAATATGTTAAACCATTAGGTCAGAGACGAGACTCTTGGCCAAAATTGTGGATGTAGGAACTGAAAAAAAATTAAAAATTGCATTTGGACTACTGGTTGTCTCTGGTTTACAAATGGCACCTGCATATGTAACAATCACTTTGCTCAATTCTCTTCTTGCTAAAGGAGAATTTTTGTGGAAAATATACACAATAATTTACCCAACTTATATTTTAAGGAAAACATGGATTCTTTTTAAAAAAAAAAAAGAAGAAGTAGAAGAAGAAGAAGGAAAGGAAAAGCCATGAAAATCAGACCACTGGGAAGACTGAACCCTGGTGCGTGCCAGCCTGAAGTTTCCCAGCTCATTCTTCAGCTGTGCCACACCAGGGGGAAAGCAGCCACTTGGGGTCTGGTTCACTTTGCACAGAGGGAAAGAGGTGTCTTTGGAGTAAGCTGAAGATCCATGGGCGCCAACAAAGGAGAATGTGAGAATCTGCAGTACATCAAGGGAATAGAAGGAGACACAGATACCTTAATCTATTTTAAATCTGCCCACAGCAAGACATCTGGCAGAAAAGGAGCAGGAGAGCTTCCTCTTTTCTCCCTCTTTGTCTCAGGAACCAGAAATCACATCATACCAAAGCAAAGATATTATGGATTAATTAGGTACTTAGAGGTCACTCTAGACTTTCCACTGGTCTCTCCTAAGAAATCATTAACATCATTGTGTCCAATCAGGAGTAAGCAGTTGTAAAATCCAGACTCAGGACAGGACACCTTTATGACCCCTTGAAGTTGAAGCAACGGAGCACACTCAAACGAAAGGACAGCCCTACACAAGGTAAAATGCCAAAGGGAGCTCACAGAACAATGAAATACCTTAAAGACTTATAGGACAGAGGAAGTGCTGGGGCTGTGGAGGTCAGAGAGTGTCAGAATGTGATGACAAAGACTGTAGCTGGAATTGCACGGTTGGTGAGAAAGCTGTATGGAAGATGCTATATGCCACTGTCCACATCTGGGGCTTTCTGATAGATTCACTGGATTGGTTTTTAAGTTGTGAACTGTTTGTGTATTCTTGCCACTAGGGATAATATTGAGGGTCTCTGTGGTTGGAGGAAAATGTGAGTGCTGGAAGACGGAAATGTCACTTGGATCATTTTCCACAGCAAGTTGCCAATTATGGGCACAACGACATTCCAAGGGAGGAGAAGCAGTGCCTACTTAGGGGTATGGCAAGAGAAAGTTTAATGCACCAATGTTCATGGGGCGAATTTAGACTCTGGGCTCAGAAAGGCTCAGCTTGGAATCCCAGATTCTCACTTACTAACCATCTGGACCAAATTATTTATCATAGCTCTCTAATGCTCAGTCTTCCCATCTACAGTGCTGTTGTGAACTTTAAGTCAGATCACTGGCATTAGATACATTTCAGGCCTACGAGGTGATCCTTGAATCTGAACTCCCTACTCCATCCTGTTCCCTTTTTGTAATATGTTAGATAGACTTGACTATAAGAAAGAATTTATAAAATGTAAACCATCAGATACATAATTATATTTTAATCCTTTTTGGGATTCTCTTTGAGGGTTTAAAAGACTATCTAGTCAGGAAAAGACTCTCTGCCATGTGCTAAGGAGGAGGAAAAGGGCGCTATACAAATTGCACCTGCTGTTCTTTCTCTGCAGCTTCTATGTCTATGACAGCTCCTGGAAAACTAGGCAACCCAGACAACCCTGCTGTTTCCAGGGATAAGCCCAGATATACTTCTCTCACCAGCTGTACTTATGTGAGAGACTTCCATCAGCATTTATTATAAGTAAGTAAAAAGAAATTTGGAATTTTAAGTGTAATTCAACTTTGGTCTGAAATCTGTGGTGAAAATGTGAAGCTGGGAGTTTTTGAAAATATGGACCAGAAACAGCATCAAAATATAGCATTCATCTTTTCCCAAGGCTGTGTGCCACAGGCTTCCAAGCTTTGCTGAGATAATCATGAATTGTTTAATCTGACATTCAATAAATATCCACGGAGTGCCTACTATGTGCAAGAAAACATCCATGTAGTACACACCAGAGAGAGAAGGAGAGCAGCTACTAATCTCAAACAAAGGTTTACAACTTAGTTAGGAAATGTAACAAAACAAACAGACAGAATTTCCTTACAAGGTCATATATGAAAGATATATCCCCAGGTAGGAGGGAAATTGCTTTCAGTAATTTCAGTATCATCAAAGACACAGACCCTTAGCAGAAGCATGAAGGGGACTTGAGCAAAAGCAGAGTACTCTCAGTGGAGCGACATGTATGTTTAAAAGCCTGAAGAGGCTAGCGCCGCGGCTCACTAGGCTAATCCTCCACCTTGCGGCGCCGGCACACTGGGTTCTAGTCCCGGTCGGGGCGCCGGATTCTGTCCCGGTTGTCCCTCTTCCAGGCCAGCTCTCTGCTGTGGCTTGGGAGTGCAGTAGAGGATGGCCCAAGTGCTTGGGCCCTGCACCCCATGGGAGACCAGGAGAAGCACCTGGCTCCTGCCTTCGGATCAGCGCAGTGCGCCGGCCGCAGCGGCCATTGGAGGGTGAACCAACGGTAAAGGAGGACCTTTCTCTCTGTCTCTCTCTCACTGTCCACTCTGCCTGTCAAAAAAAAAAAAAAAAAAAAAAAGCCTGAAGAAACCCGAGTGAATGGCCACTCAGTGTGAGAAGCTGGGACTGTGTCCATGGTTGAGGAAGGTTGGGAGGGAGTCAGAGTAAAGCCCATTAACTACTGGGTTATGTATTGCAAGGTGGAACTCAAGTGTTAGTCTACAATTCTGGAGTTTGAAGGAAGTCTTAACAATAGTTAACTCCAGCAGTTGTCACATCTTTTCTTAAACAACGAAATCCCATATTTAACTGATAACTTACATGGAAGCCCAATACCAGCAACAGGTGAGAGTGGAATTGCCATGTCTGGACTGAGTGGGAGGAAGCGAGGGAGAGAAGGTGGGAGCTGCTTCCACTCAGCCCTCCCCCTTTCTAACTGTCCCCTTCCCTAGCCCCAGCAGTCCCAAAGGGTTTACAGTATGTGAAGGATTCACTGGACACAGATAGTAAAAGACTAATTTCCATGTCTAAATGGAAAACTACCAGATGTTTTTCAGCAACAGTGTTACTCAGTCAAGGCAATATTTTAGGCAGATAAATCTGACAAGATGGATTGTAGGGAAGCCAGGAAGCACAGAGACCAATTAAGAGATTATTGCAAAACTTCAGACCCCAATTAACATAGGCCGTGGATACCACTGAAAGTGGGGTCACAGATGAAGATATCAGGGATGGCCTAGGTCTGACACTGCACAACTGCAAGGTTAACTTACAGACTGAGGATATTTGTAGGGTCTCATGGAAGACCTGTGGAAGGCAAAAACACCACCACCAACAACAGCCAAGTAAGATAATAGGGTGCCCTTGCTCTTTCAGAGGGTGCTCAACTGTGTTACCCATTTCCGTAAGTGTAGGATTTACCTAAAGTGATTTACCTCTATGTCTCCCTTAACAAACTTGTTTAGAAAGATACCCAGCACAGAAGTGATACACAGAAATCACGCATGCTCTTTGTAATCAAACTCACCTACGCATCTGGTACCATCGGGAGAGGTGTAAAAACCAGGGGGACATTTGCAGAAGTAACTGCTGACTGTGTTTGTACATTCACCCCCATCGCAGATGCCAGGAATTGTGCTGCACTCATCGATATCTGGAACACGAGGAAGAGTTTCAGTGATTATAAAACACAGTACAAAACTGCTCATCAGGACAAAGATTTGGAGGTGACATTAGTCCAAGCATGCCCCCCAAAACCAGCAAGAATAAAAGCTGCATAGAGGATAGTCAGCTCAAACAGTACTTCTCTCAACACAAACCGAACAAGGGGATTACCAAATTCAAGAGACGAGCCAAAGAAATCACTTGAGAATCTAAAACTGTGTACCTCAAACCTAAGTAACTTCAACCTGGTAATATTCAGAATGTAATTTATTTTTTTAAATTGTCTTTTTCCTGTTTTCTCCATGCTTTGCATTGAGTTTACACTCCCCTGCTGAGTATTGTATATTCTGTATAATTTCCTGCAGTTCTTTTCAATCCGATTTTCTACAAAGATCCTGAAGTCTTACTGAGAATACCTAAGGTCTGAGTGCTAGCTAAAAGCTGGCCAAGTTGGGTAGAGAGTACCACTTGGTTTTTCAGTGGCACCACAATGGTTTTCTGTGGGTTTGGTGAATGAATTAAGATGGACACTAAGTGCTCCACTTAGACTCCCTCTTCAGGAAAGACTTGCTGGCCCACCAGCAAGTGCATCAGCACACTGCCTGTGGCTCAGCCCTTCTAGGGCTGAGAAGGCTTTAGAAGGTTGCCTCACCTACATCCACACCCCTCCTAGGCACCGCACACTGGATGATCAACTGTGGAGGAGGAATGTCTGCTCTTCTTCACCCAATGGGGGACAACTCTGAAGCCCACTCCAATGGCCCAGTTTCTTCTGTGGTCAGCTAAGGCTGTCACTGCACTGCACCACAGCTCACTTTCGTCATCTGCACGCTTGTGTCTCTATGAGTGCTCATCCCAAGAACATCCCTAATAAACATCCGGAATGCAATGGGCTCCATACTTGGGGTTAGCTCTTCTAAAGACAAATCGAACCAAGTCCTTCAAGGTGAGTCTTGCAAGAATGCAAGAATCCAATTCACACACTGACAATTGTCAATAGATGTGGCATCAGTAGGGGGAAGAAGAAATTAGAACTTTACACGTAATCCTGAATGAACTCAGGGCCCAGGGAGTCCACATGGCCTTTTCTCTAAGGTCATCAGGGCTTTCTGCATTGACCTACAAGAGGCGCTTTGGCCTAAGCCTCCTAGGAGACCTGAATGGTCAAGCTGATACTGTTGAAAGTCAGAAAGGCTTGTGACCTCAAAATAAGAATACTTCATCTCCTAAGTACCGCTCTTCATTTATAAAACAAGATAGAGTTCTAGGGGAACCGGATTCAACTATCAGAAGATTCAAGTTCACCCTGTTCATCAAAAAGGCAGCAGTGACACTGTTAGTATGTAGCTTAACCTTTTTAAATGCAAAGTCACCATTCTTCCATGCTAGGCATCAGGCAAAGCCAAACAATATTTCACTGCTTATGTTAGAATCAATGCTAACATAAACAGCACTGTCACTGTAAATTTGTATAATGGTAAAGGTGCATATTCTATACTGACAGATACAAATTTCACCGGAGTCAGTGAATATTAGGCAGAAAATTCACCAAGGGCAGCACCCAAATTCCTAGAAACAGAAGAATATCTCAAGGAATATTAAGACAGGAATATCAAGGAATGTTAAGACTGTTTTTTTTAAACACAAATCCTTCTGTATTTCTCCAGCCACACTTCTACCTAACACACATATAGACACAGACACACACACATACACACACACATACACATACATACACACACACCATGCACAGGAATAACAAAAAAAAAACAACAACAACAAGTAAATCCGTGTATACTGGATTCAAACCTCATTTCCACATATAGAAAGATAGTAATTATAGTACAAAGGTATTAAAAAGAATGTACCTGTCTCCAAGAATCCCTCAAAGTTAATGTCTCAGTCATATAATGCTTATCAAAGATGGTATGAGGAGACAATGTTTAAAATTTTTATTTTAAAATTTGTTTTGTCAATATGTTATTATAAATGACTGCTCCTCTGGCCACTTAATGTTAATCATTATCCAAAGAGGTGACATGACAGTACATATCAGTAAGTTTTTTAAAAAGCAAAATTAACTTTAGCAGGATGGAGAAAATATCTTTCACATGGCAGCTCGGTTAAATTTGGACGCTTCTTCAACAAGAACAATTAACAAAAGTAATAATAATGAGAGTTCACACGTGTTGAGAACCAGGCAATGCATCTAACCAACACAACACAGGTAAGTTCGTGGGCTCTGATTTCCATCTCTGTGGTACCCTGGCATAATTCCCATGTTACCCTGAGGCCTTCGGAAAGCTGACATGAGTGAAAACTGAAAGGAGAGTGGAGAGGCTCATCACAAAGTGTCAGGGATCACAGTGGCAGAGAAAGCCCCAACTCACAGGCCTCCCTTCAAAGGTCAACAGGGCAGACGTGTCACAGTGCACTCTTCCTGAATTTTCACACAGATAAGGATAAAACAGACAAGGTCAAACTGTGACATCTGAAAAAGTGCCTGGAGTACTGAATGCTGAATGCCTCCAATGCCTCCCTCCTGGGCAACACATCCTTTCATTCAAGTGACTTGCGCCTTTCTGCTTTCTGTTCTCCCCATTCTCAGTCCTGTTGCTTCCCGATGATAAAAGCAGCAAGACTTCTGATCTAATTACCAGTATCTGATAGTGGAAGAACAAAGTATTTGAATTGGAATCACACTCTGAAACTCATTCATATTAATTTATCATTTTTATGGGCTCTTAACAATCTGTTTATCTCCTCTTGATAGAATTTCAGGAATTTCAAATAAGAAAGAGCTTGAGAACAGTGGCTTTTTTAGAGTTTCTGTAATTCTGTAACGAATCAAATGGCAGCTATACAAGCAGATCAGTTAGGGAAGTTTGCTGGGGAGTGCAGCCTGGCTGGAAAGAACTATTTCTACGTTCTAGACCCCACTGGAGCTGCTGGGAAGTTGCTATCCCCTGATAGCCACAGTGGCCTCACAGCTTCCTGCTGTGACCCTGAGAAGGTCCCTCCTCTCCGTGTCAGCTGTCCTGTCCTTTGTTCTTTTCTTGCTTTCTACTCCTCTGTCTCATCTGTGCTTCTTGGGTACTATTCCCTCTCTAGACCATTGTCCTCTCCTGGGTCTCTGGCAGAAGGAGGGGAAGGAGCATGGAGGGCAGATGGGATAGAGCTTGTCTCGCGTCTGGGGCAGGCACCACCGAGACACTTGGCTATCCAGAAGCTCCATCCAAGGTCGTGCACTTGAAAGGGCAAACTAGTTAACCAGATTTTGCCTGTCTAGATTGCTAACCAAGTGAGCAAAAGAAGCAGGCTAAATGTGTGGCAGTTGTATAAAAGTAACGTGACACTAATGATTAAGAATGCCCCTGATCTGGTGAGGTTAGCTCTGTTTTTGCTATACAAATTCAACCCAGCATAAAAAGTGTGTCTAAAGTCAACAAGCTGGTTCTTCTAGTCATGTGCAGAAAAACACCAGCTGTACTACCAAGTAGTCATTCTATCTTTGCCAGCTCTTCTGGTTTCTTATTCCTGCAGTACTGGTTGTCTGATCACAACTTGAAAATAATGAGAAGTATAAAGATGGAGTCTGGATTGGGGACTGGAAAGAACCTCTAGGTGTCTACTCTCTTGTTCAACTGCCTCATTCGAAACTTGAAGTAACTCTGAGAGGGTAATTAACTTGGCTAAGCGCATAAAGAGGATTAGGGACTTTATCAGTATGGTCTACCCTACTCCCAGGGGCCAGGACTCTGTTGCCTGAACCACTGAAATTTTGTTCCACTCGTTGTATCCAATTACCACCAGCAGCAAGAGTCGAGGGTCTGCAACCAGCTGCAGAGGATGGAGCCCCGCCTGTGGGAGTGGGTTAGGTAGCCTACTAGGAGTTCTCCTTGGTGCCTGAGAGGATAAGAGCTGCCAATAGCAAGTAGCCACCTGATTAATATGCCATTATTTCGGAAAGGGGAAGTCTTGAGTTTTTCAGCTGGCATAGTAGGGAGTGCACGCACTTACAAGCTGCATTTTTTAATGGGTCCTTCGTATCATGCAGGGCTATTATAATTGCTAAAGGCTGGACTGACGATAATCTAAATCCCAAAATATTAGTGGTTAATTAGGAATCCAAGGGACTTCTTCCAGAAATAAAACTTAATCCCTTAATTACACTTTTTATTTCTTAATTTCCTTCCACAGTAACCTATGCAAATATGAGCTGGGTTTCCAAAGGGAAAAGGGTCATGTGTTCTTTCAGTGCGTATACTCTAGAGTCATTGGAAAAATCAACAAAGAAGGTGGGCATGAACTCTCGTTTCCCTTTTTCTCAAATCACAGCTATAAATCTCCCATCTTTTTCTTCTTAAATGTATGAAAGTTTAATAACTGCTACATAATCACTTCATCAGGTTAATGTGCATTTAAAATGTACTAAAATTGTATGTATTTATTAAAAAATTTGATCCACAATATTTTTTCAAGTTTTGGGGAGAATGAGATTTTAGGGAGGAAAACAGAATTCTGCAAAATGGAAGTTCTCATGAAAAGCAATCTGAATAAAATAATTATTGCATCTGAGGTAGTGATGGTTAGAATCTTGAGAATTTGCTTTCTCTCTGTCTCTCTCTCTCTCACTGTCCACTCTGACTGTCAAAAACAATAAAAATAAAAAAAAGAGAATTTGCTAATGCCAATTTGATTAAATTGTTTTTTTTTTTTTTAATAAATACTGTAAAAAGCCCTGTTAAAAACAAGTCCAAATACTTGGGCTTCCTTTCCAAGCCAAAAGGAAGCTACATTTAAGAATTTACTTAAAGTAATGACACAGATGCCAAAACTATTTTCACAAGGACAAAGAACTCCACTGTCACACCTAACTATCTGCCTACAGCACATATAGCACCTCTAGTCCTCTCAGTACAGTAGTATGGGCCAGCTATTCTGGGTTCTCTGTATTAACCTTCGAGAGACTCGTCTACGCCCAGAGGAGGTACCGATATTGGAAAGCGGAAGGAAGTTGAAGAAGGGCCTCAGCTCACTGAGGTGTGCAGAGGACTTGCTGATCACTTTACTACCAAAGCAAGACAAGTCAACAATACTCAGACTAGCTTCCAGGCCAGAGTACAAGCAATACAGAAAAAAGATAGCACCTACATTTAATGTCACAGTAGATGCCAAAGGTAAAAAAAAAAAAAGAATTCTAGCAAAAAGCATTGTTTTTACTTTGCTACTGATCCCAATATGTTGCTGGAAAAAAAAAAAAAAAACTGTGTGGAAAAGGATCAAATAATTCTTGAGCCAAATTATTTGGTTTATTAGCTATACCACTATGATAGGTTCATTGGTATTAATATGATTTTTTTTTTTTCAGTCTGAGCATCAATCTTAAACTCTCTGACCAGTGTACACCCATAGACCATTCCTGACTGTTAACCAACTGGTCTGAATGAAAAGCAAGATATAAAATCAATTCCAATTGAGTCTGGAAGCTATCATAATTCCAAAAAGCAAAACACAAACCAGACAAGTCATATGGATTGTATTGCCCTTAATCTTGAAGCTGACTACTTGTTTTGATGCTGAATATTTTAAACCAAGAAAACCTAAAGATTTAAGATACAATTCATTGTTGATGTGGATTTTGCATACGATAAATCACAATAGCCTATTAAATTAATGTTATAAAAAGGTATGCATGATAATACCTGAAAATCTATACTATAATATTTTAAATAGTCCCAAATATCAGAAAATATAGCTGCTAACGCAAAGGCAATGGCTTTTATCCGGAAAGAAGACAAATATAATACAGCTCAATAAGCACTAGAATGTGAGTCAAAAGAGGTAAAATTTAGCACTACTGAATGACCTCACAGGGCACTTAACATATCCAAGACACGGTTCCTTAATTTCTAATGTGAAATTAGCATAATTCTTTTCCCCTTTCAGTATCAACATTTTCTGCTTCAAACTTAAATCTACAATACAACTTCTAAAATATCTTGGCACATAGAGGATCAATGTAATTGTTCTTTGAAACTTAAACTCCATAAAGCACTACAGCATTTTCCATAGCTACCTCAATTAACTCTTTATAATAAGTTCAAGAATGCAATGTCAATTATAAATTTTATGATGACTAATAATCTATTAATTCAAATCTATCACTCTGACCCATAAAGATATTTCCATCAGAATTAGATTCTTCAGTTTTGAGGTAAGCAGATATTAAATGTCTGACATGTAATTTATGAATTGCACCTTAAATTTAAAGCTGTCTCTCACTTGTCTGATATACTGTGACAACCAACTGAGGTTAAAGGTCCAAGCCTAGACAAATAACTTAGAATGAACTATCCCTCATCTGTAGGGTCTAGGAATATAAATAAACAGCAACTGTTTTCAACAAAAATGCATGCATCTAAATCAAACTGCAGATCACCCCAGGCAGAATTAGTTGAGAACACAGGACAAAGCTTTCTCTCCTGATTGATGTAATTTTGAGAATGCAGTTACATTACTGTCAGACATTCTCACAGATAAATTACATGCATTCATCAAAGAAAAAGACAGTCTGCCACTTGCCTATTTACTTTCTGAACCTTTCCCATTGGTGAAGGAATTATTGTTGTACTTGGAAGCCAAGCCTCTTTTTGGCAAATAGCAGTCGTGGCAAATATGAACACATCCTTTGTACATACATTTTTAGAAGCTCAATCTGTAAACTAAATGCAAATATAAAAATCTCATTCAAGTTACTTTTCTTTTTGACTAGCCTTAGAAAGACTTTCATTTAATAGGAATATATCATCCCCCAGGAAAGAAAACACTAAGCTTCCACTAGGAGCACAAAGGTAAGAGTTAATAGCTCACTCCTCCAACCCGACCAAAAGAATGAACTACATGTTTTAACCAGGAAAAGACCAGAAGATATACCATTCTCAACAATATCTAAAAATAAAATTTAAAATCATCTCTAGGACTATGCAAAAAAAAAAGTGTCTTGAACATTTTCAACCAAATATTGGTTGAAAAATATTTCATGTTTTAATATTTAATTTGACTCAGATGGGCCTCTTATTTTGGGTCTATAAAAGTGGAAAAAGCTGCAGGGTTTTTCTGGTTCAATAGTACAAAGACGTATTATTCTTGGTAAGAATATTATATTTACACATCCACCGGGATGACAAAGACAGAAGAACTTAGGAACATTTTACAAACAAGCTTGTCACTAATGCTGAAATTGGCCCACCCTCCCCCACTTCCCTTGACTGCAAAGCATGAGAGTTCTTACCTTCACATTTTTGTGACACTTCATTAAATTTGTGTCCAGCAGGGCATTTGCACTCAAAAGACCCAACAGTATTAATGCAATTTCCTCCTTGACAGAGCCCAGGGATGGCCTGGCATTCGTCCACATCTGTCAGATTTTTAGGAGAGAGAGAAAGATTCACATAAAATTCATTGCAGAAGAAAATATGATAGTTTATCCACAATTACATTACCATATTTACATCAATGAGTTATTTGTCTAGCACAATATTTGGAATACAAAGAGAGGAATTACATCTCACAATGACATTATGTAAATAAATGATGTTATTCAAACAACTTGATCCATAATGTTCCATAAGAAGTACAAATATTCTTTAATTTCCCACCTCTCATATTTTCTCATCCAGAAGAGAACAGTTATACTAACTTCTGCGCATTTAACTACAAGCAGCAATGTGCAAGGCACTCATTATTCACTGCCTCATTTTTATCTCCAGATTGACATTAATAACTAGAGTTCTTCAAGAAATACTTAAAATCAAAATGCAATATATTTCTACAATGAAACTATCTTTTCAAGTTATGCTGAACGATTCAGTTAAAATAGAATTTACTTAAGGTCTCTCTGACCACACATGATAGTCAATGTTTTCATGCCCACTAAGTGGAAAATGTTTTCCTCATTCTGGAAAGTTGTCTTGCAATGCAAAAATTAAATTAATCAGAAATTTAGGCCAAGAAGTGACAGAGACCCTCAGGCGAAGACGCAGTCTCAGCTGCAGACTTTCCCTTGCTGCCAGAGGGAACCTTTTGAGGGTAACTCAGATCATGCCCTTCCCAGCTCAAGTTCATGACTCCCCTGCTCTCAGACCTCGCTCCTCCCTCTGCCCCCCTCTCCCACTTCACTGGCCTCCTCAGGTACATCATGGGCGCAGCTGCCTCAGAGCTCTGTAGTGGAGGCCCCTCTGTCTGAAATAGTCTGGCTCTGGAGAGGTGCTTGGGTCATGCTGCCCACCTCTCAGGTCTGTGCTCCAATGCCATGTGAACTGTGAGCCCCTCCCTGGACAGTCTAATAGCAAGACCTGGACCCCACTGTCACCACCCTTCTCACCCTGCCTGGTTTTTCCTATAGGACTAACCACCAATTGGCCTGATACGTGTCTGCTTCCTTTACTAAATCACCTTCAGTTTAAGCTTCCAGAGGGCAGGAACTGTATCCCTACTGTATCATTACTGTATCCCCAGCACCTAAGGACTAATCTGTGGTCTTCTGAGTAACCCTGAATATTATATTAAAATTCCATGAACAAAATTCATCATCTCATGCTCGCTTGTATGCAGTGACGAAGACTAAAAATACATGTTCATTTTCTCTACTCTTCATGACACAGATAGGTCTCATTTAACAAAGAACCCCCCAGGAAAGAGTCTAACATTTCTTCCTGTATTTGGAGCATCCTTTTAGAAATCTACAAGGCCAGGGTACTCTTTAGCTTTGCTCTTCATGGAGTGTTTGTAAGATCTCAACCAGTGTCCTTTAGAAAAGCTGGCATACAGTAAAAGGTGTACTAAAGTAGTAACCATGTATTTTGGTATAAAAGTGTCCCTTACTGCTCTTTCTTTTTTTTTAATTTATTTATTTGTTTGAAAGGCAGAGTCGGGGCAGGGAGGAGGGGAGAGAGAGGAAGAGAGAGAGAGAGAATCTTCCATCTACTGATTCACTCCCCTGATGGCCACCAACAGCCGGAGCTGGGCTAATCCAAAGCCAGGAGACATGAGCTTCTTTCTGGTCTTGGTGCAGGAGCCCAAGTACTTGGGCCATCTGCTGCTTTCCCAGGTGCATTAGCAAGGAACTGGATCAGAAGTGGAGCAGCTGGGACTTGAACTGGTGCCCATATGGGATGCCAGAGCCTCAGGCGGCAGCTTTACTCACTGTGCTGTAGCACCGGCCCCATCTTACTGTTCTAAATGGAATGTGCTAACACACAGATGAATGGCTACAGTGAGATAGAATTAGATTATGTTCTATAGCCTTTTCAGTTTTGTCTTAGACCAAAATTTCCAATTTTCTTGATTCACTGAATATGTTTATTAAAATGGTATTTAACTATAAGATTTTACAGGCAGGCAAAACTCAGTAGGCTTATGGACCATGAGTTTAAGCCAACAGGAAATATACGTGGGGCCATTCTCCACTGGCTGTGTCTTCCTATTCTGGAGAATGAGCTCCTTTATCAACCCATTTGCCCACAATCCCTGCATCTGTCTCAGGACTGGAAGCAGCAGCAAGGAGAGAAAGTCCCATGATGATCCAAGTCTCTCCAGAAAAAAGCCAATCAAAAATTGAAAAAAAAAAAAATCTCAAAGTAGCAATAGAATGCCATTTTGATTCCATGGGTTTTCAAAATTTTCTTATAAAATACTTCCTCCCGACACCCCGCCCCCAGCCCATAGCCCTGGCCCAGATGTTGAATAGTACAGTTGGGAAGGGACAGGAAACAAATGCTGGAAAAATCTAGATTGTATGGAATGAATAGCACACTAAGAGAAAGCAGCTCTTCCCTCTCTCTGCTCCTTTCTTTCCCGCATTTTTGTTAGCGCCCTAACCTCCAACGATGACTCATGGGCAAGCAGCTGGGAACTCAAGGTCCTGCTTTCTGGTCACTGTCAGCAGGTTCATTGCTATTAGCTAACCTCAGAACACCAAGGCCAACAAAATCTTCAAAACTCACTGGGACTTTCTAAGAATGAGAAAAATAAAAAGCCACCAAAGCAAAGGGGCAATGAACTTACTCTTAATTTTACAAAATCTTACAATCTACCCCTTCATCGTTCTAGGGTTTCAGAATGACTTCCTGGCTGCTCCTGACATTCGGAAGGAGACATTCAAGGCATACAAAGGAGCTGCACGTTGTTCATGGAAGACGGAGCCAGGACTAACAATATTAGAAGTGGAATTTTGGAATAAGCATTTAACGGAGACCCATGGAATTGAGTGACAAAGCTCAAGTTCTGTTTTACTGCATGTTAACCATAGAATTAGCATATAGAACAAAGCCAAATTACTATCTTTTTGCTTCGGAAAGGCATATGTTGACTTTTCTGAAAATATTGCAACTTGCTTTAAAAAGAAAGTACTGAAGACATCTAACGGAAACAGAGATAGCCTGGGAGTTTTCAATCCTATCAGTTTAGTGTGGCGCTGCCTCCGTTCACTTCCTCCTGTTTCCTGCCAGACAGCCAGACAATAAAAGAATTTGTACAGCTGGAAGAACAGGAGTAAAAGCCAAAAACAGAGTAAGGGCTTCTATTGGAGGCAGAAGCAGCAGCGAGCAGGCGACATCTGGGGATATTTAAAACTGTGAAACCAATCCTAATTTATTTCTGACTTGTAAAAAGAAAGGAAAAAAAAAACCATAATGTGGCATGTCAAATGTCTAGAGAACAATTTTCCTCAGGTCAATTAAATACAACCTATGAAAGAGAGGAACGCCAACAGTTTTGAATGAAGAAAAACAAGCAACATAACAAATCGTGCCTTGTGTTTGCACACCGCACTGTTAACAATGCACAGCCTCCCATCACCCCTGGAGTCAGAGGGACAAGAAGACACCTTTGGGGTCACAAAGAGGAAACTGGGGTGAGCAAAAACCCAGGAAGACACTTGCTCTCTTGTGAGTCATGCTCCTAATGCCTGCGTTGGATACCAGGCAGGCAGCAAGACTGTGCAGCAGTCTTCACACTGCTTTTCCATTCTCTTCAACTTCACCGGAGAGCAAGTACGATTAATCCATCAATAATCCCCTGGCCTGAGCTTACCTTGACAAGCTCCCGTGCGGATGTTTGGAATGAAGCCGCGGCGGCAGGGGTGAGGCTGGGCGGGGCACATCTCACAGGGGTGGCCCCAGGCTCGGCCCACGGTGGCGCAGCAGAGAGTTTTTGTGCAGACGATCCCGCTGAGCTGTCCCTGGCACATCTGGTTGCTGACCACGGTAAAACACGGGCCCGTCCTATAATCTGCAAATGAAGAATAAAAATCCCATGAAAGTCCAGAAGGGCCAGGACCGCCACACAGAGCAACTGCCAGGTTCCACCTTGCTTGACTCCACGTCTAAGAAACAGGCTTCAGGCAGAGAAACGTACACCCAGAAAGCTTTGGGCTGACCATTCTACCTCTGAATCTGCT
The DNA here is from genome assembly GCF_964237555.1 of Oryctolagus cuniculus. Lineage (NCBI taxonomy): Eukaryota > Metazoa > Chordata > Mammalia > Lagomorpha > Leporidae > Oryctolagus > Oryctolagus cuniculus. Next base: position 71,313,766 of record NC_091443.1, read on the forward strand.
TCGTCGGTTGCAAAACGAGGTTACAAACCCTGGTTCCCATCCACTCTGAAGATGCCTGTATGAAGATCAGAGGAGTTGTGAAGAACTCTTTACAACTATGAATTGCCACGCAAATTTATTAGCATCTACTCGTTCCCTAAAGAAAACGTTATCAGTACCCACACTGATTCAGCCTCTGAGCCTGATACAGATGCTTTAGGGATTTAACAACAAAACAAAAACAACAAAACAACAACAAAAAGAAAAGAAGACCAAATCCCAACCCACACAGAATTTACAGCCTACTGTTACTCAGGAGGAAGAAAGAAAGCAAAGAATTTCAAGACTTGCACCTCTTGAACAGAAAAACTGGTTGTCTGTTTCTTTCAGACTGGGTCCAACAGATTTCAAAGGCAAAATAAATAAGAGAACAAAAAATATTTTTAGAAATTTACTCGTACAGGGTCTGGCATTGTGGTGCAGTAGTTAAACTACCACTTGAAATACCAGCATCCCACATCTGAATGCTGGTTCGAGTCCTCTGCTCAGCTGCCGAAACGGCTCCTCTGTGTGCCTTTGTGGCAGCACTGATGACTCAAATCACTAGGTCCTTTCCACCCATGTGGGAGTTCTGAATTGAACTCTCAAATAATTTTTTTCATCAAAAACATTCTCAAACTCTAGGTATATTGTTATACTGTATATCATACGCTATCTTTGATCAAAATCTGCTATCTTCTTCCATAGATACTTAACTCAAACAGGAATACAAATACTAAATGGGGAGCTCATTTTGAATTAGGATCAGAGTCGGGACTTGAACCCAGGAACTCCCATATGGACTGTGGGTATTCCAAGGGGCATCTTAACCTCTCCATCAAATGCCTGACCCGGATTGATCTTTTAATTCCATTTTCAAATGAGTTGCTTGAACTATTGTTGTATAATTTCTCCTTTCTATTTTAATATTATATCATGTATCTTTCTGATTCAAAATTAAATATTATTTTAGACAATTTGGAAAAAGTAGAAACATATAAATAAGAAATGTAATTGTACCTAAAGAGGTTCTTCATAGCACATTGGTTATATAATCATATGTAAATGTGAAGTGTGAAGCTATGCATTCCTGGGTTGTAAGCCTTGGGAATTCATACAACGCAGCCAGGTCATAGAGGAGCTATTTGGGCAAATCATTTTGACTTCATGTGGGGTCTTGATTATCAAATAATAAAATGATGAAGAAATGAGGGGGTAACGCTAAACTGACGTCTTCTCATGATATTTCAAGTGTTATGCTCAAGAAAATAAATATCTGAGTCATTAAAAAAAAAACTAAGGCTTTTACTGAATACAGTTTTGACTGTTAGCAGTTTTTTTCACTTAACGTTGCCAAAAAAACATTTTCCCATGCAATTAAGTACTATCCAAAATATTATTTTAATTGCTGTACAATTTTCCATCAAGTTATGACACAGTTTATTCTGCTGTATCATTTAAATTGCTTCTAATCCCTCATCATCATACATAGTTGTCAACGTACATTACTGAAGAATTCTTTTTAGGATGAAAAATATTTAGTTCATGAAATAGCCATAAAGATTTTTATGACTATAGAAATCTTACACTCGAGACGAGAAAGACTATAGGAGCATAATCTTGTATTTAAAAATAAATAAAACTGGGCCGGCGCCGCGGCTCACTAGGCTAATCCTCCGCCTAGCGGCGCCGGCACACCAGGTTCTAGTCCCGGTCGGGGCGCCGGATTCTGTCCCGGTTGCCCCTCTTCCAGGCCAGCCCTCTGCTGTGGCCAGGGAGTGCAGTGGAGGATGGCCCAGGTGCTTGGGCCCTGCACCCCATGGGAGACCAGGAAAAGCACCTGGCTCCTGGCTCCTGCCATCGGAACAGCGCGGTGCGCCGGCCGCAGCACGCCGGCCGCGGCGGCCATTGGAGGGTGAACCAACGGCAAAAGGAAGACCTTTCTCTCTGTCTCTCTCTCTCTCTCACTGTCCACTCTGCCTGTCAAAAAATAAATAAATAAATAAATAAAAAATAAAAAAATAAATAAATAAAACTATGTTAATAAACAAGATAATTTAGCTTGTTCTTTCCTATTAATTTATACAGAGAAGCACAAATGCTTTAATCAGATACATGTTACTATGCCATTTTTGATCTTTTAAAATACATGTAATAGAACATGAATTTTAACTTATAATCCTCTCTTAGCACTGCTTGGATTTCTTTTTCATCCTCATTTTGCCAAGATATATATATGAAGCTATGAGGATTGCAAAAATTCAGGGTAGATGCAAATATGCTATTTTGCAAATGACACTAGCAAAATTCAAGTATACTAGAAAAGGCTTTTAAGAAAACTGAATTCAGTCCTGACACTGCTTCATTACTTCACATGTGAGTTCCTCATGGGAAGATCTTCATGAAAAGAAAAATAACCCTTAAAGCTTTCCACGGTCAATAACTTCTTGCTCTCATTTTAATATTAACTAGTGGAATAGAGATGTCATTTGTTAATTACAACAACATACATTAGGTATCTCTAGTGTGACATCTTTATGAAACATACTAGACATTTGGCAAACAGCTTGGGTGTGTAGAATAGAATCTATGGACTCAACACACTTGTACACTAAACAACCCTACAGACAAAGTAGTTTGGGAAGCAAGTTAAAACAACTGGATTATTTGACAGGACAGATTAGCAAACGGACATAAATGCATTTGTAGATGCAAATTTTCAATACAAAATGCTGGCTGTAAAGGGAGAGGCATAATCTGGGTGAAACAGATTTGGATCTAACAGTCTCTTGGAAGGTAAATGCTATATTAACATGGCTTTCAAATGTCATTCCAATTTGGCAGCATGTGTTTCATTTAGGTTGCCAAAGCTATGCTGTTTTTAGTCCAATACTCCAACCACAAAGAAATCTGCCCACACTTCCAATTCCTTACTAATAATCTAATTATTTACAATTATTCCCACAGCACTTTTGTGATATTAAGCTAAATTTACATACTTTTTTTTTTTTTCAGATAATCCCAGCATGAAAAGGGGAATGTGCCTAATTCAATGCTTGTGTAATGTCTGACTCATTCCTGGCTTCAGTGTAAATCATTATTCCTAATGCAACTAAAATATAATATTAGAAATACTTTCTATTTGCAAATTGCTCTACAATCACTTCCTTATAAGATCTTCATGAATGAGGGCAATAGGCCAAACCTTTCCAAAATTAAAGTGCAATTTTAATTGTTTTTAACTGGTCTACTCTAGGGTGGCTAGTTCATGGGAAATTCTGCATCTTCATGTTCCCATTCTGAGTGGTTAGCTCAAGGTTTGCTCTCCAGTCCCATTAGATTTGGCCTCCAGGCTTGGGCTCTGACCAACGTGTGTCTGCAGCCTCTAATCCCCAGCTCAGTCCCAGCTCTGCAGCTCAGAATGCTGCGGTCTGCAGCGTTAGTTCACTTTCGTTCGTAATCAGACTTCACCCTGAAGCAAATGCATCATTTACAGAGAAGGAATATTCTGTGGTACAATGAATTCTTGTCACTCTTGCCCAGTCACTAAACCACAAACTGCAGGGAAGGCACAAGGATATAATTTGGGGCACTAGGCTCCAATTATTTTAAATCCTTCTTTTCATAACAATTACAAATGAAAGAGTGAAATATCAATTTATCCATGACACAGAAAGTCACAGCATGCTTCTTCCTCCCAGGTAGGTTGGCCTGGAACACATTAGGGTCCTAATGTGTAGGATTTCAATACAACTTTCTGACCAAAGAGTTCAAAGACACTTTAGTCTATGGAAAATTAAAGCAAAGAAGTTTCATGATCATAATTAGTCTCATAACTGCTGTTACTTCTTCTTACTTCATCATTTTTAACCTTAGGATCACTTGGGAGCTTTTGCAAACTACTGATGCCTGGATCCCACATCTGTCCTCTCTCAGACCTCCTCCATGCAAATCCGATTCAGTAGGGGTGGCATAGGGCTTGGGCATCCACATTTTGCAAAATCTCTCCAGGGTGAGTTTGCCCTCCTGAATGCTAAGTTACCTTTCTCCACCTCCCTCTTCTACCCCATTCTTCTTCTGGTTCTCCTCCTCCTTCCCCTTCCTCTGTCCTTTCCCATGCCAGATAGGATCCAGCATTGCAGGTGGTGACTTTACTCACCACACCACAGTGCCAGTCACCAATTAGGGAAATTTCACGTGGGCCACATATTACATAATATTGTGGAATTGTTTTCTTAGGTCTGATAATGGTACTGAAGTTATATATGAGAACATTCTTATTGGTTAGAGGTAGAGTGTCATGATGTATGCAACTTAATTTTCAAATGATTTAATAAATAGGCAAAATGCATACATTATATTTAGATATCATATATAAAATAAGGACACATGTTTGTAGACACGCACACAAACATGAGGGTAATTCCAAAGGGTCACAAGAAATGAAATTAAGAGATAAGTTCATTCTTGTGTGAAAAATGTTAAATCCATATATATTCTCTTCCAAAAGTTCATGAAAATGCACACTATGAAAAAACTATGCATGGATTTCAAAACATTTTTGCACTAGGGCTTGCTTTGTGGCATAGCAGGTAAAGGTACCACCAGTGACATCAGTATCCCACATGGGTGCCAGTTTGTGTCCTGGCTGCTCCAGTTCCAATCTGTTCTCTGTGAATGGCCTGGGAAAAGTAGTAGAAGATGACCCAAGTGCTTGGGACCTTGCCACCAACATGGGAGACCCAGATGAAACTCCTGGATCCTGGCTTCAGCCTCTCTGTCTTTCCTTCTCTCTCTGTAACCCTGCCTTTCAAGCAAATAAAATAAATCGTTAGAAAAATTTGTCTGCACCAATGTGAAGTTTCTTTCAATTTCATTATACATGAACTTCTTGAAGTACCCTGTGTACACATAGCTATTACATGTAAAAAGTGGGAAAATATTAGTAATTGTTTAATATAGGTAGAAGCTATATGAATATATTTTTTATTATCCTTTCACTTTTAATTTAATTGGGAAATCTTTCATAATTAAAATTCCAAGTGGAAGGTTAGAAGTTCTTTCAGGGCTACTTTTTAAAAAGAAATTTAAAAGATGTAAAAATTATACATATTTATAAGGTATCATGTGATGTTTCAATACATGCAAACATGTATGATTTCCAATCAGGGTAAATATATCTATCTCCACAAATATTTAACATTACTTTATGATGAAAATACTCAAAATCCTATCTTCTAGTTTTTTAAGAGATAATAAACAGCATATAAATGTTATCTGTTACCACCTTACTTTGCAATAGATTCCCAGAACTTCTTGAATCTATTAATTCTAACTTAGTACCATGAATCAATATTTTCCCCATTCATTCCCGTTTTCTTCCATCCTCAGCCTCTGTGACCACTATTATACTTTTAACTTCTATGAGATCACCATTTTCTATATTCCAAATATTAGTGAGATTACACAATACTTGTTTTTCTGAGTTTGACCTATTTTACTTAACAGAGTGACCTCCAGTTCCATCTATATGAATGCAAGCGAAAATAAGCCATCCTTTTACATGGCAGAGTAGTTTTCCATTGAGTATATGTACCACATTTTCCTTATTCTTCCTCAGGGGATGGACAGGTCAGTTGTTTCCTTTTCTTGGCTATTGTGAATAATGCTCAAGTAATCATGGTAGTGTAGATGGCTCTTTGACAGACTGGTTTCATTTTCCTTGGATATATACTGAGTAGTGGGAAACGCAGAATCACATGATAGTCCTATATTTCTTAAAGATTTATTTATTTGAAAGGCACTGCTACAGGGAGAGAGGGAGAGACAGACAGCAAGAGATCTTCCATCCACTTGTTCATGCCCCAAATGGCTGCAATGGCCAGGGCCGGGCCAGGCCAAAGCCAGGAGCCCAGAACTTCAGCTGGGTTTCCCACACAGCTGGCAGGGCCCCAAGCACTTGGGCCATCTTCCACTGCTTTCCCAGGTGCCTTAACAGGGAGCAAGATTGTAATTTCAGTAGCAGAGACTCAAACTGACACTCATATCAGATGCCAGTGTCACAGGCAGTGGCTTAACCTATTGTGACAAAACACTGGCCCCCTATTTTTTAATAAAAGATTTATTTGAGGGGCCAGTGCTATGGAGTAGCAGGTAAACCCATCACCTGTGACACAATGTCAGCATCCCTTATGGGCACTGGTTCATGTCCCAGTTACTCCACTTCTGATCCAGCTTCCTGCTAATGACCTGGGAAAAGTACTGGAAGGTGGTCCAAATGCTTGGGCCCCTGCCACCCACATGGGAGTCCTGGCTTCAGCCTTGCTCAGTTCTGACCATTGCAGCCACCTGGAGAGTGAGCCAGCGGATAGAAAAACCTCTCTCTCTCTCTCTCTCTCTCTCTCTCCCTCTTCTTCCCTCCCTCTCCTTCTCTCTCCCTCTTCCCCTTCCTCCTTCCTTCCCCCTCCCTCTCTTTGTCACTCTTTCAAATAAACATTTTTTAAAAAATATATTTATTTGAAAGGCAGAATGACAAATAGGGAAAGACAGAGAGAAAGAGATCTTCCATTTGCTGCTTCAACCCAAATGGCCTCAATAGCTGGGTCTTGGCCAGTTCATAGCCAGGAATTCCTTCCAGATCTCCTCCATGAGTGGCAGGGACCAAAGCATTTGTGTTCTCTTTCCCAGGGAGCTGGATTTGAAGCAGAGCATCCAGGACTTGAACCAGCACCCTGATCTGGAATGCCAGCTTCACGAGCAGTGGCTTAACCCTCTGCGCCACAAGCCTGCACCCACGTAGTTCCATGTTTAGTTTTATGAGGAACCCCCATATTGTTTCCCACAAAGGGTTTACTAATCTGTATTCCTACCAACAGCATGCGGAGGTTCCCTTCTCCACATGCATGACAGCATTTACCTTTTGCCTTTTTGATAACAGCCAACATAACTGGAGTGAGGCGATATATCATCGTGGCTTTGCTTTGCATGCCAGGCAAAGCTGCTTTCACTGTACAGTGTTGCCTCTCCCATTTTATTCAAACTAAGTGTCTGAATTTTAATGACACAATATTTTCTAATATAATTTCTAATCCATGAGTTTATATAAAATACCATATGCAAGATTACCTATTTAACATGGTCTAGGCAGTGTTATTTCATGAATATGGTGAGATTGGTGTAAAATTTTTTAAAAACCGTATAGTGCAACATATTTACCTTTAACCAACTGCATCTGAGATATGACTTTATTGTAACTCAATGGTTTTTTAAAAGTACTTTAGAAGTAAAGCAAAAGAACAAGCATAAAACTATTTCCATGCTAATATTTTCCCTGATTTTTAGCTTCTTTAATTCATCAGCTAAAAGTACTACCACTATAAACTGACATGTAAATATCATCCAAAACTGCAGAGACAAGGTGATTTGTTGTACACCTTTTAATCTAACATGCAGACTAAGCAGTTCCCAAGTCCAGGCCACAGTTCTGTGGGACCCAATTACATGTGGCAGCAATTCAACTACAGAAAATTGTTACCACATTTTACTCAGTTCCATGATGAAGAAAACAGTAAGAGATCTTACTCAGGGTAAGGGAATATCTCATTTCGAAATAATCATTTACCTGACATTAGTTGTTCCTTCACTGTAAATCCTACAAGTCATTACTGACCTTCGTTTTCCCCCAGAGTTCTCTCTAACCACCTTTGCTAGAGAAAATAAAAAGGTGGGCAGGGGAGTAGGGGAAGGCAAATCCTAGTCTAGGTGACATATTTATCATCAAGATAATAAAATCACAGAGAATGCCTTCATTTTTAATAGTCTGCAAATTCCACTTTAAAAATGAGTTGGCTCTGATTTATTCACTTTTAAAATGACTTCTATTAAGTGCCACGTTAAACCAGACTCTCCAACTTTGCCACAGAACATCGGCTATTAAACAGCAAGACAAAAACAATAGCGTTACATAACAATCTGATTCAGTTGTTCTTTTATATTTCCTTCAAAGCCACCAAGCATAAAATATTCCCTATAATCCAAAAGCCCAGGGGTAAAGCGCCCTATAATCAACAGTTATTATAAATATTGCCAGGATTAATATATTCATAAATCAACCTGGATATCTTAAAATTGCCTTGTAACACTGCTTTATTTTCCAAATACAAGTTCTACTAAAGGTGAATTAAGTTTCTGAAGAACACTAATAGAATATTTTATCATTAAATTATCATTATAAATGGGATTTTCAACACCAGGCCAAAATCAACACTTATGACTGTAAAAATAGAAGGTAAAAGCCAATGTTAGTAAAGAGGCAATAAAAATAAATTGATTAAAACCATTCCACTGCATGAGACAAGTCTTTAGCCTACAGGTTATGATGTCCATGTTCCACATTGTGGTGCCTGGGTTCAACAGCTGGCTCCAGCTCCTGTCTCTGGCTTCCTGCTAATGCAGACGCTGGGAAGCAGAAAGGGATGGATCAAGTGATTGGGTTCCTGCCACCCACATGGGAGACTTAGACTGAGTTTCCAGCTTCAGAGTTTGGGCCTACCCAGCTCTAGGCTTTGCAGGTATTTGGGGGCATGAACCAGCAGATGGGAGTTCTTTGTCTCTTTCTTTTTCTCTCTCTCTAACTAAAAACTAAATGTTTTTTTCATTCCACTGCAGATTCTACTAATCTGAGGTACCTAGAGAGTAAATTCCTAGAAAAGGCCATAACATTATAAGGGCCAGGGTCTTCAGTGAGGGGGCAAGTTACTGCTTAACTGGAACACAGTTTCAGCTGGGGAAAATAAAAGAAGTTCAGGAGAAGGATGATGGTGATGGCTGCATAATCACGTGAACGTAGTTAATGCCACTTAACTATTCACCTAGAAATGACTGGATGGGAGATGTATGTTACCTGTCATTTAGCATGATAAAAAGAATCACACTGCCCAAAGTAAAATTAAACAGTTTGATTTTCATGATCAGGTTCAAACAGCAACCTTGACAGTTGTAAATGGAATGAAGGGTTTCTTTATTCATTCAACACATTTTTGCGGAGCTTCTGTGGTGCCAGTGAGTAGCACAGCATGGAGTTTACAACTTGGTGAGGGGAGTCAACAAATCATCAATACATGTGTTCAAAACAGTTTCAGATATGATGCTGTCATTTAGTCTACACATGAAATAAGCATGCTGTGGTGACAGAGAGTAATTGGGGAGGTAAAAGTTATCAGGGAAGACTTCCTTGAGGAGGTGACATTTGAACTGAGGTCTCAAGGATGAGAACACGACAGCTGTGAAAAACATAGGAAAGGGCTTTCCAAGGAGAGGGCGCAGCAAGAACCGTGGTTCTGACGTGGGAGACAGCGCGGCTCCTCTAGGAAGCAGAGAGGCCATGGTGGCCAGAGATTGAGAGCAGAGCAAGGGCACAGCATGAGGTTGCAACGTGGGGCAAGGAGTGGGCCACCCGGGGTCTTTCAGGCCATGGCAAGGTGATTGGGTTTGGCTGTTAAGTTCAACAAGAGGCGCTATTTAGGAAGTGGGGCTCAAGAGTGGGGATGGGAAGGCTTATAGGAAGGCTGCTCACATACTGGCGAGTCACGAGTGACTTAGCAACAGCGGGGGTGGAGAGGAGGAGAAAAGCCAGCAAACAGGAGTGTCTTTGGGTGGCAGCACCAACACCTGCTGATGGGCAGGCTGCTTCCTGGGTCTCTGGCTTCTGTTACTGGAAACACGGCCAGTCACTGAGATGAGGAAACTGAAGGAGGACTAGTCTCTGACTGCTAATGATTGGTCTACACTTTTTTTTTAATTTATTTGACATGTAGAGTTATAGACAGTGAGAGAGAGAGACAGAGAGAAAGGTCTTCCTTCCGTTGGTTCACTCCCCAAGTGGCCGCCACAGCCGGCACTGCGCTGATCTGAAGTCAGGAGCCAGGTGCTTCCTCCTGGTCTCCCATGTGGGTACAGGGCCCAAAGACTTGGGCCATCCTCCACTGCACTCCCGGGCCATAGCAGAGAGCGGACTGGAAGAGGAGCAACCGGGACTAGAACCCGGCGCCCATATGGGATGCCGGTGCCTCAGGCGGAGGATTAACCAAGTGAGCCACGGCGCCGGCCCCATGGTGTACACTTTCTTCCCAGTTTCACAATGCCGTGCCCAGTGTAAGACGGGGGATATAAATTCATGAGGCTGGTCCTGAATAAAACTTTTTTATCTGTGAATCTGGATGCTATCAAAACAAAAACAAAATCTTTGTATAATGAAACTACATATTGACTTGTGTATTTTTGTCTTTTCACTAAATTTCTTTTCCTTCTTTTCCCCTTTGTGAACAAGCATTTACTGGTATCGCATTGAGATATTCAGATATCAATATACAAACATTATGGTTGAGATCCTTACTTCAAACACATTTGGCCAATTCTCACAGAAACTTGAGTGTTAAATACACAAGGCCCAGATGAACAATATGGGATGGAATCCCGGCGTGGAGGGTGGGATTCCCTCCAGGGAAAACTCTCCACTGCTTTCAGAAATGACAGGGCACGGAAACCAAGACCACTAGCATTCTAGCTGCCAGCCCCGAGTTCACCCCACAGGAAATAGACATCCAGCGCATTCCAGTGATATCATCAATTCTGAGAGATCTGGTGGAGCACTTGAAGCAAGGACAAAAGTTCAACCATTACTAACCACAACTGAGAAATGCCTCATATAAATATGGACTTTCTGTAATATCAAGACAGATAAATGGCCATGGGATACTTTAAATATATTTGTTGGCAAGTGTTAGTTCTAGAATTGGCTTCTTATCAAATATGCATTTGCTTATGGATATGTAGTGTATAGACTATTCCTATATATTCTCTCTCTCTCACGCTTAGACATGCACTTATGTGCACTGCATACACACCCCACTGAAGTATGCTAACATGCTATCAAGTACTTCTCAAGGTGGCCTCTTATTCTCAGAACTTTTCTTTGGAAGAAAATATCTGATGAATGAAAAATTCTGATGCTGTTTCCAGCTTGGGGTCTGGCACTGAACTCCACTGAAGAAAGACAAGTTGGAAGAGAGTGCAAGCATTACTCAGAACACGTGAGTGAGCTATGCAAAAGACAGCTAAGGGCACAGGAAAGGCAACAGCACCAAAACCCAATTATGTCGATTTAATTAATCAATAAAAGAAGATTCCTGGGAGAAACCCGGGCGTGCTCATGCATCAGACCATGATAGAAAATCGATTTTCTAAGAGAACGAGGCTAAGAGCACTGGAACTCCTCTAGCTGTTGTTTCATGGTTATCCATTTCTGAGAACTGCTCCTTAGGATCTAGAATGTGTCACTAACGGCACGATAATGGTGGCCTCGTGGGAGCTTCTTTAGAAAGACAGACTTTTGACTTGAGTGGCAATTGCTTTACCACATAGAAGAGAAAGCACACAATTACACGATTGTGCATCCTTCCCTTTTGAATTAATAACTATGTCTCAGGGTAGGCATTACGGTACAGCAGGTTAAGTCGCCACCTGAGATATCAGCATCCCACATGAGCGTCAGGTCAAGTCCCAGCTGCTCCACTTCCAATCCAGTTCTCTGCTAATGTATCTGGGAAAAGCTGTGGAAAATGGCTCAAGTACATGGGTTCCCGCCACTCTTGTGGAGTTCCAGGTTCCTGGCTTTGGCCTGGCCTAGTCCCCACCAATACAGCCATTTAGGGAGTGAACAAATAAATGGAAGCAATATGTCCCATCTGTACTCTTTCAAAGAAATAAAATAAAATTTTAAAAATAAATGATTATGTCCCAGAAATCCCAGGCAAATGATCTGAAAACTTAAATATTAATACTACATGATATAGAACAACCTAGTTTTAGCTCATTTTTGCTTTGTGCAGTCAGTAGGAAAATGGCGGACAGCTCAGAAACATCATCCCATAGAACTGGAAAAAAGTTTAAGATTGCTCCTGAGACTATTAAACCCTGTACTGTCTGAACACTAGCAGGGCACTGTGTTAGTCTGTTCTCCCTTACCACTTACTAGAGATTTATATCAGCTTGGCCAGACATTGGGGTTTCATCTAAAGCAGCTAGTTAGATATGTGCAGAAAGTGTATATGGTTAGAAAATAATAAGAGACAGCATTAAAAGCGGTTTAACATGCCCCAAGAGGCAAGCCCAACACCACAATTTTCTCCAACTGTGGAAGAAAAAACAACTTGCGCCAGAGTTTTGCTCTATGGATGTATTAACAGGTCTACATTGTATTCCCTTGGATATTTATGAAGCGTGTTAACAATAATTAAAATTGAATTTTCCAAACCTTTAAGAGTAAAAGCTAGGAATATAATATCAATGACCTTGGAATGTGTTATAATTGAATATCCATCATATTCACCACCCTGGTATTTAACTACTGATAGTGAAACTTCACAGCTCCTACTTGGAGCAAGTGTTCTTAGGGCCCATGCCCTGCAAATATCCTCAACTCAAACATATTTGCAGTCTTCTGCAGTTTTACAGCTGAAATACAGTACTGCCGGACTAGCAGCATTCAAATTTCTCTAGTCAGTGGTTCCAACTTGAAGACCATGGCTGAGATTCAGGACGTCCAAAGATGATGAAAATTATTCATCAATCATGGGGGACAAATTTGATAGATCTGAATACAGTGAAGTGGGCAATCACAAGTTTTCTCTTCCAGAAATCTAGAATTTGGGATTGAGGAGCACAGGTCTTCACTTCTGCAGATGTTCAAAACTTCCGGTGATGTTACCTTGGGTGCTATGGGGCAGCACACATATAAAAAGCACAGAGCTGACCACTTGCAAGAGATGGAACAAGTTCTGTAAGAAGAGCAGGGACAGAGTCCGCGTGGCTCTGGACAAAGACTGGGGAAGCATTTGGTTCCTGCTTCCAGCTCTTGGCAAAGCCTTGCCTCTTCATTTGCCCTTGAGTTCCTTCTACCCCAGGACATCCCAGTTTCTTTATTACAAATTCTTCCTTAATCTTAATGCTAGTTTTGTTACAACCAACAGAAGCTGACCTAATCCAGCATATGCATTTTTACCTCTTTGGAAGAAGAGAATGCACAACTAACTTTTGTCAGGTTCTTAGTAATGCCTGTGTTCAAAAAAGAGTAATAAACTCTGCACTAAGTAATATGAAGTAATTAATAAGAGTGTAGCACTACTTAGATAACTTGCCCAGCTTTACCACAAAGAGTTTTATTTTACTTTCCATTCTCAAAATAAGTAATAATAAAATAAATCCCCTCCCAGTTGGGAAAACAGATAAGCTTGCATGAAAGTTACCAGTCATAGCTAAATTGGTAGTTGATCCTTAGTTACACAAAGTTCCAGCTGATTGTCCCCAAACAGCAGCAGACATGTATTGATGGCTTTACCTCTCCTATTCAGGCAGAATACAATATATGGGAGAACAGAAAGGAAGGCACCCTAAAAGTCAGGTAACCCACATGCCTGTCTCAGTGCAGCCAGCAACTCCCTTACTGCACGTCTCAAGTAAGACATGCCTCCTCAAATGCCCTAAATAGCACTCTGGCCTCAGAATCAGCCCTTAAGGCATTTGGATCTGGCTAAAAAGCCCATGAGAGTTTCTCAGGCATGGAAAACCAAAGCACTGTGGCGAAAAATGACCAAAATGAAAGATTCCTGTGAATGATATCCCAGTGGAAAGAATGGCCATAAAGATGGAGGTACCTTTCTTTGAAGGGAGGAGAAAACTTCCACTTTGATTATGGCTCTGTCTAAATAAGGTCAGAGTTTGTGAACTCAAGAGGCTTCCAAAGCCTTGGCAGCTCATGACAAGAGCCTCGGGTGATTACTGACATCATAAAAAAGAGTGTCAACTGTTAAATAAACAACAGGAGTCACTGCACACATACTCCCCATGTAGGATCTCTGTCCTTAATGTGTTGTACTATGTGAATTAACAGTAAAACTAGTATTCAAACAGTACTTTACACTTTGTGTTTCTGTGTGGGTGCAAACTGTTGCAATCTTTACTTAGTATATACTAAATTGAACTTCTGTATATAAAGATAATTAAAAATGAATCTTAGTGATGAATGGGATGGGAGAGGGAGTAGGAGATGGGATGGTTTGTGGGTGGGAGGGAAGTTATGGGGGGAAAACCGCTATAATCCAAAAGTTGTACTTTTGAAATTTATATTTATTAAATAAAAGTTTTCAAAAAAAAAAAAAGATATGCCTCCTGTATGATGGAGTTTGAGTGACTGAGTGGTGAGCCACTCGGATGCACGGGTGGCCTTTGAGCTGGCCTGAGTCAAGACAGCAGCAGCCAAGTTTGGGAGAAAATATTGTTTCCACCTCACATGAAAAAGGGGAGTGTGTAGGAAGATGTCTCTCATAACTTTGCTACCAGCCTTGCTCCTCAATACACATCTTATTTTGGTGCATGGCATCAGCATGGTGCATGGCCAAGCTCACCAGGCCACCAACGGGGATCAGGGTGTAACAGTAGCCCTCACACCCCACACATAATCACCCTTAAAGGGAAGCATTTGGCACAGTGGTTAAGGAGCAGCTCAGACTGCTCACATCTGACAGCAGAGTGTCTGGGTTCAAGTCCTGGTTCCTTTCCCAATCACAGCTTCCTGCTAATGCACCTTAGGAGGTAACAGGTGCTGATCAAGTCATTGGATCCCTGACACCCACATGAGAGATTCCATTTGAGTTCAGGGCTCCTGTTTCTGACTGTTGTAGGTCTCTGGGGAGATAACCAACAGATGGAAGATATTTCTGAGCCTGTCTCTCTGCCTTTCAAATAAAATGAAAATGAATAAGAAAATTTTGTGTTAAAATCCTCCTAAATCCTATATAATTTACCACCTCCACAGATTCTTTATCTGCTCCTCCTGCAAAGTCTGCTTTATTGTAGACCCTCATTTCTTCTCAGGCTACAGGATTCAACCTAACTCAAACTAGACATTAAGGACCTTGTGACATGCTCTCTCTTCTCTACTCGAGTTTGTCTCTGCTCCCTTCCCTAAGTGCAATCTCTCTCTGGCCACCCTAAGAGTACCGCAGTTCTCAGCTCACAATATCTTTGCAAATGCCATTCCCTCTGATCGGAATGGCCTCCCTCTCCCTATTTTTCCAACAAATTCCTCCTCCTGGAGGTCAAGCTGGCTTTCTCCTTCTCTCCTCCAGGGCACTAAATATATTCCAAAGTAATTACCAATGTATAGGATTGTCTTTGTTCAGAATGTGAGCTCTAAAGATAAGTATTTTGTCCCATTTGTCTTCATATACCCACAGCCTAGATTAGTTTGTGGCATATTAAACATGAAAATACTCATGAATGAATGGATGGATAAGAAAGAAAATTGACATAAGGTAATCTAAATCCCTAATCTTTTGTAATACTCCTTTTTCCTTGAAGAATAATTCACTACTTATGACTCCACGGGTCTATCACACTTGACTTCTATCCTAGAACTCTTTTAATCAAAATGGCAGCAAACAAAGTTACTCTGAGTCAGTTTTCTCTAATTCCTGGGGGTTACAGATGTAGTAAAGGAAAGCCCAGACAGAGACTAACTACCAGTGTTCCCAGTTCTTCCATTTTTCCTTTTCTTCCATACAAACCCTAGTGACATATAACCAACATATTCTGCTATTCTTAAAAACAGATAATACCACTAACTCACAGTCTTTGGGACTACAGTTTAATCTATCCTGCAGGGATAATCTGTGTTCTAAATTTTCTCTATTCATTTCCTTAACTAATATGAACAAGAGTTGAGATATGCAACATTAAGCATAAAGGTGACTTGTAGATCCAATTCAAGCCTGGATTCATAAAGATCTTGGTTTGAGCAAGCCATACCCTCCTTAATTCCTTATTCACTAGCCATCTCCCAGGTAGGAGTGGACATGTGCCAGGTCTGGACAGTAAGATGAATGTGGAGGACTACAGAGGGTAGAGAGTCAATGACACAGTTTTAGTCCCTAATAAAATGAGACTCAGTCACCTGGACTGTTCCCTTGCCCTTTCATTGTTCTAGAAAGATAGGATGCCTGGAGGGCATCACCAAATCTGCACTCTTGAGGACAAATGTCCATGCACCAAGGAGGTGAAAGAGAAACAAAGAGGAGCCTCAGTCACTGAAATTTTTGAGCAGCTGACTCAGCATCAACTACTACTTACCTCCAGATTCATTTTTCACCTAAGAAAAATTCATCTCCATTTGTTTAAGTTGCTGAATTTGTCTATTACTTCCATTTAAACTCATCTCTAAAGCAGACCTCAAAAGCATGGATTTTGCTATTCTTTGACTATAATTGAGTGAATGAGCCATGAGTAAAATATTGCATTTCTTGAATTTTTATGTAGCATGTATTTAAAAGATTGAGGGCAAAAAGATTGAGCAAAGTAGGTCAAATGCCTAAACAAATTTCACCAAAATGCAAATGAGAATTCCAGATATGATTGCTTCATAAACTCATATTCCGAAAATCAACTTAATTTTCCTCCCTGGTTACTGAATAAAGTGTCTAATATTGGGACGTGACTTGACTTTAATAACCTGCCCTGAAAAACTTCTCTCTGATAACATGTACTTTTCAAATTAAGGCAACACAGAAATTGTCATATGCATCATTACCATCATAAGAGTAATGCCAGCTGTCAATTGTAAGACATTACATTTTTTAAAAAATAAGCTTACTAATATCTCAGTAGGGTAGCCATGTTTCCTAATTCAGTTTTTTTTAAGAAGTTGAAATATTATGAACGTGATATGCCCTCAACAGAAAATAAAAACCATTATCCCCTCCCCTAGGTTCCTGAATGTTATTTGTTACCATAGCAATCATGCAGATACAAACAAATATAGTAAACATATGGAAATAATGGAATTCTGGAGCTATTACAAAACAGTGGCAGATTTCGAACTCTGTCAGTAAGAATGGATTGACAAAGAAAAGAACTATGTAGACACACAGGGGGATTATGGGTAAAGAGACATTGGAAGAGCATCAAAAGGTAATTATTGCATTCACAGCAACATGGAAATGTATCCAATCTTTAAATAGGGTAACAGTACTGATTTGTTATGCAAACACAGATGGTTTATAGAACAGTAAAAAAATTTGCTATATAATCTATTGTTTTGGCTCAGGGAAAGGATAGACAATGAACTTTTATCATACTTTTCTTTCCTCTCCCTGTCTTCATTCTGTGAGTGTGAGAGGAACCATTTTTTTAAATCCAGATGTTGTTATTAATTTGAAAAGATTCATCCAGACCTTGGAAAGCCTTCTGATGACAAGTCTGATTTGAAGGAAATGTAGAGCCCTTTAATACAGGAAATTCCATAATTATGAGCTGGTTGTGCTTCAAACGTTTCTGTATAAGATGAGCATAGGAATTTCATTTTAGAATTGGAAAGAAACTTATAGAAAAAAAAGAAAAGAAAATGAACATTTGCAGAGCTTGATGCTGGCGACCTGAACAAGCAATCTCCTTTCATTCTTACAGTTCTCTGAAGGAAAACTTCTACTTCACAAACGGGGAAACTGAGGCTTCCAGTAAGGTTAAGAGACTTCACGGTTATACAAAGAGTAAGTGGCAGGGGTTGATGTGGCTCAGTGCGTTCAGCCACCGCCTTCAACACCACCATCCCATAAGGGTGCCAGTTCTAGTCCTGGTTGCTCCACTCCCAATCCAGCTCCCTACTAATACGTCTGGGAAAGCAGTGGGAGATGGCCCAAGTACTTGGGCCCCTGCCACCCTGGCTGAACCCCAGCCATTTGGGGTGTAAACCAGTGGATGGAAAATTCTCTCTCTCTCTCTCATTTTGTCTGTCTGTCTCTCCTCCCCTCTCTGTAACTCTGCCTCTCAAATAAATAATCTTAAAAGAGTTAAGTGGCAGAACGAAAATTCAAATATTGCTATTTCAGATTCTGAAATTTGTGCTTTCCTCACTATGTCATTCTCAAAGAGGCCATGTGACTTATACAGGGTAAATTTAAACTTAGAAAACTGATCTTTTCAACGTTACACAACAAATAGTAGCAGATGAGATTAAAACTGAAATCCCTAAAACACCAGATCAGGTCCCGTCTGTTACTACATGTCTCTTATTCAGCCTCACCACAAGATGAAATCATGGCCTTCAAGATTAAGGCAAAGTTTGTATGCGCTTCAAAGTCCTTGTCCTCAAAAGCCTCAATCTTGAACTACACTTAAACCCTTAGTTTGCTGTTGAAGTGTTGCTTGCATGAAATGCAAATTACCTCAGTTGTGCTTTCCCCTAAAGTACAAAGCCACAGAAGTAATTTTAGTGTCAGCTGGAAAATATACATAATAAAATTTACGACAGGGAAAGGCACTGTGACACACAGGTTAAGTGTCCCATACTAGAATGCCTAGGATGGAGTCCGCGTCTCTCCTTCTGATTTAGTTTCTTGCTAGTACACCTGGGAAGCAGCAGATGATGGCCCAGGTATTTGCTCCCTGACTCCCACATGGGAGACCCAACTGGAGTTCCTGACTCCAGGTTAGCCTGGCCCAGCCCTAGCTGTTATGAGCATTTGAGGAGTAAACCAGCAGGTAAGATCTCTCTTTCTATCTCTTCCTCTCTCTTTGTCACTGTGCCTTACAAATAAATTAAATAAATAAACCTTATTTTTTAATATGACAAGGTACCTCTGGGAGGAAGCAGGAGATGGGAAAGGGAATCCCACATAGGAGTCAGTAATGGGTTAGTATTTAAGTTAGGCACTGGGCATTCCTTTATTTTTTTATATCACGTTTCCTTTAAATATGTTATATAGTACATTGAAAATGAGTTATAAGTAGAAAAGTAAGTCACATTCACATTGTTTCTGCAAACTGAGATAGACCTATGTAACCAGGGACAAACTGTTTACTCTCTGATCCTCACTTTCCTAACTATGGGCACAGATAATAATCAGGTATAAGAATGAAAACTGCAAGAACTATGAGATAAAGTATGTAAAACATTTAATCTTGTGTCTTATTGTACCTCCTTCTATGATAATCATATTATGATAAAATGATTCTTTTTACCTATGATGCATCATTTGATTGAACTGGTCTTTTTTTGTACATTATTCAAATGTGTGGTCATGTTAAGAAGCTGTGTAGTATGTCCCACTTAAACATGGCATGCAAGGATGATGTGTGCATTTCAGACATGTTCCTTCACATCTTGTTCCCTCCTTTTGCCCTTACCTTGTGTTCCCTCCTTGATCCAAGACTAAACTGTCCCAGCACTGAAAATCCATGCTCAGTTAAAGGCTGTCAGGCTAATCCTGGCTGCTTATTATTGAGAAGCTTGCATAACCCTCTTTAGCCCAGCAGGAGTTTCCAGAGCTCCAATCCCCTTCACAGACTCACACCAGCCCACGTCTACACACAGCAGAAATCTGGGAAGACTCTTTGGCATTGGCTGTATTTCCCAAGAACATGTCTAGCTCACTCATCCCAGAGTGCCTTTTCCTCTTCAAAAGTCTTTTCTCATGCTTCAAGATCAAACTTAAATGCTACATTCTGCAAGAAAACTGTCCAACTTCATGGTAAGTCTAAATGAACATCATCTTCTGAGCTTCCATTGCACATTGCATGGCGTATTACATTGCCTATTTGACAGTCACACCGTTTGGCCTTGTGGTACAGTGAAAAGCACATAGGACATAGTCAACTAGATGATACATTCCCCAGGAGGAGAGACAGCCTTTTTTTTTTTTTTTTTTAAATCTCCGAACTCTTATCCTTTATCTTTAACTACCAGCAAAAAAAAGACACCCAATATATGTTTGTTGAATCAAACTGTTAACTAGGTTCAAACATTGTTCTTGCTTCCATTTGGGCCAGGCACAGCCACCAAAAATCACACACATTCCTTGGAAGAGCTCATGTGAAGTTAATTAGACAAGTTAATTAATTCTCCAACCCAGCAGGTTATCTGAACTGAATGTACCCAACTCATCTAAATGCAAAGACAATAAACAGGCCTGCCTTCTACTTGGTTAATGGGGGCTTCTGAAAGAAATTTTCTTCTGTCTCTATCACTCTAATGTTTCCCATGTAGAAGATTGTAAGCTAAAAGGCTTTTCCAAAGTAATATTCCACAAATGCATCATATCTCAAAGTCAATTTTGCTCTATACCATTCCAAGGGAAAATACCACATCTCTGAATTTAATTTTGTTACCTTTATAAATCATATTCATGCATAACTCAACCACTTAGTAGAATAAGACTGTAGGGTAGCACGTAGGGTACCTCATAGGCCAATGCCACTCTCCTTGTATGACTGGAATCTTGGTGCACTTTTATTTAAGACATTTTATGACTCACCTTCAATTTCTATCCCATTCATAGGATGAAACCACCAAGAAATAGTGGTTGGAAAGAAGATTTAAAACCAAGCACCAACCATGGCAGATTTGAAATCCAGTCAATGCCAGCCAAATATGAACTCAAAAGTGCTCATAAGAAGGGACTAAGGTTTACAAAACAATCCTCTTAGATGAGCTAAATACAAGAGAATCAGAACCATATGGGTTAAATTCCCCTTGAAATACTCATGGATTTAAAATTAAGTGGAAAAGTGCTTGGCACAGCATAAATTCCAAGCATTTGAAATGCAGTTAGAAATCATTTTCTTTGAGACCTGAAAGGATTCCTGAAGATATGCTGCACAAACACCAGGTATTCTTATAGCAATGGCAACTACTTCTCATAGTGACAATAGTTCAAACTATGTAACAGAAGAACCTCAATCTGAATCCCAGCCCTACCTAGTATTAACACTGTGCCACTCCATAGCCTCAATCAGCCTTGAGGCTGGCATGTGTCAAATACAGACAGTAACAGTTCCTTTCAGTGTCCTTACAGTTAGGGTGAAATATTATATGTAAAATACCTACAATTATCTCAAGCATGGTTTTTATCAGTTATATTTTTTAAAGCATTACTCTAAAAGGGGTCAATAATGAAGTGATTTAAGAAAAAGCTTCTTAAAGTAGCATAAAACATCCAAGAGGGACAGTTTAATAAGCAGAACCACCTGTCCCAACTTATAGACTTTAGGATATCCTTTAGAAGACTGTGTGGGTTAAAGGAGGGACTTTGAGATACCTAGGCCCGTGACTAAAAGGTAAGTTAACTGCATTCTATGAAAACTACAAAAAGAAAGCCCATGTTTCATTGAAAGAAGCAAGTGGTGTGTTGAAAGAAAAGCAGGTAGAAACCAAATCCCTCTTCATTCAAGAGTTTGTTAATCTTGTGTCAACCCCTGATGTCATGATCAGAACATTCCTTAGAAAAAACATCAATTCCAACTTTTCTCTGTAGATGAAAAACCCGAAACTAAGCAGCGAAATGATGTGTCCAAGGTCACATGGT
The DNA here is from genome assembly GCF_964237555.1 of Oryctolagus cuniculus. Classification (NCBI taxonomy): domain Eukaryota; kingdom Metazoa; phylum Chordata; class Mammalia; order Lagomorpha; family Leporidae; genus Oryctolagus; species Oryctolagus cuniculus. The sequence continues at coordinate 71,335,197 of NC_091443.1, forward strand.
GATTGGATAGTACAGCCGGCACTAGAACTTGAGTTTCCTGCCTCTGGTCCAGTACTATTCTCACTAAATCATGTTACTATTCTGGACGCAAGCCTAATAAACGCGGGTGCCAAGTGGCAACTGGTTTCCCCTCCCGAGGAGCAATGGAAGGGGCAGCAGAGTCCTTTTTCACCTTGGAACATGCCAGAGATGGCGTCAAGAAAGCCAGGTTTAAAACAGGTCAGCCAGCAGGGTTTGTCTAAAGCACAGCTGAGCAAGCTGCAATCAAGCCAGGATTCCGTCAGTACAACGGGTGTGTCAGCGACAAAGTCGAGTGAATGCCGTTCAAGCCAAATATTCATTGAGAAGACTCGGTAAGATAGGTCCAGGTGGGGGAAGCAAAGAGAAAATGATTAGGTGAAGGTTGAAAAAAGGGTGCTGGATGACTGGGTTTTCCTCTACAGCATCCCTCTTGCACTGAGGTGGCTCTGAGCACACTTAGCTGTTTGTGGAAGTTCCTCAAGACATTTGCCATCACTTGGTATGCTTGCATTTGCAAGATTCCCACTTCAGAAAAAAATCTGAATGCTGACACCATGCCTAAAACATTATTAAGCCATGAGCAGATGACTTTGCCAAAATGAAGGCTTTGGGGTCTGAATAATTAAGCACCTCTGGTAATGACTAAGTCAAAAGTTAAAGTGTTTTTTTTTTTTTTTTATTTCTCCGTTCAGATATAGTCTTCAATGAAAAAGAACTCTTAAATAAGGTGAACATAATGATTAGCACCCAAGTACTCTGAGCCAGGCTAAGCTACCATTCAACCCCACATCCTACCACTCTAATTTGAATACTCCTTGCTCCATATGAACTGTTTGATCTTTGATCCTACAACATATTTTGTGTATTTCTAGGCACATTCTTCAGTTAACTTCAACCATTTTCTTTCCCAGAATATATCTTCCCCTAGTTTACCTAAACAAGGTGGGACAGGATATAAAAAGTCAAAAATATTTGAGTACTCCTTTAAGCATCATTTCAATTACAGCATTATTAGCATGCTAGTATATCTTGGTAATTACAGGAGGGAAGGTTTATATTATTAGATCTATTCCAAGTCAGGATATAGAACCCTTTCCAAACGGATTCTCCCTCAAATGCGGTGAAGGTAAGCATAAATTATCTACGTCGTTCCATGGCCCAGTTGAGCAAAGCATAAAGCTATTTTGCTAAAGTCAGGGCTGTTCTGGCACACTGACAACTAGCTTTGGAAATTCTATACCTAAGAAGTTGGACAGAATTATGAAAAGGCAAAGGAAAATCATATAAACCAGCAAAATATCTGGCTACAGTATATATTAATATAAGAACAGAAATATATAAATAGAAGAAGGATCAGATTTGGAGCGGAGGTTTAATAGGAATGGATATCAAATGTGTTTTCAAAGAAGCAACGCCTGCGGGATAAATCAACTGTTTCTCTGTCAGCCAATTTTCGTGATGCCATAGCGACCTTCGAAGCAATGCGGGAGTACCTGTGGGTGCTAGCTAGCTCCAAATTTCCTGTTAAAGCTTACTCAGTGGGCTACGGAGCTCCCCAGAATACCGTTAGACATATATCCTTGTAGAGAAATCCCACTTACCAGATCTTGGGATTCCCACAGGGAACAAGCAGGGTTGATTTATCTGAAGTTCAGACTAAGAAGCAGGTGAACAAAAAGGCATTCCTCACTCAACACATGCCCCAAGGGCTTTGCTAAATGTAAAGCACAGAAACCAGAAGTCTGCTTAGAAATAAGCTTTGACTGCAAGTTCCTGGAAATATTGAACACAGAGCAGAGCACTCGAAAAGGGAGTTGAGGGCGTTGTGTACTGCAAACCATTTGCTCTATCTTAGGTATGTGCTCCTTTGACAATTTATTGGCTGCAACAGCCTGCTTTCTTTCTTAACAAATTGTAGCCACAAATATATTATGTCTCAGGAATCTTGAGACCCCTTCGAAAGGGAGCTCTATCCAATACTCCAAGGCTCCAGGCACTTTCAGCATCGGCAGAGAGCTCTCCAGGAAGTCTGGCGGGCGGAGGCTGGGTTCCCCCAGACTGAAACCCAAGAACTCTCTTATTAGAGGAGTCTGACTCAAGTGAAAGGCCTGCCGAGGACACAGACCAAGGACAAGCAGCAGACCTCTGCGGGGAGCGAGGGTCCTAAGCAAAGCAGAGTTTTTACAACCTCTAAAAGCCTTCTGCCAACCCAGCTGAGCTATGCCTGTATGGATGTGAACTAAGGAAACAATGTAAATTTCCCTAACTTCCCAGAATGCCTGAGTGAATGCTGAGACAACTGCCAAGAGGCTTCTGCAGCATTCAAGTGCAGAAAACATTGACTCTGGCAATGCAGAAGAGGTTGAAAGAAATGATGGCAGGGAAGTTTCCAGGTCTAAGTGGCAGAGAAATGATGAAAAAAATATATTGAAAGAAAGACAGAAGGTACTGAATCCTTTCACAAGAGCTGGCCAAAAACTCTTATTTTTAATTAATTAACTTATAAAATTTTATTTGAAAGGTTGAGGGGAGAGAGACAGAAAGAGAGAGAGAGAGATCTTCCATCTGCCAGTTCACTTCCCAGATACCCCCAACAGCCAGAGCAGGTCTCACTGAAACCAGGAGCCAGGCACTTCATCTGGGTCTCCTATGCGAGCAGGGACCCGAGGACTTCAGCCCTCTCCTGCTGCCTTCGTGGATGCACAGTAACAAGAAGCCAGAATCAGAACTGGAGCGACGACTCAAGCCCAGGTACTCTGACATGAGATATGGGTATCCCCAGCTGTGTGTTAACCACTGTGCCAAATGCCCACTCTATACCCACAAAAGTCTAGGGCGACAAAGCCCATCCAGTTGTTTAGTATGTCCATCATTTGCCTTCAGTCACCTACTACCTGCAAGAGTTAAGTTCTTCCATTTCTGCTTAGCATATGTGGAAGGCAAAAAGTAATGAATGCTACTCGGGAGAAGCCAGGATTGTGTAACAGTTTTGAGGCAAGGATGCAGAACTCATGGACGCTTCTTTACCAATGAACCTACCAAAGCTGTATGAATCTGCTATTGTCGGAAACCAAGCTCACCCTGGATACTGCTACCAATCAGTTTGTTTTCTTTTTCAAATGCCCTTATCTGAAACCATGCTACCCAAGTATTACACACCAAAAGCCAACAAAGGATCCTTCTGGTAATCTGGCTCTGCCTTCTATAACCCAGTTACTCAAATCTCTTATTCTTTAACTTTCTGTTCCTTATATTTAAAAATTAAGATCAGAATACATTTCTCAGAAGGTTGTGATAAGGATTAAATGAGATACCATATATCAAATGCTTACCTCAGTGGGTGCTTAATAATAGTTGCTGTTACTTATGGAGAGAGTAAGAGTCAAATGTTTGTTATTCTCTAGGAATTGGGATTCTCTACCCTTCAAAGTTTGTGCTATGTAATATGAGATCTCCTAGAATAGTTGAAATTTGCATAATTTGGTATATATTAGATCTGTAGATATTCCTTGTCTTCACATGAGCATGTTCTTATACCCTAATTACAATCCAAGTTCCTGAAATTGAGGACCTATGTTTTCACTTTCTTTTGGATTTCTCCAAAAGACTTTAACAAAAGTTGCCTTAGCCCTGAGTATCCCATAAACTCAAGGACTCTAACGCTGGAAGGGGCCCTGGAACCTGTTCCATCCACGCCCCTTTCATGTCACAGTGGATCAGACCCACACTGGAAATTAGACACTCCACCCCTCTACTGCAGCATGCAGCCTCTCTGGGTCACAACTTCCTCATCTGAACAGCAGAGATAGCACCATCCTAGCTGCTCCCCAGAGTTAGCAAGGCTACACCATGTATTCAGAAACAATCAGCAATTTGAAAACAATGAGTTTTCATAATTATTATCACAGACTAGAAAACTAAGTCTCAAGAGGGTTGAGTGATTTGCCCAAGGTCACTGAAACCCCAGTGATGAGAGGCCTACCAAGGAGGGGCTTTAAGATCCTGGGTATAAGTACTAAATTACAATGACTTATCTTTTCAAGCTAATTAGTGATTTCCTTAAAACTCGCTGAATCTGCAGTCCTTCCCTTCCTGGCTCTGACCTTTAGAATTGTTCATTACCTTCTACACTCTAGAGAATTTGTTCATCTACCCTGTGAAGAGCCAGAGCTAGTAGGCAAAGTTCTAAGTCTTTATATTATCCTAAAATTCATGAATAGGCAATGCATTCATAGAGTTCACAAATCAAGAAGCATAGAAAACTTTCCTTCTCCCTTTACTTCCCCTCCAACCAGTCTTCTCATTGTACTAGCATCCTAAAAATTCACCCAAAGTAGTTTTTATAAAAACACAAGCAGACTGATATATTCAATGTTAAGCTCCATTAGACTCAATTCAAAATTTTTAAAAATCATATGTATTTATCTTGTTAGGCTTTATCAACAATTTCAACAATTGATCCAACTCTTAGACTATAGAACAAAATCTCTCTTTCTAAATTAGAGGTTTCAGCTCCCAAGTTGTAATAATATTTTTAATCATCTTTAAAGCTCATATCTAGAGGAAGGTGTTTAGCACAGCAATTAAGGCACCACCTGGGACACGTGCATCCCAAATCAGAATGCCTAGTCCATTCCTAGCTCCTCTGCTTCAGATCTAGCTTCCTGCTAATGTGCATCCTGGGGAGCAGAAGATGATGGCACAAATATCTGGGCCCCTACCACCCAGCTGGGAGAATCGGATTGAGTTCTGGGCTCCTGGCTCCAGCTTGGCAAAGCCCTGGCTGTGGCAGGCATCTGCAGAGTAAACAAGCAGATAGATTTCTCTCTCTCTCTCTCTCTCTCTCTCTCTCTCTCTCTCCCTGCCTTTCAAATAAAGTGAAAATAAATAAAACTTTTAAAAATAAATTAAGCTGATATTTGAATGGTCTGTACAGTCAACAAACTCAGCAATGCAGAATATGCAGGCAGGTCATTCTTGAGGGTTAGAATTCCAGAAAAATGACTTAGTAGATGGCTTTCCCAGGGAAGGGGGTCTTGAGGTTGCCTGGCATAAGACCAAATTTCAGTGTATGTAAGAATCACTGAGGAGCTTGGACTGAACTCCAAATAATTCTGATTCCACTGGGGACCAAGAATCACAGTTTTACTGAACTCCCAGGCATATGATGTAACTGGTCTGCAGACCACACTTTGGGAAACCTGGACTGGGGGTTAAGAGAATAGATTCAGCTCTAGACTCCCATCCATTGGCTATGTGACCCTTGATTAGTAACTTCAGTTCACTGATCTCTATAGAATCCTCTACAGAAAGTAGAGATGGGCCCGGATGACAGCTCCCCTTGTACAGGCCCATGCTATGATACTGTGATAGTAAGGGCAATTTTGTTTGACAGTAGCCACAAGAGACTGTGGGTCACTGTGTGATGTGTCTACTTTAGGGAAACTGCCTATTCTGAAAGAGGATACAATAGAGTAAGCTACAGTTCCTCTTTGCTTTAATAAATGTATTCTTGCGGGACAGCACTGTAGTGTAGGAGATTAAGCCCCACCTGTAATGCTGGCATCTCATATAGGCACCAGTTCATGTCACAGCTGCTCCACTTACAATCCAGCTCCCTGCTAATGGCCTGGGAAAGCAGTGGAAGATGACCTAGGTGTTTGGGCTCCTGCCACTCACATGGGAGACCCAGATGAAATTCCTGGCCCTTGGCTTCAGCCTAGCCCAGCACTGGCCATTGCAGCCATGGAAGATATTCTCTCTCTCTCTCTCTCTCTTTCTCTCTCTCTCTCTTTGTAACTCTGACTTTCAAATGAATACAAAATCTTTAAAAAATAATTTTTCAAATGGTGCTTGAGTTGTGTATTACAAATGTGAAATGAATCGGTCTCAGAGAGCTCAAAACAGAACAACCCTCTTCGTGCATAGGCATGGAAGTTTTGGGTTTTCTCTGACCTCAGAATCAACCCTTGAGGCTTCCTGGTCGGACTGAAAGCCCTGTGAGAGCATCTCAGGTATGGAAAGCCAAGACTCTGTGGCAAAAAATATCCTACACAGAGGATCCCTGTGAGACCTCAGTGGAAAGAAAGGGTCATCAAAGAAGGATGTACTCTTCTCTGAAGGGAGGAGAGAGCATTGACTTTGCTTATGGCCATGTCCAAATGCTGATGGAGTCTATGGTCACAAAAGGCTTCCATAGCCTTGGCAGCCCATGGCAAGAGCCTTGGATGATCACTGACGTCATAAATAAGAGTGTTAATGGTTAAAGGAACAACAGAAGTCACTGTGCACTTGCTCCCCATATAGGAATGCATTTTTACTAATGAGTTGTACTATGAGAATCGACTACAAATTTTGTTCCCAAATTGTACTTTATATGCTGTGTGTGTGCATGCGTGCAAATTATTGAAGTCTATGCTTAGCACGGAGTTGGTCCTCTGTATATAAAGTCATACTAAAAATGAACTATAATGAAGAAGGAGATGGGAGAAGGAGAGGGAGGTAGAATGGAAGTTAGTGGAAGAGGGCGGGTATGGAGGAAAGAACCACTGTATTCCTAACGTTGTATCTATAAAAAATGCATTCATTAAATAAAAACTTTTTTTTAAAAAAAGAAAGTTTTAGGTTTTGCCATCAGTGAAGGGATTTGTGTGTGCCTTTAAGTGAGCTCCAGCCTTGAATTCATTAGAAACAGAAATGCATTTTTTAATCCAAAATATTTTCAAGGATAAATATTTTGATATTTTTAGAGATGGCACTCAGGTGGTGAAGGCCCCTGGTGGACCACCACTCAAAAATTGCCATGCACATGTGGATCTGGCTGAAAAGCCCATGAGAGTATTTCAGGCATGGAAAGCCAAGACACTCTGGCAAAAACAAACAAACAAACAAACAACAACAACAACAACAACACCTAAATGAAAGATCACCGCGAGTGAGATCCCATTGGAAAGAACAGGTCATCAAAGAAGGAAGTACCTTTCTCTGAAGGGAGGAGAGAACTTCCACTCTGACTACGACGTTGTCTAAATATGATCAGAGTCGGTGAACTCAAAAGGCTTCCATAGCCTTGGCAACTCATGACAAGAGCCTAGGGTGATTACTGATGCCATAAACAAGAGTGTCAATTTGTTAAGTCAACAACAGGAGTCACTCTGCACTTAGTCCTCATGTAGGATCTCTGTCCTTAACTAGTACTCAAACAGTATTTTTCACTTTATGTTTCTATGTGGGTGCCAACTGTTGAAATCTTTACTTAATATATGCTAAACTGATCTTCTGTAAAAAAAGAGAATTGAAAATGAATCTTGATGTGAATGGAAGGGGAGAGGGAGTGGGAAAGGGGAGGGTTGTGGGTGGGAGGGAAGTTATGGGAGGGGGGAAGCCATTGTAATCCATAAGCTGTACTTTGGAAATTTATATTCATTAAATAAAAGTTAAAAAAAAATTGCCATGCAACTTCCACACAGGCAGAAAAGCTCTGCCCACAGCTTGGGGAAAGCACCCCCTACAACCAAGGCCCTCAGGCTAAATCAGGAAAAGAGAACAGCCCACACAAGCCCCCTGATTACAACATTTTAGTTAGAATAGGAACAATTATTCATTGTTTTAATAGAGATTTTCAAAGACTCTAAAATTTTTAATGAAACATTCTAAATCCCATGGTTATGAGTTTGTCTTTTCTGGAATAACAACATTACACTAGCCTTTAGTTAGGTGTGTTTTTATCTGTTTGTAAATTCCCCTAGAATAGGATTATTTACCCAGAACCTAGCACTATAGTTCTTTGCACACACCAGGTCCTTAGTAAATATTTGAGGAATGAATGAATGAATGAGGAAGAAGACATTTTCCTCACGGTACTGTCTAAAATCCCTGGATGAACCTGTAACTTATTGACTACCTATTGTCTGCTAGGCACTAATTTAGACACTTAAGATTCAGTAGAGAGGCTGATGCTGTGGTGTAGTGGGTAAAGCCACCGCCTGCAGTGCTGGCATCCCACGTGGTTGCCAGATCAAGTCCCGGCTGCTCCACTTCTGATCCAGCTCTCTGCTATGGCCTGGGAAAGCAGTAGATGGCCCAAGCACTTGGGCACCTGTAGCCGCATGGGACACCTGCAAGAAGCTCCTGGGTCCTGGCTTTGGATAGGCCCAGCTCTGGCCGTTGTGGCCATTTGGGGAGTGAACCAGCAGATGGAAGGCCTTTCTCTAAGTCTCTCCCTCTCTGTCTGTAACTCTACCTCTCAAATAAATAAATAAAATCTTAAAGAAAAAATTCAGTAGAAAACAGCAGGTCAGCTCCTACTTCCCTGAAGCTAATTAGACAGAGAGAAATTGGTAAATATTGTTTAAAATGTGGTAATGTGATAATGAAAGGCTTAAGGAGCATCATTAGATAGGATGGTGAAAGAAAAGCAAGGGGTAGGATAAACGAATGAATGAATCTCCTGTGAAGAACACTGCTTCCTATAGATCAGCTGTTCCAGGCGGAGGAAAAGGGGAGGGGAATAAAAACCACATTCATCAAATGTGTTTTGAACAAATTATTGCAAAGCCATAACCTATGAATTGAATGACAACAAAGCTGTCAAACGGCCTAGGTTCCAAATATATTTTCATTTCTAAAATAGGTATATGATGAAGCATTTTGTAAATGTCCAAGGAATTTTGCCTTGGATAAGTTATCTGTATTTAGCCAACTTTTTCTACATTTCACAAAAGGTGCCTCTCATATATCTGGTACTTTCTCCTTGTGGTTATCATTCTTATTTGATATTCTCTACTCTCTCTTCTGCTCTCTCTTTGTACCCTTCTATCTTTACAGTTCAATGTGTGTGCTTGTCTATAACAATGGACCCTCCCCCCCCCCCCAATTCTCTAGGGAATACCAAGGAGAGGGTCTCAGCTATAAAGGCACAGAGACCCCTGAATCAAGTACAATCTTAAAAATGCAAATATTCTGTGATATATTCTAATCTTGACGTATTTTCAAATGTTCTGAAAGTGGAGCTTCAGGAAGAAGTCTGACCTCTCTAGTGAGCCAGCTATGCAAAAACAGCACTCAAAATCTAGAAAGGCCAATGAGAAGTTATCACGCGTGCTCTGCACTTCACCCTTTCTCTTTCCAAGCATCTGGATTCTTTTATACACTATATTGTTGCAGTGGGTGGTCTGGAAATTTTAGGGGCAGGCTCTAATGTTTGGTATGGAAGGCAGGCATGCAGAGAGCTCAAGAGTGGCGCTGGGGCTGCTCCACTGAAGAACAATAACCCTGTGTCCCGCGCCCATCACACAGACACCAGCACCACTCTGACTAGTCAATGGTCACCTAAGAAGACTTCTTATTGAATAGGATTATTTATTGGACAGCACCCCTTGCAACCAGATCAATAAAACAAGATGATTAAAATCATCTGTTGGGAAAGAAAAGCATTTCTGTGATACAAAGCCAAGGAGATTTTGTGTGTGCTTTATTGTGAGGTCACAGGAAAGACACTTTGGAGGGAGTTAAGTTGAAGTTTCTGGACTCAATATCTTCATCTGAATTGCTTAAGATGATCCAGGACATATTTTTTCTAGATATGTCTGTTTTCTCAAATGCTTATATTCTATTAATAACATAGCATGAATCTAATTAAATAAAAGGCAAAAACCTCAGGTAGACTCGCATAGCTACAAAATAAATATCTAAAAATAGGTCGCAGTTTCTCATTGTCCTTCGTGATACATTCTCAGAGAAAAGTCCCTGCAGAAACTTGGCAGGAAGTGAAGTAATAGGCCAAACTTCTAGTAGTTGACATTTAAAAAGGATGCCACGTGCAGGCGCAACTGCAGGAACAGGGGAGGCTTCTCGGAGAAAAAGTCTACCTGCTCTTTCTCCCAAGCTATTCTGGGCTGCCTCTGGAGGTAATGAGTTCTCCATTTCCTATGTGCAAATTTTAGACCAAGTGCTTCACATACACAGTGGCAATTAATCCCCTTTAAAATCCCAGGCAAGAGTCACGGAATTATTACCACTTTACTTGGGAATAACTTATTGGAGGTATCATTTACTGTTCCCTCTGACCACACTTTCGTCAGATGATGAAACAGCCTGAGCTCAAGGGAAACAGCTGGCTCTCATCTGCTTCTGCCTCCCCAGACCCAACACAGGACTGGCAAATAGCAGGTGCAGCATGGACGTTAAATAAATACATGAAAGCTTCTCTTTCTCTGGAGACAAATAAAGCTAGAAATTCCTAGCTTTTATTAATTTTATATTTGTGAACTTTTTAAATTAAAAAAAAAAACCATGGTCTTTGTAGAACATTCAAAAGACACATGAAAAATTAGAAACGCACGGGAAACAATGAAATTCAACTATAATCCCATGACGCAGAAAGAACCCCTGTAAACATTTTGATCTATATCCTTCCTAGCATTAGTGGATGTGTCTTAACACACAACACAATAAAGTGCTAGTTAATTGAAAGTAGAAAGGTCTGCCAAACTGACACCATTATTACTAAATGAATAAAAGGAAGACCATCCAGTAAAACAGCTTGCAGATAAGCCAAGAATAACAGAAATATAGTAAGCATATTATTTAAATAATAAATGTGATCCATGAAAAAAGAAAATGTTAACTTTCTACTAATTTCCTCAGTAAATAAAAACTTTTAAATATGTTGGAAACTTCAAATCTCTGTACCAAGGAAAACAATTGCTCAGCAGCATATAAAACTAAAAATTTGTTTAACAATGTGAGATCACTACAAATTTAAAATGAGACAAAACCGATACCATTTTCTTCAAAATTCCAAGCTATTTTAAGAAATTCCTGGGGCAAGAGTCTATTCTTAAATTGAATTGTGGCATCTGGTGTATGATTTGCATTTGAGTCTAAGGGATTGAAAATTTAATAGAATAGTTGAGTATTTAAAATCTTTTGGAAGAATTGAAAAAGGAATATGAACTCTCACACACCCCATAAACCAGAAGTTTTTATTACCCAAAGAATATGTTATTCATGTGCTCTGTACATTAGGTCAATTATTAGTCACTTTCTTTGGAGGTTGACCAAATGCCTCCACCCTTCATTGCGGAGTTTGCTGTAATCATCTGTAGTAAGAACAGCGGAATCACGCTAATATGTGCTGAAGGCTAAGGATACAGCCTCTGGAGGTTTCAACAACCCATTTCTACCACTGATTTACCACCCTTTTCATTTGCTTTTAAGCAACGGGGGGAAAAGTTTCAAGTATCTCAGTAAATAAAATGAAATAGAAAGGAAAATGAGATCATTTCAACTTGGCTGAAATTGAAGAAGCCTTTCAGCTATTTTGTGTCAACTTGAATTTCATAATATAAACACCTATTTTACTTGTCTCTCCACAGTTTAAGTCAGTCAATTATTTTTCAATTGAATTTCCAACTTTAAGATTAAACAAGACCCCCACCCTCTTTCTTCAAGAGTTCAACATGGAAAAAAATCCTTGAATGTTGATATTAATATTTCTGTATCATCCAAAACCTAGTAATGTGTGTTTGCTGTTATTTTTTAACATTCTGTTAAGAACTATTGTAACCTAAAACTTTGGGTTAATATTTTATTAGGTTTATATAAGAAGAAAATGCAAATGCAGCCATAATTTTCCTTTGACATGGATGCTTAGAGTCACAGACTGTGAGATTTAGAAGGGACATGAGTGATCTTCTAGTTCAATCCACTCAATTTGCAGATGAGAAACTGGAGATCCAGAAAGGCTAAAAACCAAGAAAAGCAACTGATATCTAGAGAACCATCATGGTTGAGCAAAAATCCAACAATATGTAAAAAATTAAAATATGTCCCAAAGTAATTTATGACAGTGTTATAATAACAATCGTATATATTTCACTATCTGAATTATATTTTCCAGCCCCGGTACCCAAAGTGTGGTCTTTGCACATGCAGCACAGCAGTAGCAGCATCTAAGAGCTTGATTTTTATAGCTTGAATTTAGAAGTATCAATTCACAATAGATTAGAAATTATTGTTTGTTAGAAGATTATTTATTTATTTATTTATTTAGCTGAGTGGCAGAGTTACAAACGGAGAGAGAGAGAGAGAAGAGAGAGGTCTTCCATCTGTTGGTTCACTCCCTAAATGGACACAATGGCCAGAGCTGGGCCAATCTGAAGCCGGGAGCCAGGAACTTTCTCTGGGTCTCCCACATGGGTGCAGGGGCCCAAGCACCCTGAGCCATCCTCCACTGTCTTCCCAGGCCATTAGCAGGGAGCTGGATTGGAAGTGGAGCAGCCGGGACATGACTCGGCACCCATATGGGATGCCAGTGATGCAGGTGGAGGCTTAACCCAGTATGCCACAGCGCCAGACGCTAGAAATTATTTTTAGGTGGAATTTCATCATAAATAAAGAAACACTGTTTTACACCATTCTTCCTTCCCCTGAGACTAGTTGAAGAAAACATAAGTTGGCTCACTTTTGAACTTATTCTATGATCCAGGATTATACTGCTATGAAAGCAAGACAGACCAACATAACCCCCATGAACACAGAGATTCAAATATCCTCAATATAGTTCTATCAAATCATATAAAAACAATTACACACCATGACCAAGTGACTGAATGAGATTTATTCCAGGCTTACTAGGTTGGTTTAACATCTGAAAATCAATATCATACACTACATTAATAGAATGATGAACAAAAGCCACATGATCACTTCAACAGATGCAGGAAAAGGATTTGATAAAATCCAATGCTTACTTACAAAAAAAGGTTTCAAAAATATAAAGAAAAGGCAACTTCCTCAACCATTCAAAGGACATTTATGAAAAGCCTACAGCTACTACCATACATTATGGTGACATAATAAATACTCTCTAAGACCATGAACAACACAAGTAAGCTCATGCCACATCAATTGAGCATTGTATTCAGGGTGCAATAATGCAAGGACAAGAAATTAAAAGTACACAGATTGGAAATGAAGAAGTAAAACAATCTTTATTCCAAGACAATATTATCCTGTATGTAGAAAATCCTAAGGAATATTTTTTAAAAAGTTAACAAATTCAACAAGGTCATAGAATACAAGATAAGTATACAAAGAGCATTAATATTTTTGTACATTAACTGTAAGCAACCTAAAAGCAAAATTAAACAGTTTCACTTGGGGCCAGCACCGTGGCGCAGTAGTTTAAACCTCCGCCTGCAGTGCCGGCATCTCATATGGGCGCTGGTTCTAGCCCCCGCTGCCCCACTTCCAATCCAGCTCTCTGTTGTGGTCTGGGAAAGCAGTGTAAAATGGCCCAAGTTCTTGGGCCCCTGCACCCACATGGGAGACTGGGAGGAAGCTCCTGGCTCCTGGCTTTGTATCAGCACAGCTCCGGGCATTGTGGCCATCTGGGGAATGAAGCAACGGAAGGAAGACCTCTCTCTCTGTCTCTACCTCTCACTGTCTGTAACTCTACCTCTCAAATAAATAAATAAAATCTTTAAAAAAACAATTTCACTCACAACTACATCAACAAGAAAGATTTGCACATGGAGGGGTCAGCGTTCTAGCGCAGTAGGCTAAGCCTCCGCCTGTAGCTCCGGCATCCCTTACGGGGTGCATGTCCCAGCTGCTCCTCTTCTGATCCAACTTTCTATTGATGGCCTGGGAAAGCAGTGGGAGATGGCCCAAGTGATTGGGCCCCTGCACCCACATGGGAGACCTAGAAGAAGCCCCTGGCTCCTGGCTTTGGCCTGACCCAGCTCTGGCTGTTGTGGCCATTTGGGGAGTGAACCTGAAGATGGAAGACTTCTCTCTGTCTTTCTCTCTGTTTGTAACTCTACCTCTCAAATAAATAAAATTAAAAAAAAAAAAGATTTGCACATAAAAAGTACAAACCATTGGTGAGAAAAACTGAAGAATCTTTAACTAAGTGGACATTTTATGTCCATGAAATGAAAAAAAAAATCAGTGTTAGAATGACATTGCTACACAAAGTGATATATAAATTCAAAACAATCTCTATAAAAATTGCAATAGGACATTTTGCAGAAATTGACAAGCTACAGCTGAAATCTATAAGAAATGTAAAGGACCCAGAATAGCAAAAACAATTTAGAAAAAGAAGAATAAAGTTAGATGACTTCAAAACTTACTTAAAAATCTAGAATAATTAAGAGACTACTGTACTGAAGTAAAAATAGAGATATAGATCAATAGAACAGAATAAAGATAGATCCTTCCAATTATGGTCAATTGAATTTCAACAGAAGTGTCAAGGAAATTCATTAGAAGAGATGGTACTAGGAAAATTGGATATGTATATTTATGTGCAGAATTATTAAAATGTGACCCTTACCTCAAACCATGCACAAGAAACTTCAAAATGTATTAAAGACATAAATTTAAAAGCTAAAGCTACAAAACTTCCAGAAGAAAACACATGAGAAAAATTTTAGGATCTTGGATTAAGCAAAGAATAAAATACCAAAAGCACAATCCACAGAAGTAGAAAATTGATAAATCGAATATCATCAAAATCATAACCTATTATACTTCTAAAGACATCATGAAGAAAATGAAATGACAAGTCATGGACTGAAAGAAAATAAGAAGATAACCCAATTTTAAAAATTGGCAGAAGATTTGAGTAGACATTTTATCAAAGAAGATATGAGTAAGAAATAAGAAAAGTTACAAATAAACTCAACATACAGTAGAGCAACCTTATATCTAGGTGTCTATCAATGAGAAAACAAAATATATAGGACCACACATTGTACCAAATGAAAAGATGGTCATCATTAATTATTAGGAATATAAAAATTTAAACATATCACTTCACATCCACTAGAACTGCCATAATGAAAAAGATAGATAATATTAAATTGTTGCAAGGTTGCAGAGAAACCAGAATCCTTACATATCACTTATGGAAATGTAAAATGGAAAAGCTACTTTGGAAAATTATTCAGAAGTTTTTTGAAAAGTTAAACAATTGGTTAATGAGTACAAAGTCACAGTTAGGTAAGATCATCAAGTTCTGGTGTTCTACTGGCCAGTAGTGTTACTACAGTTATTGTATCAGAGACAGTGTTGTGGCACTGTAGGTTAAGCCACCACTTGTGATGCTGGCATCCCATATGTGCACTGGTTCAAGTTCCATTTGCTCCACTTTCAATTCAGCTCCCTGCTAATATGCCTAGGAAAGCAGTGGAAAATGGCCCAAGTACATGGGCTCCTGCCACGCTGATGGGAGACTTTGATGAAGCTCTTGGCTTCTACCTGGCCCAGTCTCAGATGTTACAGCCATTTGGGGAGTGAACCAGCAGATGGAGGATCTCTCTGTCTCTCTCTCTAACACACACACACACACACACACACACACACTATCTCCCTGTAACTCTGCCTTTCAAATAAATATTTTTTAAAAATATTTATTTATTAAAAAAAAAGATTTATTTGAAAGGCAGAATTACAGAGAAAGGTAGAGATAGAGAAAGGTCTTCCATCCATTGGTTCACTCTCTAAATGGCCACACAGCCAGAGTTGAGCCAATCAGAAACCAGGAGCCAAGAGCTTCTTCCAGGTCTCCCACATGGGTGCAGGGGCCCAAGGACTTGGGCCACCCTCCACTGCTTTCCCAGGTGCACTATCAGGGAGCTGGGTGGGAAGTGAGCAGCTGGGACTAGAACCAGCACCCACATGGGATGCTGGTGTTGCAGGCCAGGGTTTTAAGCCACTGCATCACAGCACCAGCCCCAAATAAATAAATCTTTTAAAAATATATTATATTGAACATTTCAAAATAACTAGAATAAAGGATTTTGAATGTTCTCATCACAAAGAAATGATAAACATATGAGGTGAGGTATATATTAAATACTTTGATTATTATACAATATGTAATAAAAATGTCATAATAATCAATATACCACACAGTGCCCAAAAACTAGGTACAGTTATTATATATCAATAAGAAAAGTTAAGTATAAATTCAGCATGTAAGACCAGCAATTCCGTTTCTAGGTATCTACCAATTAGAAAACAAAATAGAGAGGACACACAGAGACTTGTTCCCGAATGTTCTTGACAATCTTATTCACAATAGCCTCAAACCAGAAACAATTCAAATGTCCATCAACTGTTGCCTTTATGAACAAAATATGGTATATCCATAAAATGGAATATAATTCAACAATATAAACTACTGATACATGCTACAACATTATGCCAAGTGGACAAAAGCCAAATATAAAAGACTACACAGTACAAGATTGCATTTGTCCAGAAAAGACAGACCTATAGAGAATGTAGTTTAGCAGTTGCCCAGGACCAGGAGTAAGGACGGGGATTTTCTGCCAACAGGTACAAAGGGTCTTTTTGGGGATGGTGGCAATATTCTCAAATTGGATTTTTATGATAATTGGATAACTCTAAGTTTACTAAAAATTATTGATTTATGTACTTAAAACGGGTGAATTTTACAGTATGTACATTTTAACTCCATAAAGCTCTTTAAAAAAAAGAAATTGGCTCATCAACTCTTAGATTAACCTATAAAATGTTTGTGTCATTAATTGATACAACCATAAATGAAACCCTGCAAGTCTGAGATTAGACATTGTACTTCAATCTTAGCTGTATTGGTTTACTACTCTTTTTTGTTTGTTTGTTTTATTTACTGGATATGTAGACTTTGTATTTCTAATTACTTGGTTTCCAATCACATAACTAGTCTGTTTTCCAATAAAGCTCTTCCTACATTGTTGGAATCTGTTTTTCCAAACTGACCTAGATTTATTTTGTGCCTCTGCCCCTATTAAGGGTAGGGAAATTTTAAGACAGAGAAAGTGGGGAACAAGATACACATATAACTTCAGAACCTTAGAATGAGAGCTTACTGCGAAGACCCATGAAATTCAGGACTCCTCTGAACACAAGTCCTACTTTTTTAAAGGTCAGTTCATTCTGTTATTGAATCACTGGCCCCATACTCACTCCTTTAAAACAAACAAACAAAAAACAATGTTGCTGTAAACAGTATTTGTATTTATTCTGGAACAGAAGAGCTAGAAAAGAAAGCCTCTCAGCCAGCTAAGCAGGGAGAGCTGGCCTGGATGCACCAACCAGCCCAGGCAAATTGGCATCTGCTGGCCAGGCTGCAGGGGGTGGGTGAGTAGGTTCCAGGGGAAAGGTGACGGGAAGGATCCTGCCTGTGAATGAACAACTCTGTTTGTTACCCCTCCCAGAGTCTAATGAAAATGGGCTGATGGCTCAAGCTAAGTGAACATCATTTGTTGGATGGCAGAGCTCACAGGCTCAAGAGAAAGGTCGAAGTCCTAGGATGAACTGCCTGGGGAATACTCAGCAAGCAAGGGTGATCTACCCTGCAGGGGCAAATGCTAGACCAGCACTGGGCCACAGGACAGCATAGGTATGGGAAGTCCAAGGTAAGCCCACCACTTTAGTAACACCTATCAGTCCAATTTAGATAACACTCACAATCAGAGCCAGGTACAGAATGAGCAATGAGTTAGGAATTCATCCACCCTCCATTGCATCTATCACTGACATATACTAGGTACAGCAGAACAATGGTACCTCGGTAGGAACTGTCTCAAGCCTGCCACAAATCCAAACTGGACTAAAGTGTCACCTCTGTTTAAAAATCAAGCCATAAAATGACTGGAAGAACATTCAACAAAATATTTTTGAATCTTTGGAAGCAGAAGACTGTCTAATCTCAAAAGCCACAGGCAAAAGTCACAAGGAAAAGACCCATGTGTAAATAAGTGTCTGCACACTAATACAAGGGCAATGTTTGGAAAATATGTAAATTAATAAGATAATCAAAAGCCAGAACAACTTCATTCCGTTAAGAGTGAATGCCTGTTGCTAGAGATGATCGAGGAGTTTTGTTCTTTTTTATTCCTTAAAAAATTCATGCATGGGGTGGCCGGCGCTGTGGTTAACACCCTGGCCTGAAGCTCCAGCATCCCATATGGGCATTGGTTCGAGACTCGGCTGCTCTACTTCCTATCCAGGTCTCTGCTATGGCCTGGGAAAACAGTAGAAGATGACCCAAGTCCTAGGGCCCCTGCACCCGTTTGGGAGATCCGGAAGAAGCTCCTGGCTCCTGGCTTTGGATCGGTGCAGCTCCGGCTGTTACGGCCAATTGGGGATTGAACCATCGGATGGAAGACCTCTCTTTCTCTGCCTTGCCTCTTTCTGTGTAACTTTGACTTTCAAATAAATAAATAAATCTTTAAAAAAAATTTCATGCATTGGTAAGAATGAAGCAAAACCAGGACTCACACATTCAGAATACTCACACTGGCCAAATGTATCAAGAACTTTAAAATAACTATAACTGTGGCCAATAACTTCACTATATTCTAAGTATAGAAAAAATTCTATATACAAAGATGTTATAGGTGTACACAACATAAATAAATAAAAAGAAAGGGCAGAGCCCAAAGGTGTAACAAAATGCAAACATAAGGTTAAATAATATTTTTAAATATGTATGTGTAAATAAATTTATAATACAAGCAGTATTTATATCCCAGCTTCAAAGGAACTCATGTAAAGAAAAATAAAAACTGAAAAGAAATATAAAGTAAAGCAAATATTAACTATGATTATGTTCGTATGGTAGGTAGCTTTTTCCCTATTTCCCCCTTGCTGGATTTTCTTAAATGAGCTTATTAAATATTAATAGCAGTTGCCTAGGAGACAATGAGTATTTTTCCATCTTTTCTGCACTTTCTGACTTTTTAAAACATATTTTTTATATTGACTATTATGACCATTTGATACTATTGTTACTAGGATTTTTTAGGTGAAAGACTGAAATTTTAAAATGTCTGAGAAAAATATAAGCATTATAAATGAAAGGTTTTCACTATTGAAATCATCAAGCTAATAAAAAGATAACATGAATACCGTAAAAACAAATTATGTCTAACTCATCTTATATGTGGGGGCAAGAGGATGCAGGAAGAAGAAAAGTCAACCAACTTTCCAATAAAATTGGGAACTAGATTTAAAATTTAAAAGACGGTCACAAAATCCCTGAAGAAGCTCTAGACCATACATTTTGGCAAAAAAAAAAAATTGTTCTAAATGAACAATAATTAAATTTGCTTATTAAGAGAATGAAACAAAGACTCCTTGACCCATAGGAAGCAAAGAGTCCCAGGAAGGCAGCCCTGGGGATCATGATGTTCAATGAGCATTTCCTTTAAAATCTGGGAGTCTGTACAGCAAAATCCACGGTGACATGAGCACACGGTGAAGTGCTGAGATAAAAACTGTAGGACGGATTAACGACAGAAGGGGATGCCAGAACTGGGGGGGCACTTCTACCTGAGATGCTCTGGCTTGTTTATTTAATTCAGAGGCAAAACTCGGAAAATGTGAGCATTTATAATACCAGGTGGAGATCTGTGTGTGATTGCTGTGTTGTTCTCCGTACTTTTCTATATCAAACACTTTTTTAAGAACAAGAAGTGAAGGGCATGGAAAGAGGGCAAATTAGACCAGTGTTGTGAGTCTGTCAAGTGTGGAAACAGC
This sequence comes from Oryctolagus cuniculus, assembly GCF_964237555.1. Taxonomy (NCBI): domain Eukaryota; kingdom Metazoa; phylum Chordata; class Mammalia; order Lagomorpha; family Leporidae; genus Oryctolagus; species Oryctolagus cuniculus. Next base: position 71,354,781 of record NC_091443.1, read on the forward strand.
GGACAAAGGGAGGAAGTGGGCGTAGTTCCACAGGCAAATCCAGGGTACCTGTTAGCAAGGAGCAGAGGTTGGAGAAGTGGGCAAGGACCACCGGCGGCCGCATCTGCTAAAATACGGAGTGGAAAAGTATCCGAAAACAGGAGGCCAAGAACTCATTTTAACCAAGAGAGGCACATTTCTTCGTGATCTATATTTTGACATTATCTCAAATTATTTTTGGAAAGTTTGCTTTTTTACACATATACTTACATACATACTCCGAGTTATGTGACAATTATGGCCCAAGATACACAACACAACTCAAATTATATACTGGAACTGCAAACGTATAATTCATCTCATGATGCACATTAATCTTATATGGCACATTGAATATCATATTCCTGTACCGAATATCACAGTTATCTTACTGTATCGTAACAGAATATAAAAAGTCATAATTTAAACAATGTGACTTATGACTTTTTAAAAATAAGCCAAATGGCTAAATTTTTAAAATACATTTATGTTATTATCACTCTAATAAAACAGAAAGGTCTTACACAACAAAGTAAAAGGACAGCTAAATACTAAATAAGCTTCAGCAATGTAAAATTTAGTTTTTTTAAAAAAGATTTTATTTATTTGAGAGGTAGAGTTTCAGACAGAGAAGGGAGAAAGAAAGAGAGAGAGAGAGAGAGAGAGAAAGGTCTTCCATTGCTGGTTCACTCCCAGACGGCTGCAACAGCCAGAGCTGGGCTGATCCGAAGCCAGGAGCCAGGAGTTTTTTACAGATCTCCCACACAGGTGCAGGAGCCCAAGCACTTGGGCCAGCTTCTATCACTTTCCCAAGCCATAGCAGAGAGCTGGATAGGAAGAGCACCATCAGGGACAGGAACCGGCACCCAAATGGGATGCCGGCACAACAGACAGAAGCTTAGCTTACTACGCCACAGCACTGGCCCCAAAATTATAGTTCTAAAGAAAACAGTCTCTAAGACTCTCGAGAGGCATAGCTCTCAGTTAACATGTGTGGCTCAGCAAGGAGAACTTGGATTCTTGACAGTTCTTCTTGATGTCTCCCATATTCCCTTTCAGCAGAAGCTTGCAAACAAGCAAAGGAACCCTCAGAACTAGACTGAGATTTCGGACTGATCCTATCTCTCAGGGGAGACTCTGCTAATGAGGAATCGAAGGACTCTTCTCGGAAAAGAGTAAGCTAGGCAGACCAACCAGGACGCTACAACATTCGGAAAGTTGGCTATGGCCACTCCTGTTTTGCCCTGTAGCTGAAAGCAGTGTTTCAGATTAAACCCATCTTGTACCTGGCTCTACAGATGCCATGGTTCAGGGACAAGCCCCCTTAGCCTTGTCCTGATTGCAGGGTTCCTGTTCTCACGGTGTAGAGCAGGGGCCATGGAACTGGCCTCATCACCCTGTTAATGCATCCAAAGCATGTGACAGAGCCCTTGCTATGATCAGAGGCGCAGAATTAGACTCTGTTGAAGTAAAGTAAGTAAAACAGAGCCTCTCCTGGAGTGTACAACCTAGATAGGAGGTAAGTACATAAAATAAAATGACCAAAGGGGAATATCGTGGGGGTCCATATAAAATGTTCTGTAAACAGTAAGAACTCCTACTTCTACAGTATGACCGGGGGAAGCTTTCTCATGTAGCAAATCAGTAAAAATGTGTTAGATGGAAGAAACAGAATGAGCAAAGCATGCAGTTAATGCAGTTATGAATACACATTACAGACTGTGAACCACCGGTTGTGACAGAAAAAGATATGGCCAAGAAAGATTTCCCAATTCCAGACTGTAAATGGCCCGGTGGTACTTGCAAAGGAGTCTGGACTCCTTCCTAAAGGCGGTGGGAAGTGGTTAGTGATCAGATGTATGATTTCAAAATGTAACTCTTAACTGCCCATTCAACAAATATGTATTAAGCACCTACTTTGTGCAGGCATCATGTACAGAAACATCCACACCTTAAACATGACTCAGTCTTCATATCACTATAAAACCAGACCTGTATAAATGAAATGTGCTAGAAAAGATTCCAAGAAATGTTAATGAAATGATTAAGAACAGGAAAACTCAAGAGTATGCAGTGCTTCTGTGTGACATTAGACAGGACAATGGCAGTCTTCCAACTCAAATGTAGCACACAGCAGCTCCTACTTTTGTGAAGATCACTGTTGGTTTGCTCATTCCATTTTAAGATTTTATTTATTTATTTGAGAGGTAGAGTTATAGACAAAGAGAGGTAGAAACAGAGGGTGAGGTCTTCCATCTGCTGGTTCACTCCCCAAATGGCTACAACAGCCAGAGATGGGCCAATCCAAAGCCAGGAGCCAGGAGCCAGGAGCTTCCTCTGGATCTCCCACACAGGTGCAGGGGCCCAAGCACCTGCACCATCTCCCACTACTCTCCCAGGCCATAAGCAGAGAACTGGATGGGAAGTGGAGCAGCCAGAACATGAACCAACGCCTAGAGGGGATTAACAACAAAGTCCCAAGTTAAGTACTCCTAGAGGCTAAACATAAAAACAGATTCCAGAAGGAAACATTTTCAGATTAGAGATTAGAAATAGTTCACATGTGACACGAGGAATAAACTCAAGTAAATATCACAAAAGACAAGAGTAGTACCTCAAAGAAGTAACCCCCACCCACGATAACAGATCATGAAGTTAGACTGAAAGAGCCGTTGTCATAACACGGGACTTACAACCTTGCAACTGGCTAATAAAACAAAAGTCTGTATATTCCAAATAATGTTGTGGTATTCTGCATCAGAGTTCCACTTAAATCTTAGCCCAAGATGTGGTGCTGAAAAGAGGTGAACTGGAAAATGGAAAGGTCAGACGACCAGAACTCATACTGAGTGACCTCAGCTGTTTGTCTGAAGTGAGGGAAAGAATCGGTCTGTTGGACAACCCAATGAAAACAACAAAATCCCTCGTAAAGCCAGCAATTTTGAAATGATTCCATTTTACTTATTTCCAAACTCCATGTACTCTTATCACACTCTCTATTCACAATGAAATACCTGTGGTTCCCTGATAGTATTCTTGTGCTTCCAGGCCTTATCCTTTCTTCCAAGTCATTTTTTTTTACACTCTTTCAAATCCTTCTAGGTTCTATAAAGCTTTTCACAGCAACCCTCTCCTCCAAAACCCCTCACCTACCTTCTCTGTCTCCCAGAACTCCATGATACTTCTCTAACATTTGTACAGCTTACTGATGATCCAGCTCTCCCATCGCATTATTAAACTTCAATCTAATTTTCCAATGCTTAATGCTTCCCCCCAAATATCCTTTGCCTCTTCACCCTGATTTTTCCTACACTCTCATCCCACCTTGTGTACTACACAATCACCCTGGACTGAATTCTCTCACTTATCATAGGTTTGTCCCAATAGTTGTAACCTTCAGGAGTACAGAAACAATGTTGTATTGGCCTTTTTGTCCTGGAACATTCTGTAAGTAATTGATTGAAGAGGGGAAATAAAGAGGTGGAGAGAGATGGATGGAGGGAAGACACATTAAAGTGGATTTTTGGCTTAAAGTAACACCATTCATTCATTCATTCATTCAACACTTTTAAAGAGTAACTAAGATACATCCAAAACCAGGATGTATCTTAGGAGAGGGAGAGAGAAGAAGTGGTGGTAAAAAAAAAAAAATAATAATAATCCCTACCCTCATGAAGTTTAATAATGCAATGGAAGAGCTATACAAATGTCAGAGAAATATCATGGAATACCAGGAGACGGAAAAGCTAGATGAGGGGTTTTGGAGGAGAGAATTGCTGTGAAAAACAAACTACCATGTTTCCTACTCAATATCTCACAACCAAATTTTATTATTTTTATTTCCCTTCATATAAAAAATTCATGCTTTTCTTCTTTAGCATCCCTTCCAATGGCAATTCTTTTAGAACTCATAATTCTCAAATCATTTTTTTAACCTCAGCCTTTTTTTCTGATGCCCAACATCAATTGGGCTATAAATCTGTCATATACTACTACTAGTTTAGGTCTCTCCAAGTTATAACCCATGTGGGCTAGCCAAGATACAGAGATTCCCAAAAATGCTTTCATCACATCCCAGCTGGAATCTCTGAATTCATTATTTTCAGTTCTAGCCAGTGCCTTCTATGAGTACTTGCAGTACAGGAATAACTAGGTCACAATCATGTTCTCAAGATCCTAAATCCCTAATTACAATTCCCCCATGATAAAGGAATCTGTGTACAAATTTATGTGAACCAAGGTTGTACCTTTCTCAAGCCAAATAATATTTTCTCTTGTGTAACTTGAGTCAGAAACCTGGTTTTCAAAATTAAAAAAAAAAAGTATTTTAGGGTTATGAACCACTGATTAGTTCCAAAGAGGGCATTCAAATGCCTACCACCACTCTTTCCTGGCCCACTTTTCCCCTCCCATTTTATCCATTGTAATACGCTCTGGCATTTTCACAATAAGAATGCAATCTGGGAACAGATAGACTGGCCTCTTAAATAAACGAAGCCTGTTCTTTCTTGAGCTAAGTGGTCCAAAGAATGCTCACTGCCCCTCTAGTCATCAGCTTGCAAATACTTAAAAGTGCCAGTTCTACTTCTATATTTCATGCACTGGTGGCTCTCCATAATGCATGGATTAATGTAAGTAGGAATTCACTAATACAGCATGACCATCCCAGGTACAAACTCTTCCCATAATGTCTCAGCTGGCAAACACCACTCAAATATGATATTTGTAACATCTTCTGTTGTAAAAGTAGTCTTCCTCTGACACCAAATGCTTGAACTGCACCGTTTATAACAATTTACAAAGTTATTGAATTGTTACTACATGCTTGTTATTAAAGTAATATTTCTCTTTACACCAACAATCTTGGTATATGCTGTTAGGGTAAGTTTGGAATATATATTTTTGGCCAGAGAATGGGAGTAGGGAATGGAAAGTGATTCTAATTGGATCAAGTATTTGAGAAGAAAAATATTTTAAAATCAAACCTTCTAAGTTATTCAAATGTTTCAAGCTCATTTTAGTTCATTCATTAAAGCACAGAACTAAGGAAGAAATTCAAATCTGCAAGTTGCAAAGTATTATGGTACATACATTGACATGGATGTTCTAAAAGCCAGTTCACAGGGATAAGGAGTAAACATATGGAGAGTACTTTTGCTGGTAATAATATTATTTTTCAGGCTGTGTGGGAGCACTGTGAATTGGATCCACTGGAACCGTTTGCGGTTTGACTTCTCCTTTGTTAACGTTCCACTCTTAGACATGTGCTCTCCAAAGTGCATCCTATGATTTATTTCAAAGTGAAAAATGTCAGTTGCAGAAATGCATCTCCAACTTGTTAAAGCTTGTAGACAATGTCAGTGATCCTACATCAAAGCAGTGAACACAGCTTTAAAAGGAGGACAGGCAGAGAAAATACAATATAAGGACCAGAGGTTTCACAGGGAGCAATGGATCTTCCTCATTGCCATGATAAATACCTGAATGTGGCATGACAGTAGAGAACAAAAAGTTATTCTTTGCATTCTTATAGTGGATACTTTCCTGATCAAAAAATAAGTTCTTAAAATATCATATCAAGGGTGGGTGTTGTGGTGTAGCAGGTTAAACCATTGCTTGGGACACCTGCATCTAATTTCAGAGTGCCTAGTTCATGCCCCAGCTACTCCGCTTCCAATTCAGGTTCATGCATTAACATCTGGGAGGCAGTAAATGATGACTCAAATACTTGGGGCCTTGCCACCCACATAGGAGACCCAGATTAAGTTCCTGGCTCTTGCCTGCAGCCTGGCCCAGCCTTGACTATTGTAGGCATTTGGGAAATGAACCAAAAGATGGAAGATTCTCTCTATCTGTCACTCTTTCAAATGAACAAATTTTTTTTTTTTATTTTTTTTGACAGGCAGAGTGGACAGTGAGAGAGAGAGACAGAGAGAAAGGTCTTCCTTTGCCGTTGGTTCACCCTCCAATGGCCGCTGCAGCCAGCATGCTGCGGCCCGCACACCGCGCTGATCCAATGGCAGGTGCTTTTCCTGGTCTCCCATGGGGTGCAGGGCCCAAGCACTTGGGCCATCCTCCACTGCACTCCCTGGCCACAGCAGAGAGCTGGCCTGGAAGAGGGGCAACCGGGACAGAATCCAGAGCCCCGACCGGGACTAGAACCCGGTGTGCCAGCGCCACAAGGCGGAGGATTAGCCTAGTGAGCCGCGGCGCCAGCCCATAAACAAATATTTTTTAAAAACCACATCAACTGATTTCAGGAATAATTCCATATATAAGGCAAACTAGTTTTATTATTACTTTTAGAACTGCTGATTAATTTTAGCAAGTCATTAGCTTTTCTTTTTATGTGTGGTTTTGACTACATACAGCTGAACAGGTATTGCTACCATCCTCTCAGCAAGGCAGGGAAGGAAGAGAGTCGGTATTTTAACCTTTATAATCATTTTTATAAATTCTCCATTTTCTAGAAGCCACATTTCTGAACTTGTGGACGTCTGGAACAGTTCAGCACTCTGGAAACAAGGAGAATACTTCTGGCCACCCTTTGACTTAGATGTTTCCTTTGCTAACCTGTAAATCTTACCTCAGTCCACACTGATCTGGAAAAGAGCAAGTAAGGAAAGAGCATTCTGCATTTTATCCTTCCAAAAGCATTAAAGGAGAAAACATCTAAGTTAGCAATCAGATTCTGAGCTATGACACACAAAAAGTGCTCTTAATCAATGATTATCTCTTACATAGTTCATCAAGCCCACTCACATACAGACTCAGTTCATCTAAATTGTTCTCAGTGTAGCAGAGTGCCTATCTTTCCAGCCACTATCAGAATTAATATAGTTGTCATTAGTTTGAAATTCCTTACATCAAGTATTTATTCTAAAATCAGATAGTCCTACACAAAGACCAATGTTATATTTGCAGTAAATAACACTCTGACCTCAGAATCAACCCTTAAGGCTTCCTGGTCAGGCTGAAAGCCCTGCAAGAGCATTTCAGGCATGGAAAGCCAAGACTCTGTGACAAAAATATATCCTACATGGAGGATATCTATGAGACCTCAGAGGAAAGAAAGGGACGTCAAAGAAGAAGATACTTCTCTGAAGGAAGAAGAGAACATCCACTTTGCTTATGGCTGTGTCACAAAAGGCTTCCATAGCCTTGGCAGCCCATGGCAAGAGCCTCGGATAATCACTGACGTCATAAAAAAAGAGTGTCAATTGTTAAAGGAACAACAGTAAGCACTGTGCGCCTGCTCTCCATGTAGGACCTCGGTCCCTAATGAATTGTAATATGAGAATCAACTGCAAATTCTCTCCCCAAACTGTACTCTATATGTTGTGCGTGGGTGTGGGTACAAATTGCTGAAGTCTATGCTTAGCATGGAGTTGGTCCTCTGTATATAAAGTCATACTAAAAACGAACCATAATGAAGAAGGAAATGGGAGAGGGACAGGGAGAGGGAGGAAATGGGATGAGAGCTGGGGGGAGGATACAGGGAAAGAACCACTATATTACTAAAGTTATATCTATGAAAAAATGCATTCATTAAATAAAAATTTTAAAAAAAGAACAATGTTATTCTAAGATGGAACAAAGTAAAGAAAGATAACAGTGAAAAAGAACCCAAATAATAAGTCTAAGGATAAATTTGTGATAGATTTAGAAACAAGTTCTTCCTTGCTTCTAAGAAAGTAACTGACCTGCCCTGGAACTCCTTTGTGATACTTTGGATGGGAATAATTGCTGTGGTAGCATAATCTCATGTTAATATTATATTCTTTTTTAATGAAGAAGTTTCTGAAATATGCTTAATATTATACAATTACAATTTAAAGAAGAAACTAGTCAGTGGATTTAAACTGAAAAAACATTCCTATTTCCTCTTTATTGACAGTTACTAAGGTTAAAAGAAAAGCTTAAAATTTCCACCCTTCTTGTTATTTCTCAACCCAACATCTTATATTCATTTTATTTTTCTTCCTCATGCAGTTTTCCCAATTTCTGCTCAGTTGAAAGAGCCCCTACACATACCATGATGCTATCAGAGGACATACAGTCACTCCACACACACCATGGCTAAAAGAAAACCCATAGACTTTAGCACCATTCGTTCCCAACCACCAAAGTACATGACACTCTAATTTGTGAAGCAATTCAAAAACATCTGTTCAAAGCTTGCAATTCTGTAGTACTATGAAAAATGTAATAAAAGCCCTTTCCTTTGGAAATCAATTAATCAATCAGTCCTTTCTTCACCTCTCCTTGGAAACTCCACATCATGTCCTCTGTGAAAGGCTTTTCAGGATTTCCAAGATGTTTCAACCCAATGTCATACACTGCCCCAAGTGCACTCTATCAGCTGGCTTTTGACATTACTGGCAAGACAATGTTCAGCCTATGGATGGCTGATAACCCTACAATCATGAGACTAGGTCTCTGTGAGTACCCGCAGTAAGACTTGGGAAAAAAGAAACAAAATCTAATTTAGATCATTCCAGTGATGCTAGACTTCGCCAAAAGACACACATCCAAATTTGAATTTCTTCTAAAAGCCAAATCTCCTTGTGACCAAATGTTTCTCAAGGGAAGAAAATTGATAACATATTAATCCATGTCACTTCAGGCTACCCAAAGCAATCCACTTTCATTCTTTTCATTCTTGCTCCCCTATTTTCAGCCACAGATTAGCTACAGTTAGTATTATGTCTTATAGAGTTAAACTAAAACCAATTATATTTTCATAGTGAAGTATGGTGAGCCATGGGATAGGAAAATACCCACTGAAGTGGTAACTGGAACTTTGTGCACTTGTACAGTGGGGTAGGAAAGAACCAAACACCAACATGGATGCAGCTTTGACTTGTTATCATTGAGAAACTGAGGCAGGGTATACTCATAGCATCAGCAGGTCATTCACTCCACTTTGAAGCCAGTGTTACTGTTGAAAATGATGTGCTGTATGCATGCCAGATCCGTTCTTTCATTCGACAAATATTTATTGAGAACCTGCCACGTGTCAGACATTTTCTAGCCACTATAACAAGAGAGTGAAATAATTCCTCTTCTCGGGGAGCTCATGCTGTCTGAGGGGACCATTCTCCAACTCTAACAACCTGGTAGCTTTATAAAAAAGAAATTGCAAGGCTCCTGATATGGGCATCAAGAGAACAAATGGATCATTAAAGATAATCAATTCTGAAGCCTTGCCTGAATCCCTACTCCAGTGCACCTGGTCCATTTCACATACAGAGAAATTACACTAGAAAGATGTACTGGACAGAGTGAAACGGTACCAGTCTATCCACTCATAAATGCAGTCTCCACACCTGTGTGTCCTCAGCCTCCTTTGGAACCACATTCTCTTCTAGGCACAGCTCAGTTTTAGCAAGGCTTCCACCTCCGTTACTATATGCATCACAATCTGGACAGAAGCGTTTTCACCATACAACATCCACTGACAATTAAAGACAAGCTCTCCCCCACCAGCCTCAATCCAAAAATTAGCCTAGTTACCTAAAATTCAGAAGTTTAAAAATGTATCTGAAGACTAAGAGGCAGAAAGAATACAATTAGCAAAGTATCAGCAGTCTTACCTGAAAGCAAAGAGGTGTGTGAAGTGAGAAGAAAGAACCAAAACACGGCTGAATAAAAGCAACACTGGTGGTAATAGCTGAAAAGCAATGCTCGAGACAGTCATGAGCCCTGAAGACAAGGAAAATCATTCTTGGGGACTATGCGCACCCTGTGCTCTAAGGGTTGACTCAGAAGTCATAGGTCTGATTCCTAGACACCTGTCTTAGAGGCATCACACAGGTTCCCTACAAACTCAGTTTTGCTGGCTATAAAATATAAAAGTGTTCTCACAGGATGGCTCCAAGAACCCACCCAGGTGGCGCATGTTTGTACGTGCTGCATAAATGGAAGAGATCACAGAAATGTGGCTTCTCTGAGACATTAACACTTCACGGACTTGACGTGGCTGCCAAGTGACACCATTCATGGTTTTCAAAGGTCAAAGGAAAAACTATCTACCAAAAGGACAGATGGTAGATCAGTCATTTCTTACTTGAGTCACATAAAGTAAAAACTACTCACTTTTTATTTATCCAGTGATCATATACTTAACTGAGCTACTGAATGCCACACACTGGCATAAAATGGTGAAAACGGTTGCTATAGGCCTTTCTTCATGAACCAGAAAAGTATTAATAAACCAGCAGAAACTCATGCGTCAGTCTTAAATACAGCCATACACCATGCAGCACGATTCCATCTATTGTGCACAGTGGGCCTCCAACAGCATTTGCTGTTTCATTTTCAAGATCTTTTAGACGCAGTAAGAATTTATCCTTCTAAAACCCACAAAACCACATGTGGTATTATAAAAATGACATGGCCTAGTATGTTGCTAGGTGGTTGTTGTTATTGTTCACATAAACCATTACAAATGTATCTAGCGACTGAGGTGGTGGCCATGACTTGTCCAAATAGCAAATGATTTATTGAAGCCAGAATAGCTATTATGACATCCAAAGGCATTCTCCAGGGACAAGTCTGCAGGCGTCCACTCAAAAGCATGCATTATCTCAAAACGCCTGATGCCTAAACAAACCATTTTTATGGTGTACTCGTTTTATGCATTTTAGAACATCTGAGTTCCAGTTTAATAATGTGCCTGGGGAAAACTAGAGTTCACAGTCCCTATAGGAGCCCAAGGATTAGGGGAAAAGCAATTTAAGCAATATTCCTCTGACTATGAAGGGCACTGGAAATCTTTAAAAACTCTCCCACCTTGACAGCGTCAGTAGTTTGGGGTGCTTTCGCGCAGTGCTCACAGGCAGCCTAAGCCATCAGAATTCTAGAGTCTACAGAAACATCTGCAGGGCTGTCATTATTCCCCGGTGTGAGTGTCACTGCGCCACTGCTCGTGGTAACCTGCTCCGGGCAGTGCTTTGACACACGCCCTTCCACCCACTGCTGCCATCTCCCAGACCACAACTCCACTCCACGAGGTGGAGGCAAGGGTGTGTCACCTACTCCTGTGTCTCTCCCGTCATTGGCCCAATGCCTGAGAAGTAACTGATGAGTGATAGATGAACTCATGTCTCTGCTCAGAATGATTTTTTTCCAGCTTCATGTTATACCATTTTATGGATTAATTTAACAAAACGGATCACTAATGGGGGTGCCTTGAAATGTGTGTGTTTGGCCAGCGCCACGGCTCACTAGGCTAATCCTCTGCCTGTAGCGCCAGCACCCCGGGTTCTAGTCCCAGTTGGGGCGCCAGATTCTGTCCGGGTTGCTCTTCTTCCAGTCTAGTGCTATGCTGTGGCCCGGGAAGGCAGTGGAGGATGGCCAAGTGCTTGGGCCCTGCACCCACATGGGAGACCAGGAGGAAGCACCTGGCTCCTGGCTTTGGATCGGCACAGCGCGCTGGCCGTAGTGGCCATTTGGGAGGTGAACCAACGGAAGGAAGACTTTTCTCTCTCTCTCTCTCATTGTCTAACTCTGCAAAAAAAAAAAAAAAAAAAAAAAAAGAAAGAAAGAAAGGAAGGAGGAAGGAAGGAAGGAAGGAAGGAAGGAAGGAAGGAAGGAAGGAAGGAAGGGAGAGAGAGAGGAAGAGAGAGAGAGAAAGGAAGGAAGGAAGGAAGGAAGGAAGGAAGGAAGGAAGGAAGGAAGGTAGGTGTGTGTTTATTGTAGGCTAAATGTTTTTCCAGCTTAGTCCTCTGAGATTAAGGCTTTTCTTCCTTTGTAAGGAAAGAAGACTGACAACATGGTTCTGGGGCAAAGGCACCTCCACCTCCCAGCCAGCCTGACTGCCCCATAGGAGACTCAACTTCTCCCATCCACCTAGAAACTGATTATCTACTTTACATGGATACTCAGTTTATTCTGCTTGTGGGCAAGTGTCTATTATCTAGCTCTCACTGTTTTAGATTGCCACATCCATCCTCTTATATTTCACTGCTGGCCTTTTTATGAACAGACAAGTTCATTTCCCCTTCTGTGTCTATGTGTCAGTAAAAGCAAACAGATCCTTTTAATAACCTTTGGCTAGTTGTTGGGAGAGCAAATGCTTTTCAGGGCCACGGTCATCATTATATTATGCAGAAAGGGGTTTCCACTCCCCCTTTACTTTCTCCTCCTTTTATTACCACTTGCACTATTGCAGTTTCAGCCTTTGTGGCAATTACAACAGTTGGGTGTGTTTTGAAGAAAAGCACATGGTTGACATTATATCCAGCTAAGAATGTTGGGCTTCATCGGAATAGAGGATCCAAAAAATACGCTGTTCAAGTAAAATAACAAAACTTCTAAGGGGAAAGAATGATCACAATAGGGCCTCTAAGTTTAGAGCTAACTTCAGTGCTGTATGCAAATTTTATGATGCCATTTTTTAAAGAAATACTTAGGGATACACTGATGGAACAAAGATACAAACCTCAGCCATTCTTGCTCATTACCCAAAAGATAGATAAACATTGGAACTTATTCCTCGTCCTTGAATCTCAATTGGGTCTCACATCCTATTGCCTTCATACCCCACCCCTCACAGCCACCTGAAAGAGCAGTTCCAGGAATTCCCCTCCGCCTGCTGCCCCCTACTCGACTCCCATCCCTAGCCTTCCTAAAACATAAAAAGGCCCAGCCCCTGGTGGTCAGGGCCTTCTGCCATGTATTCCATCATGTGTACTACAGCAGTTGGTCACCCACCTCTACGAATTTATTTTCTCTGAATAAATTTAGGTTGGCTATAAATTCGTACACTGCCTCCTCTCTATTCTATGCCTTCTCTGCTCTATGCCCTCTTTTTGGTGCCCCATGTGAAGAGGCACCAATCTGCAACTCTTTTTCTAACATACATTTAATAAAATACGTAAGATATATACACTGTGTAAAAAAATTAGTGGAAAAATGTGGTCCTGAGAAATTGAAAAACATACAAGGGTACTTCTAAAAGTTCATGGAAAATAAAATTAGAAGATAAATTTTAGTGCCATACATTTTTTAAATCCATGCATAGTTTTTTTTAATAACACACATTTTCCCTGAACTCTTTGAAGACCCTTTGTATTACATGTCAATGAATGAGGAGGATCAGCAATTTTTGAAAATTAATATTTTTGAGATAAGATATTTAGCTTACATTACAATACTATTTACGAAACATCAATTTTCAACTAAGATTATTCCCACTGTCATGAGAACAAGGATGTTAATGGCTAATATTTATTAATACTTATTAAACATGCTGAGAACTTTATGAGTTATTTCATTTAATCTTCCCAACAATCTCATCAAATAAGTATTCTCTTATCCCCACTGTACAGATTAGGAAACTGTGGCTGGGAGACGTGTGACGACTTGCCCAAGGCCCCACAACCAGCAATAGCAACATTTCTCTTCAGAGTCTGAGTTCTTGACCCATTTTCTAGGCATCATCAGCAATTTAAACACACACACATACAAAACTTTTCCTACTTAGGCATTTTCTTTTCTTTCTTTCTTTTTTTTTTTTTTTTTTTTTTTTTTTTTTTTTTTTTTTGACAGGCAGAGTAGACAGTGAGAGAGAGAGACAGAAATAAAGGTCTTCCTTTTCTATTGGTTCACCCCACAATGGCTGCTGCGGCCGGCACACCATGCTGATCTGAAGCCAGGAGCCAAGTGCTTCTCCTGGTGTCCCATGCGGGTGCAGGGCCCAAGCGCTTGGGCCATCCTCCGCTGCCTTCCTGAGCCACAGCTGAGAGCTGGACTGGAAGAAGAGCAACCAGGGCAGAATCTGGCACCCCGACCAGGACTAGAACCCAGGGTGCCGGCGTCACAGGTGGTGGATTAGCCTGTTGAGCTGCGGAGCCAGCCTCTACTTAGGCATTTTAAATCACAACACTAAAGTCATTGTCACTTGATATTGACAAGCTAGAATGAAGACTCCTTTGAGATATATTTTAGTTGTAAAACTAATCCCCCTATCATTTCCCCTCATTCATAAAAAGTAAAGAATAACAATCCAGGAGTTGTGCGAATGGGAGAGTCCTGTGCACACTTCAAGTCAGCTCAGTTAAAGGTTTTGATGACTTCCCAGATTTGTTGGCATTGGTTTGGTTTTGTGATAGCCTGTTCTGCTCGGCAACGGGAAAAACAGTGCAGAAAGAAATGAGGCCTAAATAAGGTCTGAAAAGAAAGAGCCTTGTCCCGCTCCAAATTATGTTATTTGAAAAAAATTACAGGATTTTCTACAGTGTTTAAGGGTTGTTTTCCACAAAGGGGACAATTCAAATTCTAGGACACACTACTTTCCAAAGCTGGTTTTAAATCACTAAGATGCTAGGTATGATTCTGCTTTTATTTTTCCCATTGTGTAGGAAAGTTCCAAAATATTCTCCACTTTTCAAGTGAAGTTTATAAATCATTACACAAAGACTGAATCAAAATTTACCTCTGGAGGGCTCTGACTTGGCCTCAGTCTTTAAAAGTTCACTCGTTTCACAGAAAATACCATTGGCATCCCTGTTATGAGAATTTCCACTGGAACTTCAGGGAAGAAACGCTGCTGTAAAAGCTACCGCATGTTGGGGCTGGTGTCGTGCTACAGCTGGGTAAGCTGCTGCCTGCCCTGCTGGCAAGCCATAGCTGAGCAACAGTTCAAGTTCTGGCTGCTTCGTTTCCAATCTAGCTCCCTGCTAACGCACCTGGGAAAGCAACGGAAGAATGGCTCAAGTACGTGGGCCCCTGCCACCCACATGGGAGACCCAGATGGAGTTTCTGGCTTTGGCCTGGCCCAGACCCAGCCACGGTGGCCACTGAGGGAATGAACTAGCAGATGGAAGTTCACTCGTTCTCTTCTCTCTTTCTCTTTTTTCCATTACTCTGCCTTTCAAATAAATAAGTCTTTTTTATTTTTTTTAAACTCAGAGTTACAGAGAGAGGGAGAGGGAGAGACAGAGAGGAGACAGAGAGAGAGACAGAGACAGAGAGAGAGAGAGAGAGAGAGAGCGAGATCTACCATCTGCTGGTTCACTCCCCAGATAGCTGCAATGGCAGGGCCTGGACCAGGCTGAAGCCAGGAGCCAGGAGCTTCTTCCAGTCTCCCACATTGGTGTAAGGGCCTAAGCACTTGGGCCATCTTCTACTGCTTTCTCAGGTGCATTAGCAGGGAGCTGGATTAGAAGTGGAGCAGCTGGGATTTGAACCAGCATCCAACTGGAATGCCAGCGTCGGAAGCAGCAGCTTTACTGCTACACTACAACTCCAACATATCTTTTTTTTTCCCCTTTGGGAAAAAAAAAAAAAAGGAAAAGCTAGTGCGTGTTTACAAAAACATTTTCAATTTGGGTAAAAGCTTCCTCCAACCTGGAGGCCTTCTCTTTTAACCTGTTCAGTGTCCTACAACAGTGATTCGACAATGCCTCCCACGAGAGGGCAGGTGAGACATGCAGGGCCCTGCAGACACAGGCGTGGACGTGGACTAGATTATGAGTTGAAATATTAGAGAATCTTTGTATCCCAAGACATATCTCAACCTGCTGTTTACATATAAACCTCTTCTGAAACAGCCCAGAGAAGATGGATTATTGTGGAAAGCATGTAGTAGGAAAGCTATAGAATTTTTTTTTTCATGTGCTTTATGGAATGGGCTTACCATACATTTCAATTGTATCTTTATTCCTATTGCCATATGAAACACAGATGGATATGTAAATACTGTTGTTCAGAGGACCTTTTCTTAAGATGGTGAATGAAACAGATATGGTTAGCATTGAAACACTACAGCTTACTGCTATGGTTTGAGTACGTCTCCCTAAGGATTCATGCTTTGGAAGCTCGGTCCTCAGCGTGAGTGACAATGCTGAGAAGTGGTTAAGTCATTGGGGACCTTGCCCTCAGAAAGTGAAAGCCTTGTTCTCATGGGAACCCAGTTAACTCCTGCAGGTTGTCACAAAATAAGATTGCTCTCCCGTTCCTGTCTCAACACAGACCCTCTTCTGCAAGTACTCTCACCGTCATGACACCCTCTCTTATGAGGCCCTCCCCAGGAGCTGAATCCATGGGCTGTCTGATCTCCATCTTTCAGGCTCCAAGACTGTGAACTAAATGAATGTCTTTCCTTTATAAAGGACCCAGCCTTGGCCAGCGCCGCGGCTCACTAGGCTAATCCTCCGCCTTGCGGCGCCGGCACACCAGGTTCTAGTCCCGTTCAGGGCGCCAGATTCTGTCCCGGTTGCCCCTCTTCCAAGCCAGCTCTCTGCTGTGGCCAGGGAGTGCAGTGGAGGATGGCCCAGGTGCTTGGGCCCTGCACCCCATGGGAGACCAGGAGAAGTACCTGGCTCCTGCCATTGGATCAGCGCGGTGTGCCGGCTGCAGCGCACCAGCCGCGGAGGCCATTGGAGGGTGAACCAATGGCAAAGGAAGACCTTTCTCTCTCTCTCTCTCTCTCTCTCTCACTGTCCACTCTGCCTGTCACAAAAAAAAAAAAAAAAAAAGACCCAGCCTCAGCAACTTTGTTGTGCCAACAGAAAGCAAACTAATACATGCATCATTCTCAAGCATCCACAGTTACATTAATCAACAGATATTTAATATCTACTCTCCACAGCAGGGGGCTTGGTACTAATGAGACAGTAAGAAGATCAGACGTAGATCTATGGGGAAAATCAGTGTCTTATTATCCCCCAAAATAGATTAATACATTTTATAATTCCCATATTATGGGACAGATAGGCCAAATTTACTTTTTAAAGAAAACACTGAAAACAATACATACACAAAGATTCTGTATTTTAAAAATTAATACATCATTTATGATACATTCAGTAAATACAACATTTAAGGAAACTTAAAATATTTTAACTTGCTGATAAAACTTCTTTAAATCCATAAAACAGGATTCTAGAAGATTTTATGTTGATAGAAGTATCTCGGGGCCGGCACTGTGGCATAGCGGGTAAAGCCACTGCCTGCAGTGCTGGCATCCCATATGAGCGCTGGTCCAGGTCCTGGCTGCTCCAGTTCTGATCCAGCTCTCTGCCATGGCCTAGGAAAGCAGTAGAAGATGGCACAAGCCCTTGGGCCCATGCAGCCATGTGGGGGACCCAAAAGAAGCTCCTGGCTCCTGGCTTCAGATCAGTACAACTTGGGCCGTTTCAGCCAATTGGGGAGTGAACCAGCAAATGGAAGACCTTTCTCTCTCTCTCTCTCTCTCTCTCTCTCTCTCTGCCTGTCCTTATCTCTTGTGTAACTAACTTTTAAATAATTAAATAAATATCAAAAGAAAAGAAGTATCTCCAAACGAAAACCAATAAATGTATGTGGAAAAAAGTATTTCAAGAAAGTGAGAGGCTGGCACTGTGGCGCAGCAGGTTAAAGCCCCAGCCTGCGGTGCCAGCATCCCATATGGGTGCCGTTTCAAGTCCTGGTTGCTCCACTTGCCAACCAGCTCTCTGCTATGGCCTGGAAAAGCAGTAGAAAATGGCCTGTCCTTGGGCCCCTGCACCCATGTGGGAGACCTGGAAGAAGCTCCTGGCTTCTGGCCTCAGATCAGCTCAGCTCTGGCTGTTGTGGTCATTTGGGGAGTGAACCAGCAGATGGGAGACCTCTCTCTCTCTTTCTCTGGCTCTACCTCTCTCTGTAACTCTTTAAAAGAAATAAAATAAATCTTAAAAAAAAAGTGAATATACTCATTCCTGACCACTTAGCAAAATTACTGAAAATTATCAGTATATATAACCAAAAAAAGGACTGGGTCATTTAATTACTTTAAAATGTAATAAAATACAAGAATTCATTAGAGAAATAAAAATGCTTAATTGGCTGATGTAGTTCTTAAAGTGAATGACAAAAGCCAAAAGTTTAATAGATACCTGGACCAACTAATTGAAATGTGAATAGGGTCCAGGAAGCAGAAGTTGCTTGGATGTTGGTGGAAATGATTGGAGAGGGGAGGAGTCTTAAACTTGACATTGAAAGAAAAGGATTTAACCAGTCAATAAAAGGGAGCTTTAGCTATAAAAACATTTGATACTCCTAGTTCTAGAAATAATACCCCAAGGACTGATAGGAACAAGGATGGCAAACACATCAAATTATTATGAATCAGGAATCTGTCAGGACAGTATGAGAGACTCCAGTTTTGCCGAGGTGACACATTAAAATATTTGGGAACCAATCCTCAGGGGTTGAGCACTTTATCCAGCACTTATATGACCAAATGGAATGACTGGCTACATAACAAAGGTCTTCCTCCAAAATCTTCTAGATATTTAGACAAATAATCATCTTCAGAATGAGAATCATATATGGATTTCAAGTATCCACTGAGAAGACAAAGATGTTGCCATAAAGATGTCAAATGATTTTCAAAATGGCTATCAAAATAATCAGAATCCAGATCTTCAGGATATGGGTGTTAAAGGTGTTAAGGGAGAAAATGCGTGTGTGTGTGTGTTGGGGGGGATTGTACAATTGATGGATCTGGGAGTCAGTGTTGCAGCAAAGTGAAAGTGGGTTAAGCCACTGCCTGCAGCATCGGCATCCCATATGGGTGATAGTTCAAGTCCCAGCTGCTCTACTTCCAATCCAGCTCCCTGCTAATGGCCTGGGAAAAGCAGCAGACAACAGCCCAAGTGTTTGGGACCCTGCCACACTTGTGGGAGAATGAGATAAAGCTTATGGATTTGTGGAGTGAACCAGCAGATGGAAGACTCCCTCTCAGAAGATTCTCTCTCTCTGTCTCTCTCTCCCTCTCTCTCTAACTCTGTCTTGCAAATAAATAAATAAATCTTTTTAAAAATTAACGTGTTTGGAAATTCTGGGTTAAACAAAGTCAAAACAGTTTCTTGCAGGACTCCCAAGAGCTAATGTGCTAATACTGCCTAGTGCCTCTCCAAGAAGAGAACATGGTATAGAGTTTCCAAGATGATATGGACCATGGAAACTTCATTTCATGGAACCTCCCATGGGACCAATGTTCTACAAAAAGTACTTTGGCACATCATCTGGACCATGAAGCCCCATATTTTTGTCCAATATACATTCAGAAACCAAAAACAGCATAGACTCTCTAGAGACCAGAACTCCTGAGGAACATAAACACCAAGTGTTCTGAAATACTCTCAATTGAGCATATAAAATTGGTAAGGGTCTCCAGACTACTATCCTTAAGATTCAGCTCAAACTGTTTCAAAAATAGACTAGTCCTTTCACTAAATTATACGCACAAAGAGGAATTTTTAAAAATCCCATTATCCTGCCTCAAATGGAATTTGTGCCACAGCTCAGTGTAGAAGAATGGAAGGCCACCACAGGAAGACTTGTAATAGCCCTTTTCTTCTTTAAATTTAATTGAGCTGATATTGTATCCCCAAAGTATGAAAGCTAGCTTTACTCTTTAAAAAAAAAAAAAAAAAAGACTTATTCGTTTATTCGAAAGGCAGAGTTACAGAGAAAGACAGGGAGGGAGACAGAGAGAGAGAGAGCTGGTTCACTTCCCAAATGGCCAGGGTTGGGCCAGGCCAAAGCCAGGAGCCTGGAGCTTCTTCCAGGCCTCCCACATGGGTACAGGGCCCCCAAAACTTCAGCCATCTTTCACTACTTTTCTAGGTGTAAGAGCAGGCAGCTGGATTGGAAGTATAGGATCAGGGACTAGAACTGGTGCCCATCTGGGATGCCAGCATCACAGGTAGTGGCTTAACCGCAATGCCAGTCCCTCCTTTTACCTTTTACAAAAGCCAGTATGAGCTTAAAAAAAATAGAAAATAAAGTCAACAACAAAGTCTTCGAAGATGAAATCATGACACCAGATTTTCCATCAACTGAAATGGCTATATTAAATTATTCACTTTAATAATGTAAGAGGATATAAAGGAAGTTGCAGTTGGAGAACAAAAGAAAAGTAACATTCGAAGTCAAGTGGGAAACAATGAGGCCTAATCTCCAAGGATATGATGATGATCTTGCATATCAAGAGTATTACAGTGTTCAAAGGAATAAGAGATGGGAGGGAGGGGTGTCTGGGTGAGGGCTGGAGTGTCACAAACGCTTCCTGGGAAATCGCAAGAGTGCCACTTTAAGAAGCCAAGCCATGAGGAGGACTTTGGGGAGACTGCTCAGGTTACACGCTAAGCATCCACTGTACTCCGGAAGACACAGTACATCAGGAACTATCAACTGCTGGGAAACAGGCTGGCAGAAAGCTCCCAAGCAGATTCTAGGGAGGGTTCACAACTATGTCAAAACTGGCAATTTATTGTTGCAAAAAACACATGTGTGTTTCCCACCAACGCGTTGTGAGCCACTACAAAAAAAAAGCTGATATGGGATGAGCTTGGGTCCCTTCCCAGAAGGCTGCTTAGGGTATCAAAGAGGGCTCACAAGGCAGGAGGTACCACTGAATACTTAGAGGTTAAAAAGGAGAATGTAAGCCACAGTAGAACACAGATGCCTCAGCCCACACTGAGACCTTATGGAGAAGAAATTCTGAAAGGATCCAAAGAATTTCATCCACCAGAAGAAGAACTAGCCAACAGAGGGGGCAAGATGGACAGCGAGCGGGAGATGGAAACAAGCTGCTTTCTCATTGCATCTTACCAGCCATGCTTGTTCATACTAGGTATGCACAGCCACCGCACACAGCTACTCAACAATAAAACAAGGACAGATGGAGTTCCTGGAACTATTTTAGGAAAATCAAGTTTATTCAAAGCCCACTTGTTGCCAAATGTTGCAATACCATGTTAGATGCATAGTAACATTTAGGGAATTCTGCCTCTGTTATCTACACGTTGTTATTTATTTAGAACCAACACCCAAAGTGAGGCTCATCAGGCTTCAACACATCTTAGTCACAGCAATGTAATGCTTCTTACCTTTTGGGAAGAAGAAAACGTATATGATTCTCGGAGCTTTGCCTTTTACAGGCACTTGGAGAATGAGCATTCGTCTATGGCATTTACACCGGGAACTCTAATAATGGCTATCTGAAATGTGAAATTAGTGTTGGAAACACTGCTTCATAAAATTTACCTCCATCCAGAGAAAAAAATAAATGAATCTCTTTTTTCATCAAGGTCTTTCAGAAAAACCCCCAGGTCAGGGTGGATGCCAGAAAAGCGCTCCTGAGGTACGTTGTATCTGTAGACTTGTTCATCTTCCTTATCTGCTACTTTGCATTCTTTGATCTATCTCTCATATTTCCTCCACCACAGGCGCGCGCGCACTCCCACACACACACTCTCTCTCTCTCTCTCTCTCTCTCCTGGTGACCACTGTTTTATTCTCCATCTCTGTATATTTCTTTTTAAAAAGTCCACATATAAGTGAGATCACGTAAGTTTTTCTTTCTGTTTCATTTATTTCCTTCAGCATAATGTTCCCCAAGTTCATCCATGTTGTCACAAATAGCAGGATCTCTTTCTTTTTTTTTTTTTAACTTTTATTTAATGAATATAAATTTCCAAAGTACAGCTTATGGAGGATCTCTTTCTTAAGGCTGAATAATATTCCATTGTACATGATGTTTCTTCAAAATATTCACAGAAGAGTAATGTTCCAAAAAAAAAACTACATATGGATTTTGAATTTTTTGAAATAATAAATTTATCTTTTAATCCCATTTTCCATAATTCTTTGAGGTATCCTCACCACATTTTCTTCCTCCATTCATTTGTTGGTGGGCACTTAGGCTGTTTCTATACCTTGGCTTTGTGGATAATTTTTTAAAAAGGTTCATTTATTTATTTGAAAGAGTTACACAGAGAGAAGGAGAGGGAGAGAGAGAGAGAGAGGTATTCCATCTGCTGGTTCACTCCCCAATTTGCCACAATGGCTGGAGCTACGCCTATCCAAAGCCAGGATCCAGGAGCTTCTTCTGGGTCTCCCACCAGGGTGCAGGGGCCCAAGGACTTGGGCCATCTTCCACTGCTTTCCCAGGCCATAGCAGAGAGCTGGATTGGAAGTGGAGCAGCCACAGCCGAGACTCGAACTGGCGCCCATATGGGATGCCGGCACTACAGGCGGTGGTTTTACCTGCTATGCCACAGCGCAGGCCCCATGAATAATGTTGAAATGACAACAATTTTTAAAAACTGCGTTGTATTAGGGATTTGTGTTAAGTAAGTTGATTTTAGCTGCTCTTGTCACAAAACAGTAACTATGTGAGATGACAGATATATTCATTTGCTTCACTGTGGTAGCCATTTATTATATGTATCCCATATATCATGCTAAAAATTCAAATTTACACAATTAAATATATTTTAAATAAAAGGAGAAAAAGCAGTTCCTATTTCCATGAAGCTCTTTAAGTAAGTGTGTCTAAGATATGTGTTAGTCCTCCCATTCACTAGACATAGTGTAGACATTGCACTTCACTAGACATAGCACTCTTGGGTTTACATAATAAATACTTATCAGCTGCCTAATATGATGGATTTTTGAAAACTGTCCAGTGCAATTACTAAAGAGATGTCTGTGAAAAATCAGCATTTTTATATCATCAGGGAAACCAAGGAGTGAGGATATCAGTTTCTCAAACATATATACAATAATGAATTGTAATCAACTTAGTTGTGGTTTGTTGCCACGAACCTTGCCAGCTCCATTAACACAGTAATTCCCTAGGAAGCAAGTGCTTACTCATAAGAGCTAATTTACTTTCCACTCTTCTGTTCTCTAAGGGACTATGGTTTATTTCCACTCTTTCATCTTTATCATACTCTACTTTTGCCCCCATTGTTTCCTTTCCTTAAAGTAACGGTGCAACAATGCTTCCCTTGCGCTTTATCTACTAATAGCCAGCATTTAAACCAACAGACCTCTTTCAGTCGGCAAAAATTCAAGCATTGTCTTCACACTGTAGACTCGGGTGGGAATTTAACACAGAACAAATGAACCACAATTTAGAAGAACTCATGAGTGTGCTGACACTCTGATGGTACATGATGAAGATCTGCAGATGGAGGAACCAGAGAGAAGCTCTTGCTGTTATAATTATTCTTGTTATTCTAAAAGGCTCAATTCTCTGGCTCACATGAAGTTTAATACTAAATTAATTCAATTCCATGTGCTTTATGAGCCACAACAGGAAATTATTTTCATTTTTTTTTAATCTAAGTCCATTGTTCACCCTAAACAGCTACAATTTTTGGCTATCCACTGTAGTTACTAAAATTAAAAGTAAATAATTTTGGACCACTTCTGAAAACTCACAATGCCTCCTCAAAAGAAACAAAATGGTCCCCTATCCTTTTGCACATGGTGCTGGCTCTACATAGGCATTTCCTAAAAGGAGGTTTCAAATATGTTTTCAACAATTGTAATATTGAAGGAAAACTGCATAACTTTCCATGAAAACTACATTGAATGATATATTCCGTTCATATGTCTATGTTTTGGCACATTGGTTTGGTTTTTTAGAGCTCATGCATGACGGTACCGCAAAATGTACATGGAAAATGGAATTAAAAGATAATAAAAGATAAAGTTTTTTTTGGTGCAAAAAAAGTTTAGATTTATTTATTTATTTGAAAGGCAGAGTTAGAAAGAGAGAGAGAGAGAGAGAGAGATGAACAGAGAGATCTTCCATTTCCTGGTTTACTGCCCAAATGGTCACAACAGCAGGAGATGGGTCTGTCTGAAGCCAGGAGCCAGAAGCTTCAGCAAGGTTTCCTACCTGGGCGCAGAGGCCCAAGCACTTGGGCCATCCTCTACTGCTTTCCCGGGTGCATTAGCAGGGAGCTGGATCAGAAGTGAAGCAGCTGGGACTCAAACCGGCACCCATATGGGATGCTAGTATCACAAGTGTTGGCTTTACCCACTATGCCATATTTTTTAATCCATGCATTTTTTTCCCATATTTCCCATCGAGACTTCTCATATAAGTCATCAAGCAGACAGAAATCACTCTCTTTACATGAGTAATTGGTGTCTTCAAATCAAGGAAATCAAACAGAGGAACCGCAGTCTCTGCATTAAGTATATCCTGATGACACGCAAGATCTTTTCTTCTGCATTTTAAAGTTATTTTAAATCAACGTTGCTCAACTTCACCTGGGAGGAAAGTACCTATCTGATCAAAATTTTTAATGCTGCTTTAAAAAAAATCATCTTTCTTTCATATTCACAGTCTTCAGCTTCTTCTCGTCATTCCTTAGAAAATTTTCTATGGTTACCTACACCCCCCTTCCCAGAAAGCCCAAGCACAGCACAGTGCTTATATCTACAGGCTTAGCACCTAAATGGACCAACTTCAGTTTCAACACTTAAACAAGCGATTTGATCTCTCTTTAACCTCTGCTTATATTCTATAAAATGAGACTCATTATAAGACTTTCCTCATAAGGTTACTGCAAAACACCAAGTCCAGGGCTCCGCACACTGCCTGGTCCACTGGGAGTGAGCAGCACATGCCAGCTGTAATCCTGCCTAGGGCCTTTGCATGATTTTTGTTCTCTCCTGACCTTCTGATGGGTCTAACAATTACCAAACTCTTTCTTCAACACCTTTGTGCCTTTGGCTTCTTTGACTTGGTGCTCTCCTAATTCTTTTGCTTCTCTTCGTGTGTTTGCAGCATTCTTCCCTCGTTTCTCTTCTTCCTCAAACCTGTTCATCATCACATGACCTCCCCCGGTCCCATCTCCAAGCTCAGATCTACCCCATCATCTGGCTCTGCTTTGTCAAGAACCTTGGGAAGTCTCATCCATGCAGACAATTCACTGTGCTTAATGCAAGAGCACTGAACAAGAGTGTTATGTTAATGGTCTATATTGTAAGGCAAGATGGCAAGAAGAAGTGTGATTCCACATGGTCTATTCTTGGCAGCAACTATAGCAATACACAACCAGCTTGTGTTGTCATTGCCAAAACAGGCAGTGACCTCATTTCAATATTCTGATAACAAATATAACATACTGTACCACAGAGCTTGGGCAATGATAAATTCTACTGGTTGCTCAAGGCCCAAGCAGAGAGAAGGCCCTGTGGGTTGGGGGAGGGATATACAACAAGAAAACAATAAATGTATATTTACAGGGACTTAAGAACAAAAAAAATGAAGGAAACTTGGTGTTTTTAAAAAAAACCACATGGGCTATGTGGCATAGTAGGCTAAGCCTCTGCCTGCAGCACTGGCATTCCATATGGGCACTGGTTCACGTCCCAGCTGCTCCTCTTCCAATCCAGCTCTCTACTATGACCTGGAAAAGCAGTGGAAGATGACCCAAGTCCTTGGGCCCCTGCACCCTGGTGAGAGACCCAGAAGAAGCTCCTGGCTCCTGGTTTTGGATTGGCCCAACTCCAGCCATTGTGGCCATCTGGGGAGTGAACCAACGGATTGAAGTCCTTACTCTCTATCTCTCCCTCTCTGTCTGTAACTCTACCTCTCAAAATAAAAAAAAAAATAAAACCTTTAGAAAAACATCCACATACATAAAGAGATGCAATCCTTAATAGAGGGTACAGCAGGAGTTAACAAACTTGAACGCCCACAGGAGCCAAGAAGCAAGTTCAATGAATGAAGTGAGCCAGATGTATCACAATAACGTGTGGTGGGGACTGTTAAAAATTGAAGAATGTATTGAAAGCTATTCCTATTCAGTTTTTAAAAAGTCAACACTGCAGGCCAAACAAGTTATAGATCTCAACTTTCCTCCCTCTGGATACAGAGAGGCCATTGCTACCTGCCCAATGAGACTGACTAAGCAACATGTTAAATATGTTTATCTTAAACATATTTATTATAAGAGCTATGAGCTTCAAGTGATACAACCTGACTTCATAAACTGACTGTATTTGTTGAATGAGAGTTATGATTCATAAATTCAAGCCTCCTTCCATCACACACCAAAATGCTATGATCATGGGTTATTAGGATTCACTTACCAGCCTAAAGAGATCCAAATCCTGCTAGTATCACTCCCTAAGGGTATTTCACATTTGCATTGGGTCTCTAAGATACTTGCAAATGTATAGAAATTCCAAGATGTCCCAGGGACAAAGATTTGTATTCTGATATACATTATATTACAATATAACTAATATTGTAAATATTCCCTTCTATATGAGTTACATCATAATGGGAAGTTTTTTGCTTTTGGTTTTATTGCCACTGGGTTTTGATCAAAACATACCTCTTTTTTGCATCCTTGTCAACTGAAAATGACACTTTTGTGGTCCTGAAAGATCATATTTCTGAAAGATGAGGCTGAATTCAATTAGGCATTGATATTGTGATAAGCTCTGGCTAGCATGAAGCCAATGAAAAATATACAGGACTGAGGACAAATAGACAAAAAGCAATTATTTACATGTGGTATTTGTCCATGTCCAATAATTATAAGTTTAGGTTTTCTGATGCTATAAATGAGTCTTATTCAAAATTTATTAGCATCAAGCATTATTATGCATCAAGCATTAAGACTGACTGACATGGGAATTAAAAAAGTAATGCATCTGCAATTATTGCTGGAGAATTTGAGCTCTGGGGAGGGAGAGGGAGGGAGATGGAAACTTGTTGTTTCAATGTAATTTGGTACATACAATGAAAAGGGTGTGGAGAGAGTGCTAGGGAAAATGCAGGGGGAGCAGCAAACTCAGCCCCCAGGAAGGGAGAAGAGAAACCTGTAAAAGCTTTCTAGAAGTTCATTTCCTAAAATAAAAATCTACATCCCAATCAAAACAGAATGCCATTAGCCTAGGTAGCTATCCTGTAACACACAACTTCAGAAATACACTAAATATACTATCAGAAGCCACACTGAATACTTCCTTCGCAGCAAGATTGTTTTGTCCAAACTCCATCCTACATTTTCACTCATCATTCTTAAAATCACAAACATGCATTTGAGTTTGAGATATCTAATCCTTTAAAGAGGAAAGCACATGACATTCATAAGAGCAGGAAACACTGAAGAGTCTATCACTGGAAGTTCAATTTTGGAATCAAAGAGATTGCCCCTCTCCCTTGTTTCCCTTCCACCATTGCAGGTCTACGACTGCACTTGTGGACAGAACCAGCTGAGAGTGATGATTAAAGGGTGCCTGCCTCCTGTTCTCCAATCTCCTTACCACCAATGCCGGCAAACCTGCCAGGTGGGGATGGATCTGATTTAGACAATCACCACTGTGAAGATTCCTTGGAGCTAACATCTATTTGCACCTTGCTGCTTATTTCTGGATAGCCTTTCTCCCTGAAGGGGCGGGGGGAGGGCAATTAAAGACACCACAAAACTGGGAGAAATCCCTGAGTAGTGGCCAGGTTTGATTAGCATTTTAGTGACTTAATCCATTCAATTCATTTCTTAATCTTAGGAAGGCATCTACTCTTTGAGGAAATAACTATGCAATGGTTCAATACCACACTGTATTTTAGACTGTTTTCCATCAATACCTAAATTCTGAGTCTCATTCTTTGTAGCAAGTTAAATGCCCTATAACTTCATGTTATTTTTAATTTTTCCAAAACAAATTAAACTCAGTATTACCATCTGAGAAATGACCTTCAAGTTACAGATTAACAGTTCTGATCTCCTACAACATCCTCACTGATTAAATAATAAGGCCACAAAATGATACTACCTGATAGACTCTGTTGTCTTTATTCCTCTAGAGAAATAGATACAAATATATAAATTACTTACCTATAAAATATAAAAATAAAAAAGTATATCTGTACAAGTTAAAGAGAAACAATATAAGGAGGAACCCTAAAAGGATACCAGAATGCAACACATAAGCCACGAGTCCATTATATATCAGCTGTCAACAAATACCATACAGTGGTCTCATGAACAGAGATACAATATTATTTATCCAGTAATAATAGCAATTGACCTAGAGTTACTTGCAAAAAGATGTACTACTGCTTTATTAATGAGTTTAGATTAACTTTTAGAAATAGAAACAGAAAAAAGTCTCACATAGCACTGTCTGCTGTTTTCTTTCTCTCTGCCATATGATTGAAATGACATATATCCAGCCTCTGCTTTTCAATCTTTACTTTCCAACTTAGAAAAACAACATCTTACTTGTAGGCAGTCACCTTTGTGCCTTCCTTTGACAAGTAAAACTGTATTCTGCAATGCTGGTGGTAGCAGGTGCTTTAGGAGGAGGGAGACAGCTGTCATTCACTAAATGTCTAGGTGCCAAGAATGCTACGGACTTTATTTATTTTAATCACTACATTGTGTATGATTTGATCATGTCATTCATCTAGAATAACAGCAGAGCTGTACTCCAGTCCAAAGTCTCTGATTCTACAACCTAAGTTTTATATAGCATCCCACCCTGGATAAATCCAGATTCATTTCCATTTGTTGAAATTATGAGCATTGAACTCTGAATCAGAGATATATTAGCTACTTCTTATCTGCTTTCAGCTTATATTAAGTACAAGAACTATTATTTATTGGGTTATAACAGATTTTATTAATATTTCTATTTATTGAAAATTTACTATGTTATCAAGAAATGCTTTATGTATACAGTCACAATTTATCTGCCAATAAACCTGTGATACAGTTTGTTTTTTACTTGAAACACAAAACAGTTAAAGCTCCCCAAAAAAGAAAAACAAGATCTTTCTGTAATTATCTAAGTTTTGTAATATTATAGTTTAAAAACTTTTAGTATGCTTTAATTGCTTTTTTGTATGAAATGAACCTTCTAAATCTTCACTATAAAATTAGTAATGATGATAAAATGGCTATGAATGTTGAGACAAGATGACTGACAAAGCCAAAGTTCAGGGTGATAAAACTTAAGAATCATGTACATCCACATATATTCCAATAGCATCTTCACTTGTATAGATAGGCAAATCAGGTGGACCATTTCTCTTATATAAACAACAATAAATATCAGACTTGAAAACAGAAAATCCACATTCAAATGAAAGCTTTTTATTATGTATGGCCTTGAGGATATCCATGGACCTCTAAGAGCCTTGGTCTTCTATGCAAACATTACCCTTCAGCAGGCTGCAGTGAACACTGAATAAGCCACATACAACATACTTGACAGCACAGTTCATCAGCAGACTTGCAGTATTTCCACAGTGAACCTTGAATGCTGAGCTTGGATCCACATAGTCTCTATCCAACAACTGTCCAGGTATTTATCATCCTAAACTTTCCCCTTTCCATGCATATGTTTTGCTTGTGATCACTTTTCTAATGTACTAAGATAATAAGAAACTCAATCCCTCCCCAGGTAGAAAAAGCCCCCCACACTTCTATCTCTATGCCAATTGGTCCTATATGTGCTCCCTATTAAGTGCTATGCCCCATGGGCAGGAATTGCAGAATAACAAGCATAGGTTTGGGGCCACTGTCTTGTCACTCTAGGGAACCTCTCCACTAACAATTCAGAGACCAGCTTGGCAAAAATTTATGAATTAGACACACAAACCCAACGACTATACAAATCAATAACAGCTTTAGCCACCAGAATGCCTTCATGCAAATGATTTTGAAATCCATTACCTCTTTCACACTGGGGTCCAGTGAAGCCATAAGTGCATGCACATCGATTTGGGGCCACGCACCTCCCTCCATTGAGACAGCCACTTTCACAGACAGCTGCAACAGAAAGAGAGAGCTGAGGACCCTTACTGAGAGGAGATGCTGATGCAGTAACTCCTGTGCTCCCTGAAAGGCTAACAATAAAGATTCAAAATAATCACAATCACACTGATGCATATTTTTTAAAACAGTCACACGACAGATACAGATCCTCAGATGTTCCTCAGGCAACCTTAGGTGACACGTCCTGGAACCAATGACCTTGTCCATGTGCTAACCCCAACAGCTTCCTTCTGTGAAGCATCAAGGCAAAACTATGAATTTTTTGTCCAAACTGGTGGTTTCTAAGAGACTTCACTGGATGGGGTGGAAACCACATTTTAGCAAGCTGATTCTTTCTGCTTATGATTTATGTTTAATTTAGAGAGGGCTCCTTTAAGAGGAAACATCAGACCTGCAGATGTCACCCTTACAGAAGCATTGCAAGTTAAATCACACAATTACCTGCAATGACAAAACGTTAATACTGACAGTAATTTAAGCAACAAAATGAAGCCCCGGTTGAGTGTTGTAACAGAATCTATAGAAACTATTGGTGAAGAAGTCCAGAGACACGTCAGAGAGGTACTCTTTAGGAGAGGCATTAAACAAGCTCATGTTATGAACAACTCCTCCCTGTACAATTTCCTACAACTCTCACAGGCATCGTCTTCATGGGTGATGGGCTTTTCCCTGACAAATCTCCCAGTCCTACACACTTCTCCGTGAGGCTTTTCTAATGCCTCCATCTAAATTCACGTTCCTTCATTGATTCTCTACATATTTTACTTCTACCCATACAGATGGCAGTTGTAAGAGTTGTGTTTGGAACCCCAGGGCAAACATGGAGTTGAGTCACTCTGATCTCCCTTACAGAGAATCTACTACAAGGAGCTTAGTTAGCACACAGCTTCCAGCCATTGTTACTTCTTCAGCTTGGTTGCAGTGGTCACACCAAAGCGTAATCTCAGTGAATGTGAACACAGCAGAATTCTAGAAACTGGCCATTTCTGCCCATCATGGAACTTTCTGGTGGGCAATCTTCACTCTGGGCTCCTCATCCAGCTGGCCAATGCTTTCTCAGAGCTATGTGATATTCTAAGGCTCCTGTACAATCATCCTTCCTTCTCTCTCTTCTTGCACAGGAACCAAACAGCCATCATAGTCTGAAAGACATCCCCTCCAACTCCTGATTCGTCTCTCCTTTATTCTTCACAGGTATTTCTTTAATAAATCTCTGGGCATATGATTCTGTCTTTGTACAAGTTGGCACCAGAGAACCTAAAATAGCACAACCTCTAATAGTCAAAGATGGTGACAGGAATCCATTTCTTACACAAAATTGGAGGGGCATATTAGTTCTTTTGATGTCTTACATTATAGTTTGGGGAAAACAAAGAGAGTTTAGACAGTAAAGAAATTCTAAGATTATCTAAGCCATTTTCCCGTTTTACAAATGAGGAAGCTAAAGTTTAAGAAATTAATTCTGAGCATATGTTGTATGCTGGGATTTGGATTGAACTCTTTCAGAGAGTATCAAAGGGAGCAAGAGAGATTCCCAGGAGCTCCTCCAAATTCTCCTCCTGAAACGTCTCTGAATCCATGCCTACCTCACCATCTACGTAGCCACAGCTTAATTAAGACTTGTCTTCCTACTTTCTGTTTCTTCCTTCTCCAGCTTCTCATCCACACTGTGGCAACCCTTATCTTTCTCACTGTAGAACTTCTTAAGTATTTAGGGCCTGTCTTTTGGAGCATTAAACACATGTGCTGTGGAGTCAGACAGCTTAGGTTCCAATCCCAACTCTGCCATTTGCCATCTGTCCATCCTTGGAGAAATTACAGTCTTTACCCCCAGTTTTCTCATTTGTTAGAAGGTAATAACTAGGTCTCTAACTCAAAGAGGTGTTGTATATTACATGAGTCAATACATGTAAAGAGTGAACAAATGTGCCCAGCACACATTAGGTGATGCAATGGGTGTAGTGCGGTTGTTATTTACTGTTATTCTCTCACTTCCCTTTCCTGGCTCTGCGTTAGAAGCAAACACAGTTTGTACAAAAGCATTGAAGCCTGGCCTATGACTTCCCATCTGACTTTATTTCCCCTCCCATCACATCCCTGAGCACTTAAGTTCTAGCAACAACAAGCACCTGCTATGGCTCAAAGCCCATGTTATATCCTGGTCCAGTGCTTTGGCTCAAACTGTGCCTTCTACCTAAAAGGCCCATCACCCAACACCTGGCAGGTGAACTACCTATCCCTCAAGACTTAGCTCAAGAGTTGTCCACACTGGAGAGGTTGTTCTATCTCTCTCCACATTGTGCTGTGCAAAACTCAAGCAATATTCTTACCACACTGTAGTATGTGGACGGTCACCAGGGCATTTGTTTTTGGTTTACAACTTTATTTATAATAGCATAATTCATCATAGCAAATATATATACAATAGCAAAATCCAGAAGCATACCTAACAATGCTTACCATTAAGGACTCATGAAATAAATAGCAAAATATTCATATAATGGAGTATTACACAACCATTGAAATGTATTTTTAAATTTTTAATATCATGAACCTCATATACCAAAAATGAGATCTCATATATCAAATATGCATTAAAAGTTTATAATACAGTATCTGGAATGATTGAATTATGGGTTTTAGTTTTTATTTTTTGAACTTCCAAAGTTTTCTGAGGGTATAGACATATATATATATACACATTCATCACAGAATAATAAAAATGTTTTAAAAGGAATTTTCACCTTTTGTATAGGTCAGAGACTGGTAGAGAGTAAACATAGCAAGTGGTGCTGAGGAATGAATCAACAAACCAACAACCAGGTAATAAATGCTACACCAATAAAATCTGGATTGGGAAACTAGAGAGATGCAGTTTCATTAATCAACAAAAAGCAGATGTCTGGGGAGAAAGACAGCCTGAATGTTTAAAAGCTTTGAGGTGTGTCCTAAAAATCCAGGTAGAGAGGTTCAGCAAGTAATAGAAGGGCTACCTCTGGAACAAAGAACTGTGCACTCTAGGTAGTGACTGCAAATCAAAGGGAGGCAAGCAGAGAAGGGATGGGAAATGAGAACAAAGTGAATCAAACAACCCATAAACAAGACTCCCATGGGAAGCTTGATCCCAATGTGTCAGGTAAGTGATCTGTTCATCTGTATGGTTCACTAAGCATCTGTAAAAATGCTGTGACCCAAGAAAACCCATCAGCAAATACCAGGTTATGTGTCTACACAGAGGTTAATCGTCAGACCACTGACAACCATGGTTTACTTACGTTGTCCACAGTGAGTCCCGATGTATCCTTTCTGGCATAGACAGTGGTCGTCACTGCAGCTACCTCCATTCATACAGCGAATATTACAGTGTTGTACTTGGGGAAAAAGAAGAAAAAATGATTCATTTTTGCAACTTAAGTGCATAGATTACAAGTTTATAAGAGTCAATTTTTAGTTACTTGGGAAAATAAATCACTTTTTGAGATTCATATATTTATGCAGAAATGGCCTAATAATGTTAAACATTACCATCTGTGTGTATAAATCATTTACAATGCAATGTAATTTGACATTCTCCAATTGTGCTAAAAGAGTTGTCTAGTTTAGCATTATTGATGAATCATCATTTCTGTAATTCATAAACAAATAAGTAATGTCTCCAGTAATCATACAAGATTATAAGAGCAATAATTTTCCTGTGAAAAGCTGTAGAATAATAAATGCCACTGGAGTTTTTAAATAATTTAGAGACAGAAAATAGAAAAAAAGAAAATACCTAGAAAGCTATTTAATAACAAGACTGATGATGGGGATAGCTGGGCTTGGCTCAGAAAAAGCTGCTTGTTTAGACTGTAACCTTAAACTAAATTAAGACCCTCAGTATTTGGAAACCACCTTTTGACACATTTTCACCTACAGAAGTGCACATTGCAGGGCCCAAGGTAGAAACACCGTGAGCTGACAGCCTGAGGCCTGAGACAATGTGATGCCAGAGGAAGCCGGAGTAATGACACCTGCAGGGTCCATCGTGAGATATCAACATCATGACAGCACAGGCGTCTGCTCTCATTCCTCAGTGTTCAGGCTGTCACCACCTAATATTTTTTAAAATCCCAGGCTATTCTCTAGCCTTCTAGAAGCAACAGTTACCCTTCTTGGAAAAGACCAAGGGCTTGATTGAATTAAGAACTAATCCTTCTTGAGACATCCCTAAATAGGGAGGCCAGGATCCTTCTTGAGACATCCCTAAATAGGGAGGCCAGGATTAGGCACTGAAGTTTGGCTTCCTCTGTCCTGGCCTCTACACGGTGGAAATAAACTCCCAAGAAAGAGAGTACAATGCTTTTACATAAGGAGAAGAGGACCCTCTCTCTGTGTGCAAGTGCAGAAGTCAGCTGCTTATGCTCAGTCTTCCCAATACACAGGACCAAATCTTCTCCCCAAACCAGAGAGAGGTTCCAGCCAGCAGCTAGCTGCCCCAGGCAGTACTTCTTGTTGGGCATCCTCAGCACAGAATTGGGAAGTGGCTACTTGACTTCAGAAGAAAAGGCCATTTTTAAATAGAGAACTACAAGAATCTCAGTCACACAACAGGGAAAAGAAGGTGCAGAACCTAACATCTACTATGCCCTCTTCGAGTACAGTTAAGTCAAGTTGAAAGAGATAGTGAATATGTCGTACACTTACTGAAACACCATTAAAAGTTCCTTCTCTCTCCTGTATTTTTTTTAACTTTTATTTAGTAAATATAAATTTCCAAAGTACAGCTTATGGATTACAATGGCTCCCCCCCATAACTTCCCTCCCACCCAAAACCCTCCCATCTCCTGCTCCCTCTCCCATTCCATTCACATCAAGATTCATTTTCAATTATCTTTATATACAGAAGATCAATTTAGCATAGATTAAGTAAAGATTTCATCTGTTTGCACCCACACAGAACATAAAGTGTAAAATACTGTTTCAGTACTAGTTATAGCATTACTTCACATTGGACAACACATTAAAGACAGAGATCCCACATGAGGAGTAAGTACACAGTGACTCCTGTTGTTGACTTAACAATTTGACACTCTTGTTTATGGTGTCAGTAATCTCCCTAGGCTCTAGTCATGGGTTTCCAAGGCTATGGAAACCTTTTGAGTTCGCCGACTTCGATCTTATTCAGACAAGGTCATAATCAAAATGGAAGTTCTCTCCTCCCTTCAGAGAAAGGTACCTCCTTCTTTAATGGTCCGTTCTTTCTACTGGGATCTCACTCACAGAGATCTTTCATTTAGGGTTTTGGTTTTGTTTTTTTTTTTTGTTTTTTTTTTTTGTTGTTGTTGTTTTTGCCAAAGTGTCTTGGCTTTCCATGCCTAAAATACTCTCATGGGCTCTTCAGCCATATCCAAATGCCTTAAGGGCTGATTCTGAGGCCAGAGTGCTATTTAGGACATCTGCCATTCTATGAGTCTGCTGTGTATCCCACTTCCCATGTTAGATCGTTCTCTCCCTTTTTTATTCTATCAGTTAGTATTAGCAGACACTAGTCTTGTTTGCGTGATCCCTTTGACTCTTAGACCTATCAGTGTGATCAATTGTGAACTGAAATTGATCATTTGGACTAGTGAGATAGCATTGGTGCATGCAACCCTGATGGGATTGTATTGGGATCCCCTGGCACGTTTCTAACTCCACCATTTGGGGCAAGTCCGATTGAGCATGTCCCAAATTGTACATCTCCTCCCTCTCTGATTCCCACTCTTATATTTAACAGGGATCACTTTTCAGTTAAATTTAAACACCTAAGAATAATTGTGTGTTAATTAGAGAGTTCAACCAATAGTATTAACTAGAATAAACAAAAAAATACTAAAAGGGATAAAGTATTACATTGTACATCAACAGTCAGAACAAGGGCTGATCAAGTCACTGTTTCTCATAGTTAGGAACTCTATCTCATAGCATTCAAGGCCCACTTCCACACAGTCCCACCTTTCAGAGCTCCTGTGCATACTCTTACTATGTCCTCTGACTCAGTCCCCTGACTAACTTATCAGTCATTCATTCACTCAACAAGTATTTCCAACAGCCTACTATGCCTCACGCAAAATGCCTGGCACTTACTTTGTCTTTGCTAGACTCTTCATGGAATCCCCCACTCTAACCTGTTTCTTTGCATCTAATTCTTTTTAAGATGTATTTATTTGAAAGGCAGAGCAACAGAGAATGAAGGAAAGAAGAGGAGGGAGAGAGAGAGAGATCCTTCATCCATTGGTTACTCCTCAAATGCTGCAATAGCCATGTCTGGGCCAGGCAAGAACTCTACTCTGGTCTATAATGTGCAAGGCAGGAGCCATCTATTGTCTTCTCTGGCACCTTAGCTGGAAGCTAGATCAGAAGCAGAGCTGTTGGGGCTCAAACCAGCACTCCTATACAGATGCCAGTGTCGTAAGCAGCAGCTCAATCCACAACACCAGCCCCATCTTTGCCTCTATCTCTTAATCCACGATACATATCACACATACAGTTGCAAATAGTCAAATACTATCTATTTTCAAGACCCATTTCATTCTTTTCTTTTTGATTTCCTCCTTCTCGAACCAGTTGTGAGCAGCTTTTTTTCTTAGAGTACTTACTCTTCTCTTTTAAAGTATGTACTATATAATCTAAAATGCTTTTACTTATTTCTCCTATCCCCATTGCATTTGTCTAAAAACTTCTGGGGTCAACAATGTGGCGTAGCAGGGTAAAGCCGCCTCCTGAAACACCAGCATCCCATATGGGTGCTGGTTTGGTCCCAGATGCTCCATTTTCAATGTAACTCCCTGTTAACAGCCTGGGAAAAGCAAGTCTCCTTGTGGGAGACCCAGAAGAAGCTCCTGGCTCCTGGATTCAGTCTGGTCCAGCCCTGGCCATTGTGGTCATTTGGAGAGTGAACCAGCAGATGAAAGATCTCTCTCTCTCTCTCTCTCTCTCTCTGTTTCTCTCCCTCTCTCTTTGTAACTCTGATTTTCAAATAAATCTCTAAAAAAACCTTAAGAATGGCAAATAATATGATTATTAAGTACAACCCCATAAGTAGCAACTTGCATATAAGTGCTACTTAAAACAATCCTAAATTAATTTCTATTTATTTAACGCATTATTAACTGATAATGACATCAAAATCTATCCTCAAAGACAAACTGAGACGAGGAAGCAGCAGCCATTGTGTCCCTAGCACTTACATAGCCCTACATAGGTAGCTATTAAAAATACTTTTATCTGTATTTCCCCATGTATGAGAGCAGAAATGACTCCTTTGTTGGAGCATTATTATAGAAATCAAGCAACTGAGGAAACTGATTAAAACAAACTGTTATTTTAGGCTTCTGTGGTTCAATTAAAACATTTCAGCCAAAATGCTTTTTAACAAAAAGCTATCTACAAGTACACAAAAGGAAAAAATGATTTGGTGAAAACTTTGGATAATATTCTAAGTAGGTCAGGAAAAGATCTATACTTGCATTAAAATACGAAGTTAAACTTAGCTTCATCCTATCTTAGAAAAACAGCAAGGATTGGGGAAAAGCACAGGAAATGATGTCATCTGTCAAGCAGCATAGGAACTCGGCCCACAAACTGATTTCAATTAAAGTGGTGCGTGCCAAGAGCTAATTTCCATTCCCACACGAGCAACAAAGCCATTGAGCTACTTTGAGATAAAAAAGCTAACGGTAGTTTAAATGGTGACTTTACATTATTTGTTTAAGTTGAAAATCGGAATGAATTCTTTTGGGAAAGAATGATAAGTTTACAATTAAACGCAGTATAATAAAACCCTCCCTGATACTCTCCGGACATTTGTTTTAATTCTGTCTTTCAGGTGAACCTTTTTCAGCATGAAATATTTTTTTTTTGCTTTAAAAAATTAAATAAAATCATGCAGGCATACTTAATTCATGGCCCACACAAACCAATGAACCACAGATCTTTGAGGGGAAGGGAGAGGAAGCAAACTCACTAACAGAGTATAGGAGTGCAACCACTTGTTTGACACATACATGTTTACTGTGGGAAGCTTTGCATTCTCTGTGGAATCTTGGAGTTGGGGTGGGGTGGGGGAGCATTTCTTTAAAGGTAGAAACAATCACTCAGGGTTTCTGTGGGGAGATAAAGGTACTGGGTATGCAGTTTGACTGCACACGCAGGAAAGAGTTTTGAGAAAACCCTACATACACAAGTAGGTTTTATTTTGGATTGAATCTTGTCATTGAGGCAAATTCTAAATTTACTCAGAGATTTGAGTAAGAATTACAGATGCTGCATAATCAGTAGACTAGGCCTTATATCTCTGGGCGGGGGGAACCTGAAAAATAGGGCTCCACTTAAACCCGTAAGGATAACTGTATCTTTTATTGAATGTGCTAAGTACCCCAAATCAAAATATATTCCTAATTTCAATCTGTGTTAAGATTATACAACAGATCGTAAAAATATCAGGGGAGTCGGGTATCAATGAGCAACCTTGTTCTGCCACTTGCTGTTGACCCTTAGAGCCCTCATGACCCAGCAAGGACATCCTTGGAGGAAAGGCACACAGCCTCAAAGGGCTTCCTATAAGGCTCAATATCCTAGAGATAACCAAACGTGTTGCCATTTACCTGTGTGCTTATAGGATCTAAAATTCATTTTATGTTTGATGTGTAGATGTCAGTCAGCCTTTTCAATCACTCAGCAAATACTGACAACGCCTTCTGCCTGCCAGGCATCAGGAAGGGCAGAAGAAACTGTCTTTAGATCACATCCCAGGACAACTAATTCTGAGAATGATTAACCAGCAGCGCACAGTGTGAGCGTGTGACTGCAAGAGGTGCGAGGCTGGCACTTGGGTCTGAATACCTCAGGTAATGATTTTCTTTGTGATGCATTGGGTCTGGAATGATTCTAAAGACCTCCCATCATCTTGGCAGGCTCAGCTGGAGAAAGAACACTAGGCGCAATTTGCAATAAGCATGTGTACCGCGAGCATGTGATTTTAATGTAGGCACTAGGAAGAGTGCAGACAGACACATTAACCAGCTAGACTAACTCCTGGCCTCTCCACCCGTGACAACAGTCTGCAGGGGCAGCCGAGTCAAGGCAGGACAAGCACAGCTTTCACTTGGAGAGGGAATGGCAGAGACATTTCCCGCTAGTGCCTACGTGCTCTGAGGTGCCTAAAGACACAGAGTTCAGAAGGGCAACTCCACTAAAGTCTCTTGGAAAAAACCTACCTGGGCTGGAAAAGGTCCAGAGGACAAAGTAAATGATAGCAATGATGCAGGCATTTCCACAGAGGGCGGACCAGAAGCAAAGAATTCAGCTGTTTCTTAGGATAAGGTTGAGCAGACTCCACACACTCCTCTCCTCCCTGATCATGTAAATCCTATACTTCCTTGAAAAACCTTTCCAAGGATCACTTTTTTCACCCTCCTCCCTCCATCTCCAGCACCACCTTCCCTTCCTCATCAGTTCTTCATACTCACACGATGTGGTTGCATCACACATATCCTCAGATTTGCTGACACACGAGTCTGAAAGTGTTCCCCTGGCTTATGTTATGTGCTTAGAGCTCAGACTCATGTTGGGAGTACCAGCAGCCCAGATTCTCACTGAACTGAGATAAGCTGAACATGACAAAACTTGACCAAGGTGTAAAGAGGTTCCACAAGTCGCCAGTACTCACCCACCTTGATACACAGGTTTAATGTAATTCCCATCATAGTCTTCAAAAGTTTTGTAGAAAAGATTGATCTTAAATGTTTATGGGAAGGCAAAGAAGCCAGAATAACTAAAATAATTTTGAAAAAGAAGGATAACATGGGAGGAATTAGCCTACCCAATTTCAAGTCTTTTCATATACTTGTAATGATCAAGACTGTACAGTAGTAGAGAAGGAACAGACATGTGGGTCAATGGAATAAAATAGAGATCTCAGAAATAAACCCACACAAATATGCCCAGCTGACTTGGCGACAGTGATACAAGTAGGTGTCCAATGGATGAAGGATGGCTTTTCCAGAAACAAGTGGGACCAGAGCAATTGGATACCCACAAGCAACAAGTGAACCCAGACCTCAGCCTCATGTCTCATACAAATTTTCTCAACATGGATTATAGATATAAATGTAAAGCCATACAACTTTTAGGAAAAAGTTGGAGAAAATCATTGGAATTGGATTTAGGACTAGGTAAAGCCTTCTTAGACTTGACACCAAAGCCATGATCCAGAAAAGAAAAAATGGATAAACTGGACTTCATCAAATTTGGAATTTTTTGCTCTATGAAAGGCCCCACTAAAAATAGGAAAAAGCAAGCTACAGAGTGGGAAAAGATGTTTGGAAACCACCTAACTTACAAAGAGTTAGAATGTAGAGTACATAAAGAACACTTCAAACTCAATAACAAATGATTCGATTAGAATCTGGACAAAAGATTGGAAAAGAAATTTCTCTAAAAAAGATATAGAAGAACAAATAAGCACATGAAAAGATGCTCAGCACCTCTGGCTAGTCTACTTGCTGCTATCTCATTACTTGTGGTGATCAACAATGAGAAAGCAGCACACAGCTGTCATAATAGCTAAAATTAAAACTAGTGAAAACACCAATAGCTGGTGAGGGGGCCCGTGCTGTGGCATAGCTGATAGGGCTGTCGCCTGCAGCACTAGCATCCCATATAGATGGAGGTTCTAGTCCCAGCTGCTCCACTTCCAGTCTAGCTCCCTGCTACTATGCCAGGGAAAGTGGCAAAGGATGGCCCAAGTGGGCCCCTGCACCCACATGGGAGACCCGGAAGAAGTTCCTGGCTTCAGATCGGCCCAGCTCCAGCCATTGCAGCCACTTGGGGAATGAATCAGCGAATGGACGATCTCCCTCTCTCTCTGTAACTCTGCCTTACAAATATAAATAAATAAATACATGAAGAAGAAGGAGGAGGAAGAGGAGGAGAAGAAGAAAAATCTGGTGAGGATGCAGAGAAACTGAGTCATG
This sequence comes from Oryctolagus cuniculus, assembly GCF_964237555.1. Lineage (NCBI taxonomy): Eukaryota > Metazoa > Chordata > Mammalia > Lagomorpha > Leporidae > Oryctolagus > Oryctolagus cuniculus. Next base: position 71,395,369 of record NC_091443.1, read on the forward strand.
CATACATTTCTGGTGAGAATGTAAGATGTTTCAACCACACCAAACACTGCTTAACAGTTATTTAAAAAGCTAAGCCTGCATGGCCAGTGTCTTGGCACAGTGAACTAAGCTGCCATCTGCCATGCCAGCATTTTATATCAGAGTGTTAGTTAAGTCCTGGCTGCTCTACTTCAGATCCAGCTCCCTACTAATGTACCTGGGAAATCAAGTGGAAGATGGGCCAAACACCTGGGCCCCTGCATCCATCTGGGAGATCAGGATCCTGGCCCCCACCTGGACAAGCCATGGCTGTTGCAGCCATTTGGAAAGTGACCCAGAAGATAGAAGATTCATTCTCTCTCTCTCTCCCTTTCTCTTTCTCTCTCTCACTGCCTTTTAAACAAATAAATAAATCTTTAAAAAGCTAAACATTCATTTTACCCATACAACCCAGATACTGCAGTCCTGGGCATTTATACCAGAGAAATAAAGTTGTGTTCACACAAAAACCCATACACAAGTATTCACAACAGCTTTGTTCAAATAACCTAAAAAACTGGAAACAACTCAGATGCCCTTCAACGGGTGAATGGCTAACCAAGCTGTCACACACCCCATCCGTGGCATGTAATTCTACACAGAGATAAAAGAAAAAACACTGCTGAAATTCTCCAAAACCTAGATATATCTCCAGAGAATTATGCTGAGTGACAAAAGGCTATTGCAAAACGCTATGCACGATGGGATTTCATGTATATATCATACTTTCAATGACAAAGTTATAGAAATGGAGAACATATTTGTGGATTATGGAGGGCATACGGGCAGGAGGAAAATGACCATAAAAGGGAACATGAGGAACCCCTGCAGTGGTGGAATGTTCTGTATCTTGACTGTATCAATGTCAATAGCCTGGTTATGATACTGCACTAAAGTTTTGCAAGATATAATCAAGGGGAAAATGGAGTAAAAGTTACCCAGGATCTCTCCATATTATTTCATGCAACTGTTTGCTAATCTACAGTTATTTCAAGATATGAAGTTTAATTTTAAAATCCTTTTTAAAAGTGTGAAGAGTATAACAGGATGAACACAAAACTGATTTCCAAATTCTAAAATATAAAATACAGGAGCAACTTTTATAATAAGATATTATATATAATTATATATGCTATGGTCTGAATGTTTGTGTCCCCTCAAAACTGGCATGTCCCAATGTGATAGTATTAAGAAGTGCGTCTTCTGGGAGGTGATTAAGTCACACAGGCAGCACTCTCATGAATGGGATCAGTGTCCTTATATGTTACCCCAGGGAGCTTGTGTCCCATCAGGTATGTGAGGACAGATAGAAGGCACCATCAATGAGAATGCCTGGCCCTCACCAGACATTCAGTCCTCTGGCACCTTGATGTTGAACTTTTCAGCATCCAGACTATAAAAAACGAATTTTTGTTGTCTATAAATTACATAGTCTAAGGCACTTCATTTTAACAGCCCAAATGGACCAAGACAATCTACAAAGTTGCAGAGTTTATTAATCCCAGTACTATGAGTTAGTATGTGTGTCTCTGTGTGTGCACACATGTACATACATATTTAAGAAAAATCTGAATAAATGTTCACATAGGATGCCAACATTGCAGGCAGCAGCTTAACTCACTGCAGCACAAGGCTGGCCCCAAAAGATTGTTTTCTATTCTCGTAGTTACAAGACACTCAAGTGGAAAACCACCTGAAAGAACAGTCTTTGTGAGGCCAGTGCCATGGTGCAGTGGGTTAAGATGCCACCTGCAGGGCCGGCATCCTTATGGGCACCAGTTCAAGTACTGGCTGCTCCACTTCCCATCCAGCTCCCTACTAATACACCTGGGAAAGCAGTAGAAGATGGCCCAAATGCTTAGAGCCCTGCACCCACAATGGAGACCCAGAAGAAGCTCCTGACTCCTGACTCCTGGCTTCTGGTGTCAATCCAGCCCAGTCCTGGCTGTTGTAGCCATTTGGGGAGTGAACCAGTGGTTGGAAGACCTCTCTCTCCCCTGTCCCTCTCTGTAACTCTACCTTTCAAATAAATAAATAAATATTTAAAAGAAAGAAAGAATAGTCTTCTTTCCATTCTTTTCATTCTCAAATCAAAACACTAAGGCTCCAGAGATCCACAACTTACAAACCTCATTCAGGCCTCATCTAGCAAGTGTGATGTTTTTTATAGGAAGAATGGGTGAATTTATCCAAAATGATCTAAATTGATCCACTTTATGAAGCTACAGGTAGCACATGTAAACATTTCTATTAGAGGAGAGTTAACAAGCGATCTGTCTTTCTGCATTCACTGTCTACCACTCGGTGGTCAGGACGTTCTGCAGACTGGCACAGCTGTTCCTTAGGATATCACTTCAAAAGTTCAGATCACCCCCAGCTACTCTTAAGTTGAAACACTCTTCCATCTTTAATTTTGTGAGCTGTTTAGACAATACCAGTTCAGGGGATCCAAGCCAAGTATTTTAAAGGTACTAAATGCCTCAAAGGGCCTGGTGAAACCAGACTCTCCTCCTTACACCACTCTCACCTCCAAACTAGTGAGGACTTTGTCCAGTTTCCAGGTGCCGTAAAAGGGACCCAAACGTCTTCAGACGGCAATGCCCACAAGTCCTGGGCTTCAGTCTCCACTATATATCTACCTCCGGATCCTGCCATTACTCTCCTCCTACACCATGCCTAGCTTTCACTAATATACTCTGGTTTTTCCATCTGACCGTGTTAACATTCTACCTCAACATCTCAGGATTATTACTTGACAAAGAAATCATTAGAAGCTCACACTACCATTGAAGACCTTGTAGCTGCACACCCATTGGCTTTATTTTCCTCTCCCAGAGGCATGTGGTATTAGCTGGTTCAAGGATCTGACATTGAGTGTATACTTCCAACTTTATATCTACACTTATTTCCCCACCCTGACACTCTCATTCCTCAGCAGAATACTGGAGGTCATCCTGATGGAGATGGGGGTGACCAGCATGTGCCTGCAAGCATTGCCAACTGACTTCTCTGCCTCTTTCTATGCTTCCAGTTCAGGTGCCCTTGCTGTGTAGAATGAACCTGGTATTGCTTGGAGCCTGCACATTTGAAGCCAAGCTGAGATCAGTAATATGCTACACCCACTGCAATAAACAAGAGTCCTGGCCGGCGCCGCGGCTCAATAGGCTAATCCTCCGCCTGTGGCGCCGGCACACCGGGTTCTAGTCCCGGTCGGGGCGCCGCATTCTGTCCTGGTTGCCCCTCTTCCAGGCCAGCTCTCTGCTGTGGCCCGGGAGTGCAGTGGAGGATGGCCCAAGTACTTGGGCCCTGCACCCCATGGGAGACCAGGAGAAGCACCTGGCTCCTGCCTTCAGATAGGCGCAGTGCACCAGCCACAGCAGCCATTGGAGGGGTGAACCAACAGTAAAAAAAAAAAAAAAAAAAAAAAGAGTCCTAGTCCACGGGGATAGTTTCTAGCCCAGTCTACAACTGGCTTTGTTAGTACTAGGCTCTTTTTTATTTGTGTGAGTCCCACCAGCAGAAGATTCTAAGACAATAATTTTGACAAGAGCACTTTGTTTTGGGAGTAATTCAGGAAAGACAAGTAGAAAAATGAGGACACGAGCCAGAGAAGGAAGGAAATAAAGCATATTATCAAGTCTATCACTACCACGGGCAACAACGGCTCAGCCCCACCAGGCAACTTCAGGAGACAGTGAAGAACAAGCTTCACAGTTATCTACACCGAAAGGCAAGGAAGCTGGGCAGTGACCTATCAATCAGCCCTGCACCTGTCGCTGGTTCTAAACTGCTTCTAGATCCACCAACCCTCCTGCAGCTTGCAACACTTCCAACAGACCTAGCATGCTCCCTGGCCAAAGAAATGTCACAGAGGTCTCAGACAGGTCCTTCCAGGTTCACCCATGAATGCCAGCGGGAGTGGGTACCACCAGGGTCTGCTATTTGGGGCAACTCACTGTTGCCTGCTAACTGGCTTAGGTGAGCCACATCAAAACTTCAAGATTCTTAGCAGGTAATGAACCTTGACACAAAAAAAGTCTCAACTTGAAACAAACAAAAGAGAGTGCACTTATTCCACAAAGTTTTCCTTAAATCTTCATCAAAAATAAAGCACACTACAAGGAGAGTGCATTTTCTTGCCCCCACCTGCCCCCCCAAAAAAAAAGGAAAATGAAAAAGGAACCTAAGTTTTGTGCCTGGGTGATGTTTAAGGTATGGAGGGGCTGTTTATACAGACATGAACTTCAACTTTTTGAACAACCAATCATGACTCACCTGCTTCCCAATACCCACATTCTTCCTAAATCACTACTCGTTATTCTTAGGTGTTTAAATTTTCACTGAAAAGTGATCCCTGTTAGGAATTTGGAAAACATCATGCTGAGTGAAATAAGCCAATCCCAAAGGGACAAATACCACTTATTCTCCTTGATAGGTGACAACTAAGCACCAAAAAGGAAACCTGTTAAAGTGAAATGAACACTATGAGAAACGGTGACTTGATCAGCCCTCACCCTGACTGTTGATGAGCAACTTGATATTATCCCTCTTAGTATTTTTTTTTGTTTGTTCTACTTAATACTTTTGGTTGAATACTGTAATCAATACACAATTCTTCTTAAGTGCTGAAACTTAACTGAAAAGTGATCGCTGTTAAATATAAGAGTGGGAATAAGAGAGGGAAGAGATGTGCTATTCGGGACATGCTCAAGCTGACTTACCTCAAACGGTAGAGTTAGAAACATACCAGGGGATTCCAATTCAATCCCATCAAGGTGGCATGTACCAATGCCATCTCACTAGTCCCAGTGATCAATTTCTGTTCACAATTGATCATAATGATAGGACTAAGAACCAAAGGGATCACATAAACAAGAAAGTGTCTGCAAATACTAGCTGATAGAATCAAAAAGGGAGAGAACGATCCAACTTGGGAAGTGAGATACACAGCAGACCCATAGAATGGCAGATGTCCTAAACAGCACTCTGGCCTCAGAATCAACCCTTAAGGCATGCGGATCCGACTGAAAAGCCCATGAGAGTATTTCAGGCATGGAAAGCCAAGACACTCTGGCAAAAAAAAAAAAAAAAAAAAAAACTAAATGAAAGATCTCCACGAGTGAGATCCCAGTGGAAAGAACGGGTCATCAAAGAAGGAGGTACCTTTCTCTGAAGGGAGGAAAGAACTTCCACTTTGACCATGGCCTTGTCTAAAAATTATCAGAGTCAGTGAACTCAGGGGGCTTCCATAGCCTTGGCAGCTCATGACAAGAGCCTAGGGTGATTACTGAGGCCATAAACAAGAGTGTCAATTTGTTAAGTCAACAACAGGAGTCACTGTGCACTTACTCCTCATGTAGGATCTTTGTCCTTAGTGTGCTGTACATTGAGATTTAATGCTATACCTAGTACTCAAACAGTATTTTTCACTTTATGTTTCTGTGTGGGAGCAAACTGTTGAAATCTTTACTTAATGTATGCTAAACTGATCTTCTGTATATAAAGAGAATCGAAAATGAATCTTGATGTGAATGGAAGGGGAGAGGGAGTAGGAAAGGGGAGGGTTGCGGGTGGGAGGGAAGTTATGGGGGGAAGCCATTGTAATCCATATTCTGTACTTTGGAAATTTATATTCATTAAATAAAAGTTTAAAAAAAAAGAAAGGAAAAAAAACGAACATGGGAACAAGAATGCAACGTCTCTGAAGAAGGAACTGTGGATTATTTTGGTATCACAGGATGAACAAAGTGGCAAAACTCTGAGAGGGAAAATATGTCAATGCTTCATGATAAATCACCCCAGCAACTACCAAAATGACTTCTTTTTCTTCTTGCAAAAGCAGGGGTCTTGACTTTGAAATACGTCTTTAATCAGGTTCCTATTTCAGTACCTCAAGGAAGAATGCCTAGTTTTATTGGGCTAAAAATGTTCATTCAACAGTCATTTCATTGAGCACCTGTTATGGCGTTTACGTTGGAGATACGAAGATGAATAAGGCAATACCTTCTTAGAATGTCATAATCTTTGCATTATTCATAGTAACTATGCCCCATAGGTAATTTTCCTCTAAAGAATGAAGAGGGGAAATGGGAAGCCACATTAGGAAAGACTTGCCAAGTATTTTGGGCACAGCAGAGAAGGCAGATGTTCTGGTGAAAAAAAAAAAAAAATGTATTGCAGGCAAGAGAAAGCCAAAAGCAAATTTAGGAGAAAATAGGGCGTAACCACATAAAATAATATTATATATAATGACATGTTAGACTCACTGGATCTGGAGCCACAGGAAGGAGCTATCTGACCAGATGGGCAAGTGCACATATTTGGCCTCGAACAAAATCCATCCCCACAGGAATGCCGGCAAATGGCTGTGAATAAAACCAGAGGTCTGTTAGCACATGGATTCAGGGTATGGTTAGCTACAGGAACTCAATCCTCAAATGAGAAGCACTAAGCTCTCAGATTCCTCAGTAACTGCCATCCTGATTTATATGCCCTTAAGTCTCAGGTATATTAATGTAGAGAACAAGGCTGCTGGACTAGATGAATCTGGCTTTAAAATAGTTAACTCCTTTATCTATAACAGTGGTTCTGAACCTGTCTTGGCTAATTCCACATCATTCAATCTACAAAAGGAAAACTAAACAAATAGAAGTCTTGCACTTAAACATAAAAATTCTGTATTTATATTAACTTTACAACTGAATGATATAAAATTGTATTACTCTTCTTGGGAGCCAGTTTTGTTATAAATGTTTAATGCTTCATTTTTGTCCTGTTCTGAATTATACTGATAGTCTGAGAGGCGAATGCTGGAATCTACTACCTTAATGCTGATTCTACAGTCAGGAAATCATTCATCCTTTAAATAAATACTAATGTTTTCATGTCACCCAGTGAATAGCATCACATTGGTACCAAATGTTCTGCTAGTGGCCAAAGGGGTAAGTTTAAATAGTAAATGATTAATATTTATAAGATGTGGTCACCACTTCTTATACTTAAAGCCATGATTCTTTCCTCAAACTCCTGCACACTGTTGCAAGAGATGAATGCAATGTGCAAGGCTAAAATAATATACAGGGTATAAAATGCATTCTTTAAAACATCAAAAGAGAGGCAGACATTTAGTCTAGCAGTTAAGACACTGCCTGCATTCTATATCAGAGTGCCTGGGTTTTGTTGCCAGGTCTGGCTCCCCTCAAGCTTTCTATTAACGCAGACCTGGGGAGGCAGCAGTGATGGCACAGGTAGTTGGGCTCCTGCCACCTATGTGGGAGATCTGCATTGAGTTCCTGGCTCCTGGCTTTGGCTAGACCCAAGCGTATCCATTGCAGGCATTTGTAAAGTGAACCAATGGATGAGTGCTCTCTCTAGCTGGCTCTCTTCGAAATGAAATGTATTTTTTAAAAAACATCAAAAGAGTTTGGAACGGAAATTTGAAACTATTGTTAAATAACCTGTTGAGGATCTTTTAAACATCTATTTCAATACTTGACACTATTCTTTGTAGAATTCTCATAATTCTAAGAACCACTGGGAAAGGGTTTTCTTATCCAACTACTTTAGAAAAATCCCAAATGATATTATATCTCACTGTTAGTGATTTAATTTTGATCTTAAAATAAACCACATGTGTCAAATGAATACAGTGTTTCTGGTCAAAATCAAGAATTGGGGAAGGGATAAACTTTTCAGATCGCCAAGTGAATATGGGTTAAAATATTCTATTCTTCTCCACAGACCACTCTGGGCCGAGTAAGAAGGTGGACTAAGTAATTCCTTAACGTTCTTTCAGCTTGTAAGTTCCCCCCATTATGCTAATGGAGATTTCTGAAAGCGGAAAATTACTTCACAGGTATGATGACTGTGAAAATGTATGGTTTGATGGTGCCTCCACTAAGTAGCCACTTTCCAGGCATATAACTTGTCACTCAACATTTGTAAAGCATCATGAGAATCCGGAGGTTTGCCACAGCAGTAAAAATCAACAGAGGAATCTTGGGTACCACTTGAGGGTCACCACAGTCCTTCCACTTTACCTCACGCTCTGACCCTATCCCTTCCCCTTCACCTGAGAGTTAGGTCTGCATTTGGCCTCGACCACCCACATTTAGTGTACAGGTCAGCCTGTGGCCTACTGTGACCCCAAAAGTCAGAAACTACAATAAGAGAGGTGAGGGCAAGGGTTTCACATACATTAAGATGCTGCTAGGGCAGCATGCATCCCATATTGAAGTGTCTGAGTTCCAGTCCTTGCTCCACTCCTGATTCTAGCTTCTTGCTAATGCATACTCTGGGATACAATGGCGATGGCTCAAGTAGATAGGTTCCTACCACCCATGTGGGAGACCTGAATTGAGCTCCTGGCTCTGGCTTCAGCTTGACCCAGCCCTTGCTGTTGAAGGCATTTGGGGAGTGAACTAGCAGATAAGAGATCTCTCTCTCTCCCCACCCCCACCCCCGGTCTTCCTCTCTCCCCCCTTTTCTAATAAATAAATTAGATTTTATGTTAATGAAAAGTTTTAATTACAATAAAGAAATTATCAAGGATACCCTTTATTAAAATCCCAAAGTGATTACATAATCTATGCTGCCAGACAAAACATATGCAAATGACATAAAGCCGTGGTCAAAGTATTCCTGTGGTTCTATTGTCTACATCCCAAAAATATTCAAAAGGAAATCACTGAATTAAAGTATGACAGTGGTTTGACCAAGTTAATGCATTTTCTGACCTAATTCAGAGAAAGTAGGACAAATCTTAGATCTAGAAAGTTAAGCTGTAAACATATTAGCATTATGCAGTTACAGCAGGCCAAATAAGAATCACCATGCAACCCAAACAGCAAAAGAACATGCAGAGTAACAGGTTGTCTACTTACGGACAATACACTGATTTCCACCGGGTAAGGTTTTCCATCCAGGGCAACAATAAGCATTATATCGTGATCCACAGACATTGGGTCTAGAAAAAAAAAAAAAAAAGCATGAGAATTCCATACATTGTTTTATTTTATTTTATTTTTAAATACATTGTTTTAAAAAGAGGAGATGACCACATAAAAAATACTCCTAAGTTATAAAGCAGGATGAATTCTGGTACACAAATTTAACTCATGGGACTCAAAGCTGGTTTGGTAGCTTGGAACATTTTACATAATAATACCAATAGGGACATCTATCAATATCATGTACGCATAGGATAATGCATCAGAAAAACAGAAACTAGAGATGCACAAGGCAAAACATTCTGTCATGATTCACAGATACCGAAACTCACAGAGCCACAGGATTCTAATATTAAAAATAAGCTCCCTATTAATCTAAAATAAAATCTACTGCATGTAAAATCTACTCTTTGAAACAGTGAGTATTTTTTTCCTATGCCCCAGCTCACCTCTAGAAGTGTTACCACATTCTTTCTTTCACCAAAATTGCAGGAATGCAAACTCTGACATCAGTCAGAAAAAAAAATAAAGGCCAAAACATGTAAATATTTGTTTAGCAAAAGTTTGGAAACACAGTTGATACCAGCAGTTGCAGGAAAATAAAATCAGTGTCACCCTGGGTTTCTTGTTTACAGTCAGCTCATCAAATGTCTTGGAGAAAAGCCTCCATTCAGAATCTAGATGATCCATATTTAACAATTATAGAGAGCAATTTGGTAAGAACACTGCTACTTCTACACAGGAAACTAAGACAGAGAATAGAATGTCCGTAGACCCAGAGGAAACCATGCATTTTGCTTTGTCACATCCTAAGAGCCTAAACATTGATGTTTGCTGCTGGAGTTGAGGGGCCAATAAGGAAGGTTAAACATTTTGTAATCAATTTCACAAACTAGAAGCTATTTCAAGACTTTCTAGTATAAATACTTAGTCCCACAGGCATAAGCCTTTAAACACAACTGCGTAACCAGAATGTATTTCCACTTGGGGTGCACGCAAACACTCTCCCTCTCTATTCAGACCATGTCTAATAGTGCATAGCCTCCTGCATGTACTCGGAATTCTACTTCAACTTCAGGCAGGACTGGGAACAAACACCTGGAACACTCTGTAGGGCACAGTGCACCTACTTCAGAATGATTGGTACTGAGGTCAGAAAGAGAATGAGGAAGACAGAGCATCCATGGAACAGACCCTAATTCTACACCTGGCTATCCAACACTTCTTCAGAGATACAGAGAAAATGATTGGATACAGCCTTAAAATGTGCATGACTTTAAGGCTTCTCTGAGTCTTAATTTATTTTCTGTACACATTGGACTAGTAAATTTTGCCTTGTCTACATTATGTATGCATATATTCCTGATGACATCATGGATATGAAAAGCTTCATATATAAAAAGGAGAATGAAAATGCAATACATCATCAGATGGAATCTGTTTCTGACCTAAATTAACTATACAATCAAGGGAATTATAAGGGATTTGGGAAGAGAGAAAGGTTTTAAGAACTCTGAGCCACAGGGCCAGCATTTGTGCTGCAGCAGGTCAAGTCATCTCTTGTGATGCCGGCATCCCATATTGGAGTGCCAGGTTTGAGTCATGGCTGCTCTGCTTCTGATCCTGCTCCCTGCTAATGTGCCTGGGAAAGTAGCAGATGGTTTACAAAATACTTGGGTCTCTGCTACCCACATGGGAGACCTGGAGGAGGCTCCTGGCTCCTGGCTTTGGTCTGGCCCAGCCCTGGCTGTTGTGGACATTTGGGGGGTAAACCAATGAGACCAATGAGTGGAAGATTTTCTCTCTCTCTCTCTCTCTCATAAAAGAATACAAATGAATCTTTAAAAAAGAAAGAAAGAAAAAGAAGTTAATGGCTCCCAACCTTTTCTTCCTCCTGTGAGAGACCAAACTTTCAGTGTCTACAACACCGTAGGGAAACTTAGAATCTCAGAAAGGGAGATGAAGGAGCAGCCAGGGTGGGGAGCTGGGATGGGAGGTAGGGGGAATGCTCAATCCTTCCAAATGTCATAAAAGTTCTCAGCATTTAAAATGACAATCCAGGCCAAAGTCAACTGCCTCAGACCTTCCCCATCAACAGCCCATTACAACAGCTCCACTGGATCCAGTCCAACCCCAAACCAAATCCTGGAATAGCTTCAGAGGACCACTGGAGCCTTTGCAGGGTGCCTCACAGTCAGAGTAACTATGTTTTTCAAACAAAAATTGGGACATACTGTCTGACTAAAATGGATGTATTTATGGAGTAAGGACACATATAACAAGGTGAAAAGATGAACAAAAAAGAGCCCATGATCAGTCATTCCAGCCTCCCGAAGCAAGACATCCACAAGATTTTCAAAATCACGGTACGATGAACATCCTTCACTGTTTTTCAATATTTAGAAGCAAGCTACAGCCAAAACATGGCAGATTTTTTAATTTACCATGGTTACAAATCGAGATATAAATGTTTTACATCTTCTCAGTCAAAAGTGACTGTATAGATGACATAAATTGGGAAACAAGTTGGGAAGAAAGATATGGAGGGCAATGAAGCAGCTGATCCAAGAAAGGTTCAGCTTTAAGTATATTATACAGTCTTTAAAAATAGCTGGTAAGTAGAAATCAAACTGCAATTATTTAAAAAGCAATGAGAGGGAGAAGAGGGAGAAAAGGTATAAACACCCAAAGCTCTCACATTTCAAAGCAAGGCACCAATGGATACTGTTTAAATTTAGTCACAGAGGTACAAGCATAGTACTTGGTATTATGGGCATAAATATGAGATGCTCAGAACTAGTTGGCTTCAGCCCGGCGCCGCGGCTCACTAGGCTAATCCTCCACCTAGCGGCGCCCGGCACACCGGGTTCTAGTCCCGCTCGGGGCGCCGGATTCTGTCCCGGTTGCCCCTCTTCCAGCCCAGCCCTCTGCTGTGGCCAGGGAGTGCAGGGGAGGATGCCCCAGGTGCTTGGGCCCTGCACCCCATGGGAGACCAGGAAAAGCACCTGGCTCCTGGCTCCTGCCATCGGATCAGCGCGGTGTGCCGGCCGTAGCGCGCCGGCAGCGGCCATTGGAGGGTGAACCAACGGCAAAGGAAGACCTTTCTCTCTGTCTCTCTCACTATCCACTCTACCTGTCCAAAAAAATTAATTAATTAATTAAAAATAATAATAATAAAAAGAACTAGTTGGCTTCATAGAAGAGGACCTGGGGAAAGCAGAGGGAGAGATCTTTTGCTCTCACTTAACACCCAGCCACAAGCGCTCATTTTTACTTTTTTTTTTTTACTTTTTTTTTTTTTTTTTTTTTGACAGGCAGAGTGGACAGTGAGAGAGAGAGAGACAGAGAGAAAGGTCTTCCTTTTGCCATTGGTTCACCCTCCAATGGCCGCCACAGCTGGCACGCTGCGGCCGGCGCACCACGCCAATCCGATGGCAGGAGCCAGGTACTTATCCTGGTCTCCCATGGGGTGCAAGGCCCAAGGACCTGGGCCATCCTCCACTGCACTCCCTGACCACAGCAGAGAGCTGGACTGGAAGAGGGGCAACTGGGACAGAATCCGGTGCCCCAACCAGGACTAGAACCCGGTGTGCCGGCGCCGCAGGTGGAGGATTAGCCTAGTGAGCCGTGGCGCCAGCCTAAAAGTGCTCATTTTTAAAATACATGCTCTTGTATGACCATGTATAATTATCACATTTTATTTAAAACACATTACTTTTTTAAAAACATGAACTCTTATGTATAATGGAAATGTTTCTATTTCATCAGAATTAAAGAATTGGTCAGTTTTATTATTTTATTCATGCATGTTATTTTCATTTCACTACATCTCTTAAAAATTCTAAATAATTATGAATTATGATTTTTCTTACATCCTCTTTTTTGAGTTTTACAAATTTATCCTTCCCTAACAAGTTATACATTATTTACCTTTTGTTATTTCAAACAATAACATCACATGACAATTTTTAATATCCTTATCAATCATTCTTTAACAAATGCCACTACATTGGTGGCTCAATGCAAAGTATTAGAAAGATGTAAGATTTCTCCTTTTCTGATTTTGGTCTTAAGAACTACACACAACCAGAACCTGTTCAATAAGCTGGGTGGCATTTGTTCTGCTTCACACACACAGCTCTAATTCTAGAAATAAATGATGTCTTATTTAAGTTGGAAAGGAAACATGCTGGATAATTTCCATTACAGAAGATTTTATTCTAAGGTTTCAAGACAAACAGCATTCAAAAAAAGATAAATTTTTAATGAAGCTACTCCTCAGAGTAAATAGAAGTGTACATCACTTGTACACCTGTCACCGTGCCCACTCAACCATCCCAAAACCCATCCTCCCAAAAAGTCAGAATTAAATCTCTGCAAGAATCAACAACATTTCACAAAATAAAGGGAACTAATGCAAAGAGAAAATAACTTTGTTATGTGCTAAGAAACATTCCTTTACCTCATCCTCACAGTGACTCTCTGAGGTAAGTTCTGTTATTAAGTTTCTTTTCTTTTCTTTTTCTTTTTTTTTTTTTTTTTTTTTTTTTTTTTTTTTTTTGACAGGCAGAGTGGACAGTGAGAGAGAGAGACAGGGAGAAAGGTCTTCCTTTGCCGTTGGTTCACCCCCCAATGGCCGCCACGGCCGGTGCACCGCGCTGATCTGAAGCCAGGAGCCAGATGCTTCTTCTGGTCTCCCATGTGGGTGCAGGGCCTAAGGACCTGGGTCATCCTCCACTGCCTTCCCGGACCACAACAGAGAGCTGGACTGGAAGAGGAGCAACCGGGACTAGAACCCGGCACCTCGACCGGGACTAGAACCCGGTGTGCCGGCGCTGCAAGCGGAGGATTAGCCTAGTGAGCCGCAGCGCCAGCCTGTTATTAACTTCCACAGTAGGGAAACTACAGCTTAGGAAGGCTGTACAGACTAGCCAAGGCCCCACAGCTTGGAAGTACATAACAGGGGTCTGAACTCAGGAATCCTGACCCCAGAGCACACTCTTAACCCCTAAGTGAAGGCAAAGTTGCACTGAGAGGACAAGATGATACATCTCACCCAATAGCATTTAGGGAGATGTAACAAAAATCACAAAATGCCCTTCAATAGGTCAAAGGCAAAGCACAAACTGTTTTTATCTGTATTTTAATATTATACAGGGGAAAGGAGGAAATGAATTTATCTCCACTTCAACACCGTGACTTTTTAAAAAAATAGTGAAGTCTCTGAGCACAAGAGACTTAGAAATTTTTTTTAAACATGTGGATGCCATATTAGTGGTATATAGATGTTTATAAAGGCTGTCTTTATTGAATTATTCCCATTACACTATAATATACCCTTCTTTCCTCACTTTACTATCTTTGCAATCTCATGCTATGTGACATTAACATATCTATCCATGCTGTCCACAAACATGGTATGCATGTGTGTATACAGAAAATTTACATATGAAGTGTATACGACAACATGTTAAAAAAATTGTTCAATCTGTGTGTGCTCACTGAACTCTTCTTTATACTCTTCTGTATTATTTGAAATGTTTTTAAAATAAAAAAAATGTTAAAATAGCTAAGTCTTCATCTGTAAGGACTCTCATCATCAGTTACCATGACTACCGTGCTCCACAGCAACCCAACCCCATCACCAGGGGGTGGGGGAAGCCTTAGCAGGCTTGATACTTGGATCCAGTTCAGACACAGAGTTCGGAGATTGTGTGGGCTAGCTAGAGCCTCACTCAATGGAGCAAACAGCTGGGCTCTACCATGTCTGACCACATCGTTGCAAGAATTGGCCTCTGTGCAAGATGTCTGCAGAGTGTCCACATTCCTCAGCCAGAGCCCACTTCTGCAAGTTTGGCCTCTCTCATAGCAAGATAGCTTTTCTGCTTCCTATCCCAAGTGCAAATCCCTCTTCAGACAAAGTTGGCCTAATAACAACAAGGTCAGGGGGCTCCTATTTCACTGGTATGAGTTTCGCAGCCTGGGAAGTGATTAAATCCTTGGGCGAGGAGTCCCTGCAGCATCAGGGAAGGGTAAAGAGGCTGTTTCTGCCCGTGAGTTGCCTGCTTTCCTGACCTCTGGGTGGGGAGGCATAGGACCTGGCCCTGGAGTCTAAATGTGGAGGGACAGCAAAAGCTATATGCCCCCACATAACAAAGGGCACCCAACTGCCCCTGTACTGCGTCCCAAGGTAAGCATGAAACAATTACAGTACACAAAAGAGCTACATATATTACGAACTGCACATCATGATTTTTATTTTATTCTTTGACAAATGTTTACCAAGACACAAAGAAGGAAAGGAAAACTCACGCATACCCACATGGAGACCTGTGTGACTCCAACACACGTCGCGGATGCTCCCCCTCCCCTTATTTGACTGCGGCTCCTCTGGCCCTCCTTGCCGAAGGCAGAGGGCAGGTCTCTCAGCAGTGATTTGAATACCACATGTGACTGTTCCAGCCCATCTGCCAGTCACAACAACTCGGTAATGAAACTTCAAACCCTGGTAATGAGAGCGGCTGCCATGGCCTCCTCAAGCTTCGGCGGGGCTCTCAGACCCAGAGACGCACTGCTGGATTGTCTGGGCCGACACTGGCTGGGACGCAGATGGTCCTGGTCTCCTTCTTTGAAGACGCAAGCCAGCCAACCTCTCTAACCTACTTCATACAGTTTTTCTTAATAAAAAATAATCTAGAAAGGAACAGAAAGAACAGTTCGTATTTTGGTTTCCATGAGCTTTATCCCCTTCTTGCTTTCTTCCTCACCAGCAGATTAGTGTCTACCTTTTCCTCCAAAGCCAGTCTCTCTGTCTCTCTCTCCGTTCCCTCCCTCTTCCCTCCCTCCCTTCCTCATTTCTTCTTCCCTCTCTTCTTTTCTCAATCTCTCTCTCTCTCTCTCTTACTTTTCCTCTCTCTTCAGTTCTTGTTTTCAGGGCATTTGGAATCAAATGCTTTGTTGCCACCTCAATGTACCCAAGATGACATCATCCAAGATGGCTCATCTTCCTATAGAGACAATTAATTCACTGCCAGGTGCACAGCAGACACACGACTAATCAGTCACCTTGTCCGTGGCACAAGCCATTCAACAAAATTTCAGGAGAATCTATGATGTGCCAGGCACTGCGTTAGCAGAAGTAAAGGTGACTAAGATGAGCATACCTCACGCACAGACCTTGTTTTCTGTACCATTATCCACTTAAAGGAAGCAAGGCTCCTGAGGAAATGACTGATTCTAGAACTCGGCAGGAAATACACAAGGTAAGTCCAAAGCATCTTGAGTGACACAGAGTATGAGACTGAAACAAATACCCTCAGACAGGGCTAAGGAAAAGAACACAAGAGCCAAACGAAAGATCTCCCGATGGCTACAGCTAAAAGCATTGGAGCAACAAAATGCCAAAAGTAGTACTGGATTGTAACCCAAAGCATAAAACAAATATCCATGAGTGTGTACTGATAAATACAGGATTGACTAAATGAGAGAAAAGCAACAAATCTCCTATTGCTGGAGAATTACAAATAATTCAGCAGATGCTCTGTCTTCAAGGAGCTGAAGCGTAACTCCGCACTCCTTCCTGAAAAGCGGCATGTACTAACATCCTTCCAAAGAGCACGAGACAGAAAGTGTGGAAATGGGGTAATTTTACGGTGGAAAAAACCGACAACACTATCCCAGCCAGGTAGGTGATCAAGGTTTATAACATTAGTGATAAGTCATGTTGACACTATTAACCCCTGATATTATGTGATTAAATGGAAACTCACCTCTGTGGACTTCTTTCCCCAAAACTCATAACCTTCATCTAATCATGGCAAAAAAAAAAAAAAAAACCTTCGGGGTTGGTGCTCGCTGTGACATAGCAGGTTAAGCCACTGCCTGCAGCGCCAGCATCCCAAAGAGGGGCTGGTTCGAGTCCTGGCTGCTCCACTTCTGATCCAGCTCCCTGCTAATGAGTCTGGGAAAGCAGCAGAAGGTGATCCAAGTCTTTGGGGTCCTGCACCCATCTGGGAGTCCTGGACGAAGGTCCTGGCTCCTGGCTTTGGCCTGGCCCAGCCCCAGCCATTGCAGCCATTTGGGGAGTGAACCACCGGATGGAAGACTTCTCTCTCTCTCTCTCTCTCTCTCTCTCTGTTAACTCCACCTCTGCCTCTCTTTCTCTGTAACTCTGCTTTCAAATAAATGAATCAATCTTAGAAAAAAAAAAAAACTCCACATAAGCAACATTCTACAAAATACCTGACCATCTCTACTCCAAACTGCTAAGGTAATGAAAAAAAAAAAAGAGAGACGTCTGAAAACTGTCCACAGAACATGATGACTAAACGTATAATGGCATCCTGGAAAGGATCCTAAGCATAAAAAGGACATTAGGTAAAAACTAACAATCCAAATACAGCATGGACTTTAATAACTGTATATCAATATTGGCCCATTAATTTTAACAAAGTTGCCATCTACTATAAGGCACTAACCACAGAGGAAGAAAGATATTCTCTGTCTCTCTCTCTCCCGTAATTCTAAAACTGTTCTAAAATGAAGTTTATTTACAGGTAAAATAATAATAATCCTGGAACCATGCTATTATAAATAAAAGTTATTTTTATAAAGCTTTTATTTAATAAATATAAATTTCAGTGGTATAGCTTTAGGAATATAGTGTTTCTTTCCCCCATACATGCCCTTCCACCCCAACTCCCGTCCCACCTCCTACTCCCTCTCCCATCCCATTCTTCATAAAGATTCATTTTTAATTAACTTTATATACAGAAGACCAATTCTATACTAAGTAAAGATTTCAACAGTTTACATCCACACAGACACACAAAGTATAAAGTACTGTTTGAAGACAAGTTTTACCATTAATTCTCATAGTACAACTCATTAAGGACAGAGGTCCTACATGGGGAGCAAGTGCACAGTGATTTCTGTTGATTTAACAACTGACATTCTTATTTATGATGTCAATGATCACCTGAGGCTCTTGCCATGGGCTTCCATGTCCACAAACTCCATCAGTATTTAGACAGAGCCATAAGCAAAGTGGAAGTTCTCTCCTCCCTTCAGAGAAAGGTACAAAGGTACCTCCTTTTTTGATGGCCCCTGCTTTCCACTGGGATCTTATTCACAGAGATCCTTCATACAGGTCATTTTTTGCCATAGTGTCTTGGCTTTCCATGCCTGAAATGCTCTCATGAGCTTTTTAGCCACATCTGAATGCCTTAAGGGCTGATTCTGAGGCCAGAGTGCTATTTAGGGCATTTGTCATTCTAAGAGTCTGTTGTGTGGCAACAGTTACATTTTAAAAGACATTAAGACACTGTCTTTGCTCTTGAGGTTCCTACAGTCTATGAAGACAAACAGTGTCTAAACAGCAGGTGAAACACTGACATCAAGGTCTATCCTGGGAACTAAAGGAAGCCAGAGAATGGGCCCTTAGTCTCAGCACCCCCAGCAGGTGCAGAAGGGAAGTATCTGAACTATGACTTGATGTTTTCCAGTTTCTAAGGGGAAACATGAGTTTTATTCCACCCCACTACTGAAATTCCTCTTACAGTCTCTAACTCTTTCAGCAAATTTCTTGTCCAAATTCTGATGATTTCATTGTTGGACTAACATACCATGATCTATTTTCTTGGCATCCTAATTCCTCTCTACTCCATTAGGACAACATAGCTAAGTCTCTTTTCATGTTCTCCATGTTTAATTCTGTTCCCCTACACTCCAGGGATAGATCTTTTCTCTCCATATAGTAAACATCTCACTTTTATCTCCAGACCTCTACCAGCTAGGCTTACCCTATCTATCCACTCTCATCTTCACCTACATCTACAAACTTTTACCTTCCTATTCAGCTCCTCCTTTTCAGTCTCAGCATCATTTATGCACACACTAAAACCTCTGCCACACACAATAAAGTCAGACTCCATCTACATCTCCACATTAGCTCTTCTGTCTTTTCCTTTTAATTTCATCCCCTCCCATAGTGTTCCCTGATTAATAACATCCATCTCTCAAGCAAAAACACAATTCCAGACATATTTTACAAAAACCCACATATGCTATATTGCAATTATGCATTTTTAGTAATTCTGTGTCTAGATTCTCATGCCTGAAACTCACTCCACCCCCTCAGATCCCAGAGTAATGGTTCTTCAAGCACAGAAACAATGGCCATTATGCCGGGAATATCCTAGAGTCTATTTAGGAGCACACAGGATAAAACCAACTAAAGACTTTAGTAAGTGCACAATACAGTTAACAAAGACTACTATCATCTCTTTGCTGTCAAAAGGAGGCCAGCAGCAAATGCCACTAACATGAAAAACTCCATGATAGTGAAAATATTTCTTATAAGTTAACCTACTTAAGAAATATTATCTCATGCCTCTTTAAAAACCTTTAAAAGGCACTTAAATAGTAATGCATAGTCTGGTTGGTTATTTTGCTGACATGCCATCATTAATTTATTCTGATCAGTAAAGTTATCAGTGTTGATGATACAAAAATACAACCAGCATCATCTATGACCATCTGTTTCTATTCGTTTCTTTAACAAAAGAAAAAATCTCCATTGAAACTAAACTAAGGTTTCTGGCTCACAATTGGTCAAGGCCATGAGTGAAGCCAGCCCTTATCTGGCCAACAGCTAAAAGACAGTCAGGAAAAAATCCACAGACACCCTTGAATGGCGTGTTTGGATGGGCTGCTTGGACAAAGGCTTTCTCACTGCTGGGTTGGGTAACTCACACCACAGGCACAGAAAGGGTACTGCATCAACAAAACTATTCTTTTGTTGTTGTTGTTTCTTTTTTTGTGGGATGAGAAGGATTTTGTGTTGATCAAAAGCAATAACCCAAGAGTTTCAGGGCCAAATAATCTGTCACTCTATCTAAGCCATGCATGTGAACCTCCTTCCCCACTAAACACACACAGCATACACAGCTGACAAACCAGAAAGCTACAAAAAGCAGTTCCCTAAATCTAGGAGGTGATTTTAGACTCACAGCCAATTTAAATCCTGTTGGAATCTTTTATAGACAGCTAGAACATGCACATGTGGTGTTTTTTTTTTTTTCCAAAAAAAAAAGGAAGAATTTAAAGTTCAAAAAGCCTGGTGTATGCTACAACAGGAAACTAGACCTTGAACTATGAAGACCATAAGCACAGATGTGTAATGCACGCCTCTGCATGCACCAATTCCTCACTCTTCTGAGGCACTGGGTACTTCACACTTGCAGTTCTCTGGATTAAACACCACTGGGAACACAGAAGTGTGCTCAGATGACCAAACTACCCAAGCAGACCCCCACAGCTCTAAAGATAACAGTCTAACTTGCTGCCCTACATTGCACTGATCTGCCTCTCTGGGGACGGATCTGTGTCTGGCCTGCTAACATTGCATGCATGGGTGGCTGTGCAAAATGTGCTCTCTTTAAATACATGGAAAGAAGTACATTTGTCTATGAAGCCGGAACTACTATTTGATCCTTCAGGAAGAAAAGAAGATTGTATCAAAACAGAAAAGCCAGCGCATTTCAGATGTGTCCTTCTTGAGCACCTGAGCAGATCTGACCAGTGACATCATGAAAACATATGGCACTTCTAAGGATCGCTTCCCAGAGCGCTCAGCTCAGAACTCCTGAGTTCACCAAAGAACACAAGGGCTATTTTCTTTGCTATTTGCTCCATTTCTTCAAGCTGAAGCCACGTTGTATTTTTTCCAAAGGGAGGACAAAATTATAGAAACGACTGAGCCGGCGCCGCGGCTCACTAGGCTAATCCTCCGCCTAGCAGCGCCGGCACACCGGGTTCTAGTCCCACTCGGGGCGCCGGATTCTGTCCCGGTTGCCCCTCTTCCAGGCCAGCTCTCTGCTGTGGCCCGGTACGTCTACAGAAGACATGGGGATTGAAACCATGATTCTTTACCACTTCCAAGAAATTTTCAAACCAAGAGCTCTGTCCAGGGAGACTGTATCTTCTGACTGACCTGACAGCCCCAGGAAAAGATAAGAAAATCAGCCACTGAGATTTTAGACTAAAGAGAATGAAGTGATCTTTCAGGAACTGGGAATGCAAGCCGGTTCAAAACCTCAGTTACGAGTACTGGCAGCTCCCAGCTGATGAACAGGTGGGGCTCCAACATGTCCTTTCTGTGTTGGTGTTTAGAACTTAGAACGTCCTTTCCAACAGAAACAACACTCATGGGTGGTGGATTGTTCTGCAGGCTAGTTTCTCAGCTGCATCATCAGCTGAACAGGCTGTCGTGGGCTGATCTGCGAACCTGACCAGGACTTAAAATGTTGCTCTATGGGAAACACTGGATAGCAGGCAACCATATGGGAACATGGCCACTCAGCTATAGTAAGCTGACCAGTGATCCGCCACAGCTGAAAACCTGAAAGCCAGGCAGCCCACACAGAGCAGATGGGGAAGTCAGAATGTGAGCACCTCTAGTCCTGGGTCCGGAGGTCTCCTCCTCCCTCAGGACAGACCCACTAGGGTCACTGTGAGACATGCATTGGTCCAGAAGTCAGGGTCTTAAAAACCAGTGTATAATTGTACGTCCCCATCTGGGTTTCTCTTAAAGACTAGAAGATCCCATCCCACCAGCCAGTATAATACAAAATCAGTACCCTGGACTGGCTCACCCACCAAGAGGTCAGGTTTCCAGAAAGAGTGGCTTCCACACGAAACTAAGATGCAATTCAGTCTTGAGTCTTAATTGGCTGCATCAAATTCATACCCAAATTATTCTATCATTTCAGATTCTCTGGAGCTGGATAACAACTCTCCCTTTTGTAACGTGAGTTCCTCAAACACAGACAGCTGAGATTTATCTTTACAACCCTAGCATCTAACAATCTTAAGTAAAATGAAGTCTGTGGTTTCAAATGTACTTCCAACAAAGACAGCAGAATTCTGTCAGGGTAATACTTAATTTACTGAAAAGGCAAATAGGACATTAGGCATTTGGCTAGCAGTTAAGACACTGGTTGGGATGCCTGTGCCCCACACTGTAGCACCTGAGTTCAATGCCCACATGTGACTCCTGACTCCAGCCTCCTGCTCATGCAGATCCTGGGAGGCAGCAGGTGATGCCCCAAGTAATGGGTTCCTAACATCCACTTGGGAGACTGGAATTGAGTTTCTGGCTTCCAGTTTTAACCCCCTCCCTGGCTATTGCAGGCATTTGGGGAGCAAACCAGGAGATGAGGGTTTTCTTGCTCTCCTTTCTATCTCTATCAAATAATAGAGAGAAATATTTTTTAAAAAGAAAAGATAATTATATTTGCAAGAATTTAAATCATGGGCTGGCACTCTCATAGCAGGTAAAGCCACCGCCTGCAGTGCCAGCATCCCATGTGGGTGCTAGTTCAAGTCCTGGCTGCTCCACTTCTGATCCAGCTCTCTGCTATGGCTTGGGAAAGCCACGGAAGATGACCCAAGTGCTTGGGCCTCTACAATGCTGTGGGAGACTGGGAAGAAGCTCCTATTTCCTGGCTTCAGGTTGGCCCAGCTCCAGCCATTGGAGCCATTTGGGGAGTGAACCAGCGGATGGAAGACCTCTCTCTCTCTCTCTCTCTCTCCCCCGCTCTGCCTCTCATATAAATAAATAAATCTTTATATAAAAAAAATTTAAACCATAAATGAAAAAGATAGCTACTAGAAAGAAATCAGTATCATTTCATCCACTTTTTATAAATTTACCTATTTATTTATTTATTTATTTAAATAACAGAGAGATAAAGAGGAAGAGAGAGATCCCTCTGCTGATTCACTCACTAAATGCCTACATAGCTGGGGCTGGGCTAGGGTAGCGTTCAAAGCTAGAAATCAGGAACTCAATTCTGCTTTCCCACTTGGCATCAGGAGACCAGCAGCCATCACCCTTACCTCACAGGGTCAGCACTATCAGAAAGCTGGAGTCAAACATCAGAGCTAAGTATTGAACCCATGTACTCTGAAATGGGATGCATGTATCCTAACTACTAACAACACAAATGCCCCTCAAGTACTGTTTTTAATTCAAGAAAATTAAAATTTATTTTTTTTATTTGACAGGTAGAGTTACAGACAGTGAGAGAGAGAGAGAGAGAAAGGTCTTCCTTCTGCTGGTTCACTCCCCAAATGGCCGCAACGGCCAGAGCTATGCCGATCCAAAGCCAGGAGCCAGGAGCTTCTTCAAGGTCTCCCACGCAGGTGCAGGGGCCCAAGGACTTGGGTCATCTTCTACTGCTTTCCCAGGCCACAGCAGAGAGCTGGACTGGAAGAGGACCAACCAGGACTAGAACCAGCACCCATATGGGATGCCAGCACCGTAGACAGAGGATTAACCTAGTGCGCCACAGCATCGGCCTCAAAAATTAAAATTTTTTTAAAAATCAAACATATAATAAAAGATATCCATAAATAGAACACATGGTTTGTGAGAGTGAAATTCTTCCACATTTCAGATGCATCATTTAGAAATATATTATAGCTACAAGTGTATCAGAGATCTTGGACTTCAAATGCTAATTTATAGTAGCCAGTAATGGATCTTTTAAAACATTTCTCAAACATTTCCATCAGAACAAGGACAATACTGATAAAGAACAAAAAAAAAATTAAGAATAGATCATTGTTAGATACTAACAGTCTAAAAAGTCAGAGGAAGTTAGGTCCAAGCATGCATCATTGAGGTTATTTCATAGAAATTAATACTTTACAATATTAGGGGTCCACAACTTGACGATTTTTTTTAACTCTGTAATTGAAGCAAAGTTGTGAGCATTTAATTCTAAACACTTAGGCATCTGGAAAATTTTTAAAAGTAGTTTAAGTTAAGGGAATTTGACTAAGTTAAAAGTGTACCTAGTTCATGTGAAGGCACACTGTAGATTCAAGAATGTGCTGCCCTTGGGGAAAAGGAACTAAACTTTATGGCTTACCTCTATTTATACATTTTTGTTTAAAATTACTCCTTAAATTGATAATACTGGCCGATAGCTTAAAAAGATGCCTCAAAGGGCACAAAGGATATGTCTCATTTTTTAAAAATGATACTGCATCAGAATCAAATCATTTTAAAAATTTCTTCATCTGTGTATCAAAAAATATAATAATAATTAACAACTTTCAGAAAGGTTTATAATTTACAAAATGATTATGTGAATTTTCCTCAAAACCCTATCAAGAAAAGGTATTGCTATATTCATTTTCAGATGGGCGACTGAAAATCAGAAGTGAAGTGATTTTTTCAAAGGATACACAATGAAAAACATCATAAATCACTAATCAAAAAACCAGATGAAATTATGGATAAGAATTCCAATGTTAGTGCTAATAGTTTTTCGATTAGTGATTAGAAAGATGTTCCATATATCCCCCAAAGAGAACATGTTCACTTTTTATAAATTAATTTTAGTGCTCTGGTTTTCTTTCACTAGATCTGCAAAGCAAAACAAAACCAAAAATGTAAAGAGGATACAATGTAGGAACATTCATCCTACACACTGGGGCTTCAGGTTCTTCATGGTCATTATATCTTGTCCTGCTCCCTCGGGTGAAAACATCAATCAGCTCTTAAGATGTCGAGTGCTTTGGGGAGTAGATAGTGGGGGAATAAATAAAGATTCAAAATGCGAATAATTCAAAAACCTACTCAAAGCTGGCACTGGAATGTGTACACACTTGAACATAGGTGTGTCCTGTGTTTTGAAAGGCGCTTCGAGAAGAATCATCCAGTTATGCAGGCAACCAACTAATCTGGCTTGGGAAGAACACGAAGGCCATTTTTTTTTTTCTTAAAAAAAAAAAAAAAAAAGCATGCCTCTAGACTTAATTCAGAGGCTGCCAGGACACTGTCCATTACATCAGGAAAGTGGACACTCTCTTCATTCCAACTGCCAGCACAGCTCTTCCTTGAAGCCCAACCCGAAAGATTTCCTTCCCATCCCGAGTGATGCCGGCACTGTCCTCTGCCACCTTTCCAGCTTGGGGGAGGTGTGATGGTATTCATATTTCAAGCTACAATTAGACAGAATGGGTGCTATAAAAAATGCCAACACACAGCATCAACATTGTGACACCCTCGGAAACAGAGATGATACTATTAAAACACAGCAAGCCTACCCATCCATTACACCAGTAACATACTTAAACTGTTTCCAGATATCTGTAGGATAGCAGCGCCCGGAAACAAAGCTAAAATCTTACTCTAGTAACTTATCATTATTGGAGTTAATTAGAGTGGAAGCTTCACATAAAGTAATAGGAAGGCACCAGGTCTTAGGAAAAGGATGTACATCTGTTCTGATGTGAAACTCACACAGGCAATGCCCCGTGAATACACGCACAGACACACACACACATCCCCCACCAACCCTGAGACGCTCCTGGGACGGCTCTTGTTCCCACATTCCTGTCTAAAGGAGGGCCGGGCGTACCAGTACTTTTCAGAGCTTTGATTTGACTCACTAAAGCTGTCCTCATTCCAGTTTCTTTAATAAAAAGAGCATTCCTGAGAAAGCAATGCTGAAATGAGGGTACATTCACTTCTGAATGTTCAAATAGCTGTGAAGATCTTCTTTCCACTCACAGTCCAAAATCTTCCCAGCTTTTCCTAAGGTCCTTGCCTGAAAATCCTCTCTTTAAAAATAACCCATTGTTTCCATCTTGACTCTCAAGAAGATCACAGAACGAGGCAAAGGGGTGGACCTCTGCAGAATAATTCCCCTGCCCATCTTCCCCATCAAGTACCAGGCAAACTGTCCATAATTCCCTATCTCATCTCAATCCTCACTATTAGGTATTAATAATTTTTCCACAACTCTCAAAGTTGGGGGTCATAAAAAGCAGACCCAGCAGCATTAGACACTGCTGGCTGTGAAACACTGAGTGGAAGTTCAAAACTAGATGTAAAACTTCATAGCATTTGTAAGTAAATAAGAAATGACAGAATCTAAATATTTGCATTCTGCCTCTCTAATAAGTTAACGGAGCTAGGCAATGGCCATCAATGGTTGCTAACAACACAAAAGAGGGGTCAGCGCTGTGGAGCAGCGGGTTAACGCCCTGGCCTGAGGCGCCGCCATCCCTTATGGGCGCCAGTTCGAGGCCTGGCTGCTCCACTTCTGATCCAGCTCTCTGCTGTGGCCCGGGAGTGCAGTGGAGGATGGTCCAGGTCCTTGGGCCCCTGCACCCGTGTGGGAGACCAGGAGTAGGCTCCTGGCTCCTGGCTCCTGGCTTCGGATTGGCAAAGCTCCAGCCGTTGCAGCCAGCTGGGGAGTGGGTCATAAAATGGAAGACCTCCCCCCCCCACCCCGTGTAACTCTGACTTTTAGATAAATAAATAAATCTTTAAAAAAATACAAAAGAGGGACTAGTAATTATAATGTGCTTCCTAATGGAAGAACATATGCACTTATCAAGTCTTCTTGACAAAATAGTTGATTCTGGGGTGATCAAGCTTCTAACTCTAACTAGCAAATCACAGGAAACACAGGGACTGAAGACCATGAGAAGCACCACAGACTGGGAATGCTGGCATCATTAGACTGTGAGAAACTCTAAACAGTGTGCTCCAAGTATGGTTCAAGGACTGGTCAGTGCTGGTCCATTTACTAGACAGTCCCAGTCTATAATGAGCTAATAGAGCTTAAGCTAGAATGTAAATCATCTCACTGTGTCCTTCATCAAGAAAATCTTGCTATGAAAAAAATCAGCTGAGCTAAAGGGTGTGCCTAGTGATGTACTGGACTTACATGCCAACATAAGCTTCCCAACTCATCACAGTCTGATAACAGGCAGTATTAGGAAACCCTGCTCATCAGGACATTAACCAAGAGTGATAATCTATATTTCTAAAAATATTTAAGAGTTGTATAAAGCAATTGTAAAAGATGAGCTTTATTTGGTTCCTGATTTGAGTGACCTGTAAAAATAAATATATAGAATTTATGACCTGACCAGAGTAATTTAAACACTCACTGGATATTTGATTATGTTAAAAAATTAATGTCAATGTTAAATGTTATATTTATGTTTATGTTGTATTTATGTTTCTTATAGAATCTTTATCTTTCGGATACCCATATTGCAATGTTTACAAATGAAATTATTTTTCAGCTATCTACTTAAAAATAATCTGAAAGGATTGACCACTAGTTAATAATTGCTAAAGCTGGGGCTTCACAGTATTCTCTCTAGTTTTGTATAAGAGGGAACTTCAAAAAGTTCATGGGAAAATAGAATTAAAAGATGTTTGCTTTAGTGTAGTTTTCATAATACATATTTTCTACAAACTTTTTGAAGACCTTATGTATTTGAAATTGTCCATAATAAAGAGTTTAAAAAACAAGCAGGTTGTTTTACCCTAACCTGAAAACCACAGTCTCTTACGTCCCATATTTTTATTTTCTTTTCATCCACTTGAAGAACCACAATATCTGTTTTGCAACTCAGCATTCCTAAGAGGTAACTTATAGAAAACAACCAGCTGGGGCTGGCGCTGCGGCACAGCGGGTTAAAGCCCTGGCTTGAAGTGCTGGCATCCCATATGGGCACCGGTTCCAGTCCCAGCTGCTCCACTTCCAATCCAGCTCTCTGCTATGGCCTGGGAAAGCAGCAGAAGATGGCCCAAGTCCTTGGGCCCCTGCACCCACATGGGAGACCTGGAA
This sequence comes from Oryctolagus cuniculus, assembly GCF_964237555.1. Taxonomy (NCBI): domain Eukaryota; kingdom Metazoa; phylum Chordata; class Mammalia; order Lagomorpha; family Leporidae; genus Oryctolagus; species Oryctolagus cuniculus. The sequence continues at coordinate 71,423,000 of NC_091443.1, forward strand.
GAAGCTCCTGGCTTCTAGCTTTGGGTCGGCGCAGCTCCGGCCATTGCGTCCAATTGGGGAGTGAACCAGCGGATGGAAGACCTCTCTCTGTCTCTACCCCTCTCTCTGTAACTCTTTCAAATAAATAAAATAAATCTTTAAAAAGAAAGAAAGAAAACAACCAGCCAATTCCAACTTGTATATCAACATAAATAAGTGGTAAGAACTAACCAAAGTGCTTTTCTGACTCTCAAGTGTCCAGCAACTATCAAGCAAGGTTAATGGCCACTAGATAAGAAATCCGAGAACAAATGACTTAACCACACTTGTGAAAATAATTAAGCATGTCAATCCAGGGAATGGGTTCCCTTGGGTATTAAAACTACTTTCTGATGTGATTCATTTTCATGATATTTCATCTTAAGGACAAGCATGAACCCGTCAGCTAACAAGAGATGCACTGAAGGAAAAGGGACTGACTTGTATCAAGTCTGCAAAAAGGGTTGAATTTTGGCTTTTCTGTACACAAATGGAAGAATTCTGACAGTCATGGGAAATATGAAACAAAAGGAGGAGATATTTAGCAAAGAATCCTGGTATGTTTCTGACCCGTCACTGTGAGAATGCATGTTAAGCAACCTGTCTTCAAGAAAAGGTCCAAATGCAAATGAGCAGATGAGTCATCCCAAGGTCAAATTAAACCCTGTTTCTTGTGGTCAAACGTTCAACAATGTCCAGATTAAGCTGGAATTACTTGCAAGAAGGAAAAAATGGTTCACATACTCTTGTAAAATTCCTGAATGGTTTTCAAGGGTTTAAAAAGAAAAGTTTATTTTATTTGAGGTTTACTTTTTTTCCTAGGAGTCCGTAGAACACAGTGAGTACCTGGGATTTCTTTGTTTGACTTTATATTTTTGCTTTTTCACAAACTCTGACTGTGTTTATTGACTTTGAGAGGATGAGAGACATTAGGTAATTTGAAAAAAATTTTAGTGGCAAATAGAAAAATATCTATTATCTGTTTAAACCATTCCTATTTAAAACACTTACCAACTGCAACTTCTTAGAATTTATTTCCTATCAGTTAACCAAAGATTGGCGTGGAGGGTACAGGATACGAGAACTGTACAAAAGCCCTGCCAACTGAGGTGCCCCATGTCTTTGGTCATCGGGCCAGGCCAGAGTTCTCTCCAAGATCTGATGTGTAGATGCCGGCTTCTTTACCTCTGACATCAGGGTCATGTGGCTTGGGTGCTCACCTTGTCCACCTGATAATAACCAAATCCTTAGTCTAGTAGACGCAATGAAAACACGGTTCAGTCATGTCCAACCACCTCATAGCAAAACAGTCCTAATTCCCAAGGTATCTCTTTGCACTACTGCCACACAAAGCAGTTTGCAGGCCAGTCCTCCCATTTCCTAAAATCTAAATCATGTTCATAAAGTCTCACAAGGAACAGAGAAAAAAGATGGTTGCCAGGAAGTAAACAAGCCTATTGGCCAAATCTGCCAATTTAAAAAGGCAAAGATTCTTTGCAAGAGTTTAGGAGGGCAGGTTACTCAAGAATAATACTTACTAAGTGTATTTCCCTATAAAGGCAACCCAGGTTTGGGGAAAGGAAAATTTAAAATTTAAAGTTTACCCACATATTACCTTTAAGTATAACCAGCTCTGAACAGATATATTGTTTCTATTGAAGTTATATTTTCTTAGTTTTTTGCTGAAGCTCAAGTTTGCTTTGCATGTTTCTGAACATAATCATTTCCAAGATGAGAACGTGAACTCTGTGGTATCCAGATGCTAATTATGTAACTTTCTGCATTGGCCATAAACAGTCAGCCCCGTTCTAGGACTCTGTCCCTCACTCTCCTCACCTGTGGCAGCATGCTAACCATCTTCACCAGCATAGCTAAACATGGCAGGCATCAGACTAGGAACGTGGAATGCCCCATCTCATCACGTCTTGGGATAATACACAAAGATGAGTATAATAATCTCATTTACAAATGAATAAACTGAGGCTCAGAAAGGTTAACCCACTTGTCAGAGTATCTTCCTAGTAGGTGGTGGAGCCAGGGTTTGTTCCCAGGTATGTCTGTCTCCACATTTCCAGGCCTCCCTGAAAACACGGCCAGAGGTTATTAGCGTACATTGAAAATGATTCCTTAGTCCTTTAAAATACAGTCCAACACGCAATATCACTCTACCCCATTACCCACAAACAGGCTCAAATAGGAAACAGTGTGAGGTAATTATAGCATATACCCCAGCCACTAGCTCTGGGCTTTTATAACTGAACTGCCAAATCTCTCCTAGCCAACTCTTCAGGAAATGTTCAGACACTTTCTCAGATTCCAGCTAAAACATCAACTATGTGGCCCTAGGGAGTTCAGAGCTCACAGGGTGGTAATGGGATATAAAATTTGCAAAGTTGAGGTCAGTGGCCTAAACTCCGGTCTGTGAAGCAGCAGCAGTCCATGAAAGATTATAAACTATTTGTCGACATGAAGGTTGCACATTAAGTCCATTGCACATGAAGTCCCTCGGGGCAAAGCATTTGTCCACACCATCTAGGACATTAACCCCATCAGTAAAGGGAGAGAACAATATTCTAAATGATAGTTCTGCCTAAGAATCACTGGAAAGAAGACAATATCCACAGGCTTGGGACAGCATGTCCATTCTGAGAAATAAGAATTTGGTCCAATTCAAACACAGCTCACACTCAATAAATAACTGCAACTTGGATTAAGCAGATGTTATACCAGATTATTAGGAGAGATGATACAGAAGACAAGAACTCAAGAAATGTTTTCTTCATTGGCATGCTCATTACGTGAAACACAGATGTATAAATTAGTAGTTTGGATACCTGAGTCAGCAAATTGTAGAGCAAGACACAGAGTTTATTCACAGATTTAAAATTTCCTCGGCACATCCCAGGACATGACCCTTTAGCTGCCAATTCAAAGTGTGAGTGTATGTGTAAGGTGATGGGGGAAGCGGCATAAAGGGTATACCCTTCAGACTCTCAGATAACATTCCCACTGCTCTTTGTCCAACCCCCTTACTACTACCCTCGCTGGCAAAGATCTCCCTCAAAAAGCCCCACCCCACCCAACCCCACCTCATTTGGAAGCTTCCACTGACTGCAGGGTAGCACGGAGGTTCAAAAACTCCAGTGCACAGCATCTCTGTCTGCATCATACTGACCCCTAGGGCCAAACTACAGGGAAAAAAAAAAAAAAAAAAAAAAAAAACAAGCCTACATTATACAGGAGGTTTGCCTATTGCAAGCACAGTGGAGGACCACAGATACTCGTCAGCTGCTCCAGGTTATGAACACAAAGAAGAGCTGCAGTCTGCCACCCAACAACACATTTCTACTTAAGCCAGCTCTTGCCACCCAGTGACCTTCCTCATCTACGAAGCAGAGAAGAAAACAGCACCATGAAGGCTTCTTAAATGGACTTTTCCTGGGCCTCAGTTTCAGCAAGTATAAATTTCTAAGATCAGCCCTACTATAACTCTGATTTGTAATATTTTGTAAAGATGGATGGTTTGACTATGGAATAAACTTTGAGAGTCATGATGTCATTGCAAAAAGATTCTAAATAACCATAGTCTTTTAAAGTTATTCAGCAAAGGCACAAACCTATTAGTCTCTGATTTCACTGTCTTATGAATTAGCTCTGAACAGACAGAGCAAACTGTATGTAATTAACCATCACCTATGAGGAGGGAGAATGCAGCAAACTTTATATAGCACCATATGCAGGTGCATAATAAATGATGGATGAACCTGCTTTTCCACTGCATTCCTCTAAATGACTTTACAGGAATCTTCTCTGGCATCCAAGCATCTGTCTGTCTTTCATTCCCTGACTCTCCTCCAAAAGCTTGCTGTTCCCCTAAAGAGGCTGGTTAAGGCCACAGGCTGCCTGGTACCCACGCTGCCAGGAATGAGGGAGTTGTCATCGATATCTGTCAAAACCCAACACCTGCTCAGTCCAGCCCAAGTCTACTGACTGACAGGAGTCCACTCCTGAACGTCTCCCCATTCTCTCCCTGACCTCCCTCTGCCTTTCTCCTGCCCTTCCCTAACTAAAAATGTATCCTTGTTTTTTTTTGTTTGTTTGTTTGTTTCTTTTAACACCTCAAGCCTTCCATGTAAAAATTTTACATTTTACTTAGAATTCATCTTTCTGAATGTTTTAACTTTTGATATTTCTGTTCTCCCTGTGTTTTATTTGTAGCTCAGCTCATGAAGCGAATTTTAAAAAGATGAGAGTGAAGGAGTAGAAGGAAAAGGAAAATAATGGTTATGATAAAAAAGAAGAATGAGAAGAAACAAAACCAAAGCCTGCCTGTTTACTAGTAGAGATACTGTCATACTCCGGTTCAAAACCATGAAACTTGACAGCAGACAATGTGTGCAGAGGGCCGGCACGGCTCCCGTCTCCCAACACCAACATCATAAAGTGGTTTACTATATTTGGACTCTGGATGTGTTTGGGTACTTATATTTGAATGTAAGTATGACTGATGGTCTAGGAATTCACAACCCTTCAAAACACTGAACCAAATCACTTGTCTAATGGGGCACTTCTCCCACCCTGTGCCTGCTTGCTGTCTGGAATACATCTTCGGCTGGGAATGGTGGAGATAGGGAATCTTCCTCTCTCCCTTCCGCTCTGAGAGAACTGAATAAATACACTCAGTGTTAGCTTCAGCCAAAACAAAGTCACTTGAGAAAGCAGTAAAGTCACAAGGAACTTAAAATTAGAATCTGATACAGTATAGGACAGCCCCAACCCAAATTTAACTATATTCTTCATCTAATTTTATTCTATTATCAATGTGGATACTCCGTGTATGACAAAATAATAGTTTAGCCATTTACAACATCAATTCTATTGAAAATCACAAACCTATTTTTATTGATTGTATATAAACTTCAGTTGGCAATAAAAACCTTTTTTGAGGTAGACTACACCTACAGATATATAAAAATGGAACTAAAAATAAAAATTAAAGGTAAAATTTCACACAGGAGGAAAGCAAGCATAGCAAATACCTAAGTCAATAAGTTAGAGTGGTTATGCATTTAATTTGTCACTGAGAGGTGGACATTTGGCATAGCAGTTCAGATACTGCTTGATACACCTGTGTCTGTACTAGAGTGTCTGGGTTGAACTGGGCTGTGCTCCTGATACCAGCTTCCTGCTAATGCACACTCCAGGAGGCAGAAATATATGGTGGTTCACATGCTTGTGTCCCTGATACCTACATGGGAGACCTGGACTGAGTTCCTGGTTCCTGGCTGTGGCCTGCCTGGCCCCAGCTGTTGTGAGCATTTGGGGAATGAATCAACAGATGGGAGATACCTCTCTCTCTCTCTCTCTCTCTCTCTCTGCCTTTCAAATAAATAAAATGATGATGAAGTTTTTTAAAGAGAAAAGTTAAGGATTATACAATTCATAGAGTCAAGTAAGAAAAACATGTTAGTTTTATCAGGAATTTCGATCTTGTTCTTGATGATTGTGAGTTCTTTAAATGTGGAACCACGGACAATGCCCTTAACGTTAATCTAGTAGAACACGCACGTTATTCATGCAGCACTTTTCATTCTGAGGGCATAGCAGCAAAATACACTGAAGCATCCTCCATGAACTAAGCCAACCAATCGAGGGAGAGTTAAACTTAGAGTAGCAGAGTATGCATCACAAAGAACCACCGCCTAGATGTGGTAGCTGGTTTCCCATGCCGGCCCCTCCCTGCAGACACAGGCTGCTCCTCACATCAGAAGTCCGTTAGCCCCGGTCCTCGGATCTGAGCAAGGTCTATGACTTGGACGGAATTTCAGACTAAGTTTAAAGAAAGTCTGGTAACTTCCACCGTTCCACTCCTCAGAGATCTTGAGCTGCCACAGACTCATACAAAGTGTGGCCACACTGCTGGAAAGACCACACAGAGGCCACGTGAAAAAGGAGACAGTCTGAGGCTGCATGTAGGAGAAGGGTGGAACAAAACACAGCAGCCCACTCAAGCCCAGCCAGCCAGCCCTGCTGTTAAAGCACGTGACCAGGGGTCAGGAGGCTATTGTGTAGGATCCAGTCCCAACAGACACTCACCTTGAGTTGCTGCACCTGGGGCTCAGTTTCCCCATTTGGAAACAACAATGTCTCCATTCCTAGGTTGACAGGCCCAGACAGAAGACTGCACGAGAGAGAATTTTAAAACCTGGAAGGTCCCCCAGGAGACCCAGACAAGTGGCTTTTGCTTCTTTTCTCACCCTCCTCCATCCATGCATTTAGATAAACCACACCAAAGTAAACAGGGCTGCTGGCGCCAGTCCACAGTCACAGAGAGACACATGCATAAAGAAACCATATTGCTCATTCCAGCCCAACAGACATCGTGGGGCACAGAGACAAGATTCCCCACTGTGCCCAGTCTAAATTCCTGACCCACTGAACCATGAGAAATAACAAAATTGTTGTTTTATACCACAATTGCTGTTTTAAGTTTGGGGAAATTTGTTACATAGCATTAAGATAATCCAGACATTCACAAATGAAAATAGCTTGCTTCATTGTGGTAGAGGGCCCAGAAATGACCTTGTTTCTCTTTAATGTCTCAATAATGGTGCCACATTCTTTTTATGCATATAAATTTTAATATATATGGAGGTGGGAGTAATCTGGCGCCTCCCCTGCCTTATCTGCCACAACCTTCTCAGTCCTTGCTCTTGGATTACTTTTGAATTATTTGATTCCCTTATCTCTTCACCACCTTCACTGCCTTTGCCTCCTAGATCATCATTCAGTCTCACTCTGACTCCTTTGTTAGCCTCCCAAATTTCCCTACCTCTAGCCTCCTTAGCAACTCAGAACCTCTCACATGTCTGCCACAGATCTGACAGTGTTCCCATCTTAGAATCCTTTAATAGCTCCCTATGCTTACTTTCCACAGCCATCAGAAATGTCGTGTTTCCCTTAGTCCCTCCCTCACAATGTTACTGTGTACAGGCTCACAAGGTTACAAACTGTACACTCCAGGGGCACTGCTTCTGTAGACTGTACTAAGAACTCATAGCTTAGAGCCCTGCAGTGCAAATCCCAGCCATTGAGCTCAACGCCCTATGATACCAAAGACTGCATACTATTCACGACATGCCTTTTCACTCAAAATTTTCCTTTATTTTTTTCTCCTTCACTTCCTCCAAATCTAATTTATGTAATCAACCTTAGCCAACCAATCAAAATTGGTTAGAGATCATCAATCAAAAATTTTCTATTGAACACCTATTATGTGACCAGTTCCTAGGTATCCCTGGAGATAAGTAAAATAAACAAGAGTTCTCAGTTCTAGCACACAGTCATTTTTCACCACATAGATTATGAAAGCAGGCAAATTTTTTTTGAAAGGACCACGTAATAAATATTTCAGTTTGTAGGCCATACTGACTCTATCACAACTACTCTACTCTGCTGCTGTGGTTTGAAAGTAGCCATAGATAATACATAAACTAAACTAATGGGTTATGGCTTTGTTTCAATAGAACTTTATTTTCAAAATCAGTTGGCTTCATCCAAACATCCAAAGCTTGTCAACCACTGATGGACTCTCACTGTAGAAATTGTAGAAATTTTTCTGATTAATCCTATTCCTATAATGCCACTGGCTGCTTTTTTTTTTTTTTTTTTTTTTTTTTTTTTTTTTTTTGACAGAGTTAGTGAGAGAGAGAGACAGAGAGATAGGTCTTCCTGCCATTGGTTCATCCCCCAAATCCCCAAATGGCCGCTACAGCCAGAGCTAAGCCGATCCGAAGCCAGGAGCCAGGTGCTTCCTCCTGGTCTCCCAAGCTGGTGCAGGGACCCAAGCACTTGGGCCATCCTCCACTACCTTCCCGGGCCACAACAGAGAGCTGGACTGGAAGAGGAGCAACCAGGACTAGAACCTGGCACCCATTTAGGATGCCGGTGCTGCAGGCGGAGGATTAACCAAGTGAGCCACGGCACCGGCCCCACCACTGGCTTCTAAAAGAATCTGCCTTCAAGCAATGCTGGGTGAGAGAAAATTCAGGGGAGATGAAGCTCTCAAAAGCAACTTACTAGCCATATGATTTATCATAATTGAGAAGCAGTAAGATACATTGGTTAGGAGCACCAACTATGAAATAGATTTCCAACTCTAGCTGTTACTAGTTTATATAATTGGGGCAATTATCAAAACTGCATTCCTCTGTTTCCTCATCTGTTAAATGGGTAAATAAATTTAAGCTCCTTCACAAAGAAGTTGTTATAAAGAAATTAATATTTGTAAAATGCAATAAATAATAAAGCAGAGCTTGATATTTTATCAAGCTTCACTATTATCACTACATTTTAATATAAAAAATTGGCAAACAACCAAGGCAAAAAATGAAACAGAAAGAATTAAATAACTTGTCTTAATGGTAGGGATTTAAGGTATATAATTGTTTCCCTGGAAAGAAAAACACCTCTTGCAACTCTCCAGGTCTTTTGAAAGAAATTTCTCAAATGAGATGTGAGAGCAAGAGATTCTGCATGAAATGAGCCATTGATGCCTTCAGATCAGAACCCCAAACAGTGCAGAAGGAGGAGGCCAAGATACTTATCTACCACCCTCCATAAAAGCTCAACGTTTAATATTAAAACATAATCCACATGCCCTCCAAGATCCCTCCAAGTCTGAAATTCTGTGATTCCGCCTTTTATTAATGTCTTTGCTGAAATGGTAGAGAAAATTTTCTTATTTGAGTAAATAACACTGTGTGATTAAGTATACTTAGGATATGTGAACCAGCAAGAAAAAATATTAAGAATTTTAACTGGAATTTTACCAATGTTTTAGTCTTGCATTTTTGTCCAGTGGAATGAAAAACCAAAACCATAACTAAAATTAATGGAGAAATAAAATTTAATATTAATGTTTTGTCTTAAGAACTTAACCTCTGTGTACTTCAGCTTCCACATCTGTAAAAAGAAGGTAATAGAGGGAGCCATCCCACTGAGAGGTTGTGCAGGTTGAATATGTTATCATATGTAAACCACTTACAGCAGTACCTGACATACAAACATCTAAATGTCACCTACCCCAGCCACAATTATTACAGATGGTCCCTGAATTACTACAGTTGAACTCAGGATTTTTCCACTCCATGATGGTGCAAAAGTGATAAACATTCAATAGAAACCACACCTCAAATTTTTATTTAGATCTTTTCCCAGGCGAGAGAGACGCTGTATGACATGCCTCGCAATGCTGGACAGAGGCAGTGAGCCTCAGCTCCTAACCAACTGGAAGATCACGAGGGTAGACTACCCTGTCTCTACAATTTTCAGCATTGCTAGGCTATGATGCTTAGTAGCATAGGTATATTAAACACATTTTTAACTTGCAATATTTTCAACTTACAAGGAGTTTATTGGGAGGTAACCCATGGTAAGTCAAGGAGTGTCTCTATTTGTTTTGGCTTAATCATACATGCCCTACACTTTGCCACCTTTCTGTAGACTCCTGGTTTCCAGTTCTACTAACTGCTAAGCCCTGTCAGGGTATGGGCTATTGGTCTCTGGCATTCCCAAAAATTAAGTTCAGGTTGGCATTTGATTAAGACTTCCTGAATTAATTAACTCTTTGGAATGTGATGATGTGCTAGTGGTAAAATGCTTATGATAGAATTCTTACCTTTGTTAATTTTACAATCTAATGGTAAAGTCAATGTTAGCAATCATGAAACACTAAAATCTTATATGTCTGCTGTATGACTCAGTCCTAATAGACTACTGATTTCAGCTTTCTCAAATAATTCAATGGGAAAAAAATTATAAGTTGCTTAAGTAAGCTTGTTTGCTGGATTAGTTTCCAGAAACAAAGAAATTGCTAAAATAGTTTACTTCTCTTTCAAGAAAACATTTTAAAATTTCATTTTCACTTTGAAAATAAAGCTAACATTCCCAAATTGGTTAGGCTAATTATCTGTCTTATTGTAGAAAAAAGTCAACAACCTCCTTCATGAATATTATAATAATTTGTTAATATTTTTGCTTGATCACAGCCATTAGTGTGGCACCATTATTTCTTAAAGTATCTCCCACATAAGACAACAAAGGAGCAATTCATTAGTCTTTAAAATTTCAAATAAATGTGTTGAGATGTCTATACTTCTATTTCTTTTTTTTTTCTTTTCTTTTTTGACAGGCAGAGTTAGACAGTGAGAGAGAGAGAGAGAGACAGAGAGAAAGGTTTTCCTTTTTCCATTGGTTCACCCCCAAAGTGGCCGCTACAGCTGGTGTGTTGTGGCCAGTGCACTGTGCTGATCCGAAGCCAGGAGCCAGGAGCTTCCTCCTGGTCTCCCGTGCGGGTGCAGGGTCCAAGCACTTGGGGCATCCTCCACTGTACTCCTGGGCTACAGCAGAGAGCTGGACTGGAAGAGGAACAACCGGGACTAGAACCGGCGCCCCAACCGGGACTAGAACCCGGGGTGCCGGCGCCGCAGACGGAGAATTAGCCTAGTGAGCCACCGCGCTGGCCCAATACTTCCACTTCATCAACCCTCACTTCATTTCATTTAGGTTGATGTGTGTTTTAATCAGTGGTTTTTTTTTTTTTCCCAATAACTTACTCGTTTTTATAAGCAATCTCTATGGTCTACATGTTACAAAATAAGTCACATATACAAATGTTTTGTCTGACCTTCTTATTTACAGATCTTCTATTTAAGGATATCTTTTTTAACTGGTATCCCAACATATTAGCTTAATCTTTTCAATAAATACAAAGATAAACCACATTATGGCCCATATGATTTAAGTCCTGTTTGTAATGTAAAATGGACTGTGTAAGGTCTACAGAACTTTCCTTTGTTCCCTGTTAAAGCTCTTTATTTTAATAACAGACTTCTGTGTAATTATTCCCTTGGATTTAGCCATCACATAATCTGCCCTGTGTATGAACTGTTCCATGTGTATTTTTCCTGGTAAAATGATCTCTGGAAAAAATAAACAAATAAACAAAGACTAAAAGGAAGCACATTCAAGGGGACAAATTGTGTGAAATACAACTGGTCTCATATATGCCTATAAACCAGGCAACAGAAGATTCAACCCATCGCTTTGGATATTTGGAGAAAGGAGCTTTTACTGTAAAGAATTTTTCCCTTTGACAAGAAACTGTAATATCTCCTTACTTGGAAGCTAAGCCAGTAAAGCAATCATAAATAAATGGTACATAACTATTGCTGTTCAAGTACAGTTTGTTTTTATATCAGACTATTTCCCATACTTTCTGTCTAATCACAGTTTAGAATTCAGCTGAGATGAATTCTTGTGAACTGAAATTCAAACAAAGTCAGGATTTTATTATTTCTCATAAAGTCATTTCGCACATGTTAAGCAACATCCAGAAAAAAGAAAACTATGATACATCTAGTATTTGGAAATATTTTTGAAACTTGCAAAATTCTCATTTGAAAATAGAGAAAAATTTAATTTTTTGCAAAGGGAATGGGGACCACACTCATTCCATTTTTTTAAAAAAAGGATTTCCTGTAAAAGCAGAAATTGGCGATTTACTCTAAGAAAACACAGTGAAAGCTGGGAAGAAACTTGAAGATGCTTAAATTTCCACTGTGGAACAACTTCTGCTGCCCAGTAGGGAGGGAGAAAAAAAAAAAAAAAAAAAAAACACCTGCAACAGGATGAGGGGAGAGGAAGACAAGCTTAGGAAGACACAGGAAGACCCACCCAGTGAGAGAGAAAGGAGACAGGTAGCTACCCTGTAAAGTGACAGCCAACAGGAAAGGGGTATGTGTCTCAGGAAGGATATCACCAGCCACACAAGAGAAACAGAAGGTCAGAGCAGCACACATCGGCCCCAGGTGAGTCCAAGGCACCTTGGAACTAGAGGA